>NW_026652289.1:72982687-73124078 GCF_009828535.3 Hylobates moloch
AAAAAAAAAAAAAAAAAAAAAAAAAGTACCTTGAGACAAATGAAAACATAACAAAAACTTATGGGATGTGGTGAAAGCAATGCTAAGAGGGAAATTTATAGCTGTAAATGCTCACATTAAAATAGACCTCAGCCAGCAGTGGTGGCACATGCCTGTAGTCCCAGCTGCTCAGGAGGCTAAGGTGGGAGGATCACTTGAGGCCAGGAGTGCGAGGCTGCAGTGTGCCATGATCACACCTGAGAAAAGCCACTGAACTCCAGCCTAGGTACCAGAGCGAGACCTTGTTTCTAAAAAGTTGGCCAGGCACAGTGTCTCACACCTGTAATCCCAGCACTTTGGGAGGCCGAGGCAATCGGATCACTTGAAGTCAGGAGTTTGAGACCAACCTGAGGAAAACCCACCTCTACTAAAAATACAAAAATTATCTGGGCATGGTGGCGCATACCTGTAATTCCAGCTACTCGGGAGGCTGAGGCAGGAGAATTGCTTGAACCCGGGAGGCAGAGGTTGCAGTGATCTGAGATTGCGCCACTGCACTCTGGCCTGGGCGAGAGTGAAACTCCGTCTCAAAAAAAAAGTAAAAAGACCTCAAATCAACCAACCTAACTTTAAAGGAACTAAAAACAATAGAGAAAACCAATGAAATCAAAAGCGGGTTCTAAGAGGGTCATGGGAATCTACAAATCTGTAGCCATCTGGTAGAAAATGCAGGTGGCTGGGGGTACCTCCGAAGTACAGCTGGCATCTGAAGTGAGGACAGTCTTGTTGAGGACCATGCCCTTTGACCTGTGAGGTCTATGCTAATTCTTGGGTGGTGTCAGAAATGTATTGCCATGGCCAGGCTTGGTGGCTCACGCCTGTAATCCCAGCACTTTAGGAGGCCAAGGCAGGCAGATCACGAGGTCAGGAGGTCGAGACCAACCTGGCTAACACAGTGAAACCCCGTCTCTACTAAAAGTACAAAAAATTAGCCAGGCGTGGTGGCGGACGCCTTGTAGTCCCAGCTACCCGGGAGGGTGAGGCAGGAGAATGACGTGAACCCGGGAGGCGGAGCTTGCAGTGAGATGATTGTGCCACTGCACTCCAGCCTGGGGAACAAAGCGAGACTCCGTGTCCAAAAAAAAAAAAAAAGAAAAAAAAAAGAAATGTATTGCCATGTACCACTTGATGTCAGAATACTGACCAACAGAACAAGGAGGAAGTGACGTTGAGTGACTTCTGTGGCAAAGTCAGAGTAGACTATGGCTTTTGCCTTGTTCTCTTAGATTGCTTGTTCAGGGAGAAGCCAGCCACCATATAAAGGTACTCACACAGCCCTGAAAGAGGCCTACATTGGGAGGAAATGAAATTTCCCCCTAAACAGCATGAATGTGCCAGCCATGTAAATGTGTCACCACAGAACTCCATCAGACTTCAAGCTTTTTTTTTTTTTTTTGAGGAGTCTTGCTCTGTCGCCCAGGCTGGACAGTAGCACGGGATCTCTGCTCACTGCAAGCTCCGCCTCCCAGGTTCATGCCATTCTCCTGCCTCAGCCTCCCCAGTAGCTGGGATTACAGGCACCCGCCACCACACCTGGCTAATTTTTGTGTGTGTGTTTTTAGTAGAGACAGGGTTTCACCATGTTAGCCAGGATGGTCTCGATCTCCTGAGCTCGTGATCCGCCCGCCTTGGCCTCCCAAAGTGCTGGGATTACATGCATGAGCCACCGCGCTCAGCCAGACTTCAAGCTTTTAAGAGACCCTAAGCCAGAACCTCCCCAGAGCTAAGCTATTCCCAAATTCTTGAGAGACATAATACATATTTTTTGTTTTAATCCACTATGTTTTGGGTTGTTATACAGCAATAATATACTTTGCTTCCTCTAAGGACAGAGAGGATGATGTATCCCGGGAGTTGGTGCCCCTTTTTTACTTTGCTATGTAAATAGGGAATTTAGAATATATTTCACAAAACACAATGAATACTATTATCACTATCAATCAAATTAAGTTTATAAGTGTCATATTAAAAAAAAAACCTTCCTAGCTGGGCGTGGTGGCAGGTGCCTGTAATCCTAACTACTCAGGAGGCTGACGCAGGAGAATCACTTGAACCCTGGAGGCGGAGGTTGCAGCAAGCACCAATGTACTCTAGCCTGGGCAAGAGTGAGACTCTGTCTCAAAAAAAATAAATAATTTAAAAAAAAACAAAAAAAACTTACCAGGCGCGGTGGCCCAAGCCTGTAATCCTAGCACTCTGGGAGGCTGAGGGGGGTGGATCACCTGAGGTCAGGTGTTGGAGACCAGCCTGGCCAACATGGCAAAACTCAGTCTCTAATAAAAATACAAAAATTAGCTGGGTGTGGTAGCAGACACCTATAATCCCAGGTACGAGAGAGGCTGAGGCAGGCTTGAACCTGGGGGGTGGAGGTTGCAGCGAGCTGAGATCGTGCCACTTCACTCCAGCCAGGGCAAAAGAGCGAAACAAACAAACAACAACAACAAAAAAAACTTGCTGGGCTAGGTGCTCAATTTCTGCCCCCTATATAGGGATATACTATACTTTATTAATGTAAAATTGTTGCTTGAGCAAAAATTTGTCATTTATCAAATATTTATTCAGTGCTTCCTTTCTTTGAAAATTCTAAACTATTTATATGAATAAATAACGCACGAGATAAGGTAAAATAGGGTAAACAGTGTTTCTTGCATATCCTTTTAGGAATATTCTATGGCTACAGAACATCTCTAGAGACATTTCCCACAAATGAAAGCACACTATATATTGTTCTGTACCTTGCTTTTTCTGTTAATATATCTTAGAGACCATTCCATATCAAAGCACCAGTTTGTAAGTAAAGTACTACCTTTGATGTACTTTATTTACATCAGTTCTCTACACTATATATATTTTTCCTGAGACAGAGTGTTGCTTTGTCGCCCAGGCAGTGGTGCAATCTCAGTTCACTGCAACCTCCACCTCCCAGGTCCAAGCAATTCTCCTGCCTCAGCCTCCAGAGTAGCTGAGAATACAGGCATGCACCACTATGCCCGGCTAATTTTTGTATTTTTAGTAAAGACACGGTTTCACAATGTTGGCCAGGCTCATCTTCAACTCCTGACCTCAAAGAACCCACCCGCCTCGGCCTCCCAAAGTGCTGGGATTACAGGTGTGAGCTAACACACCCAGCCTACAGATGGATATTTAGATTACCATAAATATTGTGCTATACCAATGTCAAGCTTCTATTACTGTCTACTTGGACTTAAAGCTGTAAATCCAAGTGGTAAGGCCTTCTTCACTCTAAAGGGCATTTTGTCTCATCAGTTTTTATTCCCTTTCTTACTACTGATATATATATATATATATCAATCATATAATCATATATACACACACATATATACATATACATACAAAGATTGTTTTATTTTTCAATGTTTTTATTGTGATAAAATACACATAAAATTCATCATATTAACCCTTTCAAGTATACAATTCAGTAGTATTAAGTACATTCATACTGCTGTGCAACCATCACCGTAATCCATCTCCAGGACTCATTTCTTCTTCCCAAACTGAAACCTTGTACACATTACACAGTAATTCCCTCTCGCTGCCCTTCCTGCAACCCCTGGCAACCATCATTCTACTTTCTGTCTCTGTAATTCTGATGCTGCCCAAGCTGGGGTGCAGTGGCTATTCACAGGCACAATCAGTGTACTGCAGCCTTGAACTTCTGGCCTCAAGCAATCCTACTATCTCAGTTTCCAGAGTAGCTGGGACTACATACAAGGTTTCAATCCTTGAAGCAGTTGTACACTGAATGGTTTTCACATAAATAATCAAGGTATAAGTAGGTGTTAATGGGATGAACTGTGTCCTCCCAATATTCGTATGTTAAAAGTCCTAGCCCCTACTACCTCATACTGTGACCTTATTTGGTAATAGAGTCATTGCAGATGTCAGCAGCTAAGATGAGGTCATAACAGAGCAGGAGGGACCCCAATCCAATATGACTAGTGTCCTTGTATTAGGACTCAGATACACACACAGGAAGAACTTCATGTGAAGACTGGAGTTATGCTGCCACAAGTTAAGGAACCACAAGAAATTAGAAGGACTGGACATTTTTTTTTTTTTTTTTTTCAGTGCATTCAGAGGGATGGCCCTGCCAACACTTTGGTTTTAGACATGTGACCTTTATTTAGAACTATGAAACAATTTCTGTTATTCTAAGCTACCCAGTTTGTGGTGCTTTGTTACAGCAGGCCTAGGAAACGAAAACTAACACAGTAGGTATGAAGCCTATTTTGCAGATATAATGTCACTGTCAATTAAGAAAGGACATACTGGCCAGGCGGGGTGGCTCACACCTCCAATCTCAGCACTTTGGGAGGCCGAGGTGGGTGGATCACGAGGTCAGGAGTTCAAGACGGGCCTGCCCGATATGGTGAAACCCCATCTGTACTAAAAATACAAAAATTAGCTGGGTGTGGTGGCAGGTGCCTATAATGCCAGCTACTCAGGAGGCTGAGGCAGGAGAATCGCTTGAACCCAGGAGGCAGAGATTGCAGTGAGCCGAGATTGCGCCATTGCACTTCAGCCTGGGCAACAAGAGCAAAACTCTGTCTCAAAAAAATATATATATATATATTCTAAAATTTGCCTGGTTTAAGAGAAAAATGAATTATTATTCACTGTTCGTGGGAGTGTAGATCGGAACAGCCACTATGGAAAAACAGTATGGAAATTTTTTTTTTGAGATGGAGTCTCACTCTGTAGCCCAGGCTGGAGTGCAGTGGCGCGATCTCGGCTCATGGCAACCTCCGCCTCCTAGGTGCAAGGGATTGTCCTGCCACAGCCTCCTGAGTAGCCAGGATTACAGGCATGAGCCACTGTGCCCAGCTGGGAAGTTTCTAAAGAAATTAAAAATGGAACCACTACATAACCCAGCACTCCCTCTTCTGGGCATATAACCAAAAAACATGAAATCATTTCATAAAGATGTCTGCACTCCTATGTTCAGTGGAACATTATTCACAATAGCCAAGATACGGAAACAACCTAACTGTCCATCATCAATGGATGAATGGATAAACTGTAGAAACTACAGTGCGTACATATGATGGAATATGTTACTCAGCCCTAAAAAAGAATGAGATCTTGGCCAGGCGCAGTGGCATATGCCTGTAATACCAGCACTTTGGGATGAAGTCAGGAGTTTGAGACCCGCCTGGCCAACATGGTGAAATCCTGTCTCTACTAAAAAAATACAAAAATTAACCAGCGTGGTGGCACACACCTTTAATCCTGGCTACTTGGGAGGCAGAGGCAAAAGAATCACTTGAATTAGGGAGGCAGAGGTTGCAGTGAGCCGAGATAGCACCACTGCACTCTGGCCTGAGTGCAGTGACAGAGCAAGTGCTGAGACAGCAAGACTGTGTCAAAAAAAAAAAAAAAAAAAAAAAAAAATTTTTGCCATTTGTCACAGCATAGATGAGTCAGGAGGACTGAAAGAAAAACACTGCACAGTCTCATTTACATGTGAAATTTTTTTAAAAAATCAAATATACAGTTAGAGAAAAACAGTGATGGGGGAGTTAGTAAAGGAAGAGATATAGGTCAGAGGATACAAAGGAACAGTTATGTAGGCTGAACAAGTCTAACGATCTAATGTACAACCTGACAACTATAGGTAATAAAATCGTACTGTCAACAGGATCCATGCTAAATGAGATTTTAGCTGTTGCCACAAAAACAAAATAACTATGTGAGACATCGGATGTTAATTTATTTCACTGTAGAAACCTTTTTACTATCTATATGTATCCCATAATATCATGTTGTATACCTGAAAAATACACAAAATTTATTTAAATAAAACCACCCAGTAACATTTATTTTTTTTTTTAATTGTTATTTTTGTTTGAGATGGAGTCTGTCTCTGTCGCCCAGGCTGGAGCGCAGTGGCACAATCTCGGCTTGCTGCAGCCTCCGCCTCCCAAGTTCAAGCAATTCTCCTGCCTCAGTCTCCCAAGTAGCTGGGATTACAGGCGCGTGCCACCACACCTGCTTAATTTTTATATTTTTTGTAGAGATGGGGTTCCCCCATGTGGCCCAGGCTGGTCTCAAACTCCTGACCTCAAGTGATCTGCCCACCTCGGCCTCCCAAACTGCTGGGATTACAGGCTTGAGCCACCGGGCCAGGCCTATTTTTTAATCATTTGATTTCCCTCAATCTAATTAAGTATGTGTCTGTTTTCTTTAGACAGTAAAAATTATTGGTAGTTTGAGCAAATGATTAAGATTACTCCTTTTTATTTAATTCATTTCTTTTGTTGAAAAATAAAAGATTTGGCCGGGCACGGTGGCTCACGCCTGTAATCCCAGCACTTTGGGAGGCCCAGGCGGGTGGATCACGAGGTCAGGAGATCCAGACCATCCCGGCTAACACGGTAAAACCCCGTCTCTACTAAAAAATACAAAACATTAGCCAGGCATCGTGGTGGGTGCCTGTAGTCCCAGCTACTTGGGAGGCTGAGGCAGGAGAATGATGTGAACCCAGGAGGCGGAGCTTGCAGTGAACGGAGATCGCGCCACTGCACTCCAGCCTGGGCAACAGAGCAAGACTCCCTCTCAAAAAAAAAAAAAAAAAGAAAAAGAAAAAATTTAACTTAAATTTCAATAGCTTACAGGCATTTTTCATGTTCATCTTCTGCTGAAGCTAACGGCTTATTGTTCCACTTCTACATACCTGTTTTCAAGCTGCTTAAACAGTATTTGGAACGATTAGCCCACAATTACTTACTTGCCAAGTCCTGAGTTCAGAATTTTGTTTTTGAGACGAATATAAAAGCACCTAAAGGTCAAGGAAAATTTTCTTCCTGTGATAAGGAACCTAAAAAGAAAAAGAACATTAAGGATATAGCCCTCACTGGTGCTAGTAATTTTAGTATACAATATTACTCAAACAGACAAGCTATTGTTAAAAAAAAATCAGTATCATTAAAGTATTCAAAAGGAACAGTAAGAAAGCAGTTACTCTCTACCTGCACTGGCATTAATTTTAAAAAGATGTCAGGCCGGGCGCGGTGGCTCACGCCTGTAATCCCAGCACTTTGGGAGGCCGAGGCGGGCGGATCACGAGGTCAGGAGATCGAGACCATCCTGGCTGACACAGTGAAACCCCGTCTCTACTAAAAATACAAAAAAAAAATTAGCCGGGCGAGGTGGCGGGCGCCTATAGTCCCAGCTACGCGGGAGGCTGAGGCAGGAGAATGGCGTGAACCCTGGGGGGCGGAGCTTGCAGTGAGCCGAGATCGCGCCACTGCACTCCAGCCTGGGCGACAGCGAGACTCCGTTTCAAAAAAAAAAAAAAAAAAAAAAGATGTCAAGTCTTGGAGCAGTGATTCTCAAGCTTTTATGGAACACTGTCCTCTTTGAGAATCTGATACTATGGACCTTCTTCTTCCCACAAAAATGTATAATTGTGCATAAAATTTCCAGTAGTTTATGGACCCCTACTTAAGACCTTTGTGTCAGGCCTCTGAGCCCAAGCCTGCACGTATATATCCAGATGGTCTGAAGCAACAGAATAATCACAAAAGAAGTGAAAATGGCCGGTTCCTGCCTTAACTGATGACATTACCTTGTGAAACTCCATCTCCTGGCTCAGAAGCACCCCCACTGAGAACCTGTGACCCCCACCCCTGCCCGCAAGAGCACAACCCCCTTTGATTGTAATTTTCCACTACCTACCCAAATCCTATAAAACTGCCCACCCCTAACTCCCTTTGCTGACTCCTTTTTGGACTCAGCCGGCCTGCACCCAGGTGAAATAAATAGATTTAATACTCACACAAAGCCTGTTTGGTGGTCTCTTCGCACGGACGCGCGTGACACTTGGCTTTAGTGTAGATGACCACTCCCTTCTGTAAGGTAGGGAGGAAGAATGTTCGGTTAGTTCCTTCCTCTGGCCGATCTCTTTTTTTTCTTCTCCTGGATGAGACAAAGACAAAAAAACAAAAAATAAACTGACAGAGCGACAAAAAAGGTCTCATATAAAAGTCCTTCTGTGTTATTTTTCAGCTCTAGCAAATCCAGGGTCAACAAAGAACATACCCAAAAACATTCATTGGTCTAATGGTGTGTCCACTGGAACTGAACTTAACTAATGTGCCAGTTTTAAACAGGCCACACCAATTTAGAAACCTAGTAACAGGAACTTTCCTATAATTTTAACTGAGAGACCGGATGAGGGGTTACAACAATCCAAATTACAAAAAGAGGCAACCCGTTTAGTCAAAGGAGAACCGAATACCAAATGCCTCACAGTGTTGACACTGTGCAACCCCACCACTTTACACAAACGACGTTCTAATAACATTTCCCTATCATTCTGTCTCTATAAAAACAATAGTGTACACTGAACTCCTGTACTTCTGGGTCGGAAACCAAAAACGGTGAATTCTATCAAGACCCTGGCATCAGCCAAAATTAATGCGCCATTAGAATGTTATCAGGGCAACAGTGCCAGAACCGCTTACTCAGATCATAAAAGTTTGGGAGGTGGGAGTGGGAGCGGACGGATTTAGTAAAAGTTGCACCAGGATGTCCGCGATAAACACACGCGAATGCAATTCCCAAGGGGAACCTGTTACAAGTCTCAAGGTCAACGGGCGGGGGACACAAAATACTCAGAGCCACAACAGGCCTCAACTGATACCGCTGACGGGCAAAGAGGGGGCACGAATTCCTAAAGCGAGGTATAAGTAAATCAATAAAACAAAGATATTCTTCGAAAAATAAATCGATGGCAGAAGCAGCGGCTGCCAGATACAGCCCCGTGTGGGTGCAAGCAGAAAGCACAAAGGTGGCTAAAGGCACGGCACTGGGAAGGACCGAGGCGGGCTGAGGGGTGGGCCGTGCAACACACCCAGAAGACGGGTGCCGGCCGCCCTGGAGCCGCCAAAGTTGGAACCCCCGCCCGGCCGAGGCCAAGGCCGGCTGCCTGCAACTCGCAGGTTCCTGCGCGCTTCCGTACCGGGCCCGGCTGGGCCACGCTACCTCCTCGGCGCCTGCTCTTCCCACCGTCACTGGCCTTCTCGGCTCACCTCGCACGGTCCAACAGATGCATTCGACCTTCCGGGGGCTGCCCGCCCCCGGCCCAAAGGCCAGTTTACAGCGGCACGCCTTACTCCGCCATCTTCGCAGCTTCTCAAGGCGGCCAACCCTGCGGTGAACCGTTCCCACAAGCCCCGCCCCCGCCGCTGCGGCTCAGTGCTGATTGGGCATCGTTTTGCTCGCGCGCGCTCTCCTTGCGTCGTAGGTTAGTTGGAATGCACGTCAATCAATAGCACTCGCCCTACTCTTTCGATCCGGATTGGGTCCCAGAATTGAGGTAACACGGAGAAATGCTTTTGTAATTCAATTATTAAGAATGTAAAATTTCCGCCGTAGAAGCTGTACCACGTAGTAAGATAGTGTGGCTGGGCCGCGTGACTATTTTAAGCCACTGTTAGGTTAAACTGTAGTACTAATAATTTCATTCTCAGGCCCGAGGGTTTTTTTTTTTTGTTTTTTGAGACAGCCTCACTGTCGCCCAGGCTGGAGTGCAGTGGCGCGATATTGACTCACTGCAACCTCCGCCTCCCAGGTTTAAACGATTCTCCTGCCTCAGCCCCTCAAGTAGCTGGGACTACAGGCGCATGCTACCATGCCCAGCTAATTTTTGTATTTTTAGTAGAGACGAGATTTCATTACGTTGGCCAGACTGGTCTCGAACTCCTGACCTCAGGTGATCCGCCCGCCTCGGTCTCCCGAAGTGCTGGGATTACAGGCATGAGCCACCGCGCCCAGGCTTTTAATTCTGGGGTAGCACAACACCTAGGGAAAATATTTAATGGTTCCAGTTTGTCTCTGTCTTTGACTCTTAAAGGGCCCAAACGTTGTCCAGCTGTTTACAGCTTTGGTCAATACAGGAGAGAAGGATTCGTTACTTTTCTGAGGGCCCTCCTGCATAGAGGAAACCTGCTATAACTGGCAGTTTTGTTGTTTGCTACACCCAACTGTAGGGCATCCTTCCTAATGCATCATTTCCCAGAGGTGCAGGTGTCAAGACCTCTGAGCCCAAGCTAAGCCGCCATATCCCCTGTGACCTGCAGGTGTACATCTAGATGGCCTGAAGCAACTGAAGATCCACAAAGAAGTGAAAATAGCCTTAACTGATGACATTCCACCATTGTGATTTGTTTCTGCCCCACCCTAACTGATCAATGTACTTTGTAATCTCCCCACCCTTAAGAAGGTTCTTTGTAATTCTCCCTACCCTTGAGAATGTACTTAGTGAGATCCACCCCCTGCCCGCAAAACATTGCTCCTAACTCCACCACCTATCCCCAAACCTGTAAGAACTAATGATAATCCCACCACCCTTTGCTGATTGTCTTTTCGGACTCAGCCTGCCTGCGCCCAGGTGAAATAAACAGCCTTGCTGCTCACACAAAGCCTGTTTGATGGTCTCTTCACATGGGCGCGTGAGACAGCAGGGAGGGTATACATAGGGTGGCTCCTCTTTAGGGTTATGACAAGTGGGGTCCAGCGTAGGCAGTGTAGGTTCACCGTGCTTGCCAAACACTGAGAGGGCTGTCATCTGGGTGGATTCTTAGAAATGCAGATTCCTGGCCTCGCGCGGTGGCACACGGCTGTAATCCCAGCACTTTTGGAGGCTGAGGCGGGTGGATCCGCTGAGGTCAGGAGTTCAAGACCAGCCTGGCCAACATGGTGAAACCCCCATCTCTACCAAAAATACAAACATTAGCCAGGTGTGGTGGCACGTGCCTGTAATCCCAGCTACTCAGGAGGCTGAGGCAGGAGAATTGCTTGAACCTGGGAGGCGGAGGTTGCAGTGAGCCAAGACCATGCCATTACACTCCAGCCTGGGCAAAAGTGAGACTTGATCTCAAAAAAGAAACGAAAAGAAAAAGCCATGTAAAACCAGAGTATGTCACCGTTGAGGCTGCACATGAATGAGGAGGTGGGCAACTTAAGGAATGGACATATACTGGATTTTAGGCTTTTTCTATATTTAAGGAGTCAGGGAGTCAAGAATAGAAATTGTGTCTTAGCTGGAATGAATGGGAAGTGGCCACGGCTGACAAAACCGTGTTGAGGCCAAAAGTGCTGGCCCCTCAATGAATGTTTCCACCTCATATGTCCAGGCAGCAGCAGAGTAGACTGCAGCTGACAGTACAGACATAAACTTGAGTAAGGGAGACACTGTGATTTCAAACTTGAAGGGACTAAGTTACATAAAATTCTCGTAAAATAGACAAAAGTTATTTTGTTTCAACCACAAGTATTTACTGATGGATCGAAGATACAATTTTAATGGAACAGTAAGGCACAACCGTGGATTAAAACACTTTGCTATACAGCCAAAAGGGGGGAAAAGCTATAACCTTAGGAACTTTATGCCAATCAAGAAGCCTCTAAAGTACCTCTCTAATAGATCAGTATCAGACATTCTTCCCTTTTACATAATTCCTATATTACATCACTTAATCATAAAGTCTGACTGATACTTCATAAAGAATTCCTCATTCATTTATATTTGAGCCATCCAGCCTGGCTACTCCCCTGTTCTCTACCCTTTTCCATCACTTTGCAGTGGTATTTTTTAGCAATCTCCTTCCTAAAGAATTACCTACACACGTCTTCAATAGTTTTCCGAAGCAAGGAAACAAGAAGCAAGCAATGAGTCAGAAAGTCAGCCAAGGGCAGATGTGTGGATAAATACACTCATAGAGACATACATTAGGATAGCAATAGCCTGATTCACTTAAGTCTAAACTAAGCTGACTTGGCAGAAAAGTTGCTGTGGCTCACTCAAAGACCTGTAATGCCACCTTAGGTTGTGCTCCTAGTGCCAGACCTCTTGTTTTTATGGGATTAGCAGTGGTCTAAACAAGGAGCCAGGGAGCTAATATAACCAGGCAGCTAATGATACAACAGTCAATGCTTTGGACATGTATTTGGAGCAGACTATGGCTTCCATCATTAACATTTGCCAAGTGTAAAATTCATAAAGAATTTTGTGGCTGAGCACGGTGGCTCATGCCTGTAATCCCAGCACGTTGGGAGTCCGAGGCAGGAGGATCACCTGAGGTCAGGAGTTCAAGACCAACCTGGCCAACATGGTGAAACTCCCTCTCTACTAAAAATGCAAAAATTACCCAGGTATGGTGGCACAAGTCTGTAATCCCAGCTACTTGGGAGGCTGAGGTGGAAGAATTGCTTGAGCCCAGGAGGCAGAGGTTGCAGTGAGCCAAGATCACGCCACTGCACTCCAGCCTGGGCGACATAGTGAGACTCCACCTCAAAAAAAAAAAAGAATTTTGTGCAAAATTTCAAGACACTAAGGAAACAAACAATCTTTAAATATTTTGGACTGGGGCCAGGCGTGGTGGCTCACACCTGTAATCCCAGCACTTTGGGAGGCTGAGGCGGGCGGATCACGAGATCAGGAGTTTGAGACCAGCCTAGCCAACATGGTGAAACCCTGTCTCCACTAAAAATACAAAAAATCAGCCGGGCATGGTGGTGCACACCTGTAATCCCAGCTACTTGGGAGGCTGAGGCAGGAGAATCGCTTAAACCCAGGAGGCTGAGGTTGCAGTGAGCGATCACACCATTGCACTCCAGCCTGGGTGACAGAGCAAGACTCTGTCTCAAAAATATATATATATATATATATATTTGGACTGGGATATTAGGCACTTCTGTAACACTAATCTTTCTACTTGGAAATGTGAAGTGGAAAACATTCCAGTGCACATAACACTGAGGCATAAACCATGCTGCAAAGGTGTGAATGCATGAGGCTTTATAGGGTGTCCAGCCTCCTTGTTAAAAAAACCCATGAGAAAGTCCCTAGGCATATTGTCAGAGCAGCCATTCTGGTGGTAACGGTGTCCCCAAACTAAGCAAACCTGTAAGCATACTGCTGTTTTTTGAACAGTCAACATTGCACTAACAAGAGGAGCCACATAGGTACAAAGTTGAGAATCAGAGGCCAGAGGTAGAGTGATGTGGGCAAGCAACCTAGAAGACTTGACTCCATACCTCTCACCAAGGCCACCTTTCAAAAAGGGTATCTCCACCCAGCAGCCTTTGATGACAGAGCAGAGTGCAGAGGATGGTCTCATACTTCTCAGAGAAGTGTTGGTTACCAAAAAGCTCCTGGAGAGGCAACATCCCAGAGGCCCATTTAATAATGAAGGTAAATAAAAACTGCCAGACCCCTGAACGATCCTGCCAAGTCAGAAATACATGTATAGGGCATAGCTTGTGGTGTCAAGTAGAACAGAGGAGATTTTGAGGCTTAATGAAAAGCAGAAAGACTGCCAGAGTAAGTGAACAGTATGTTGGATGACAGGGAAGTAGGAAGCAAAGAACATATAAAAAGGATGAAGAAGCATGCTGGCAGACTCGCTGGAGGGAAGGCAGCAGGGCTACAGTCTACATCTGGTGAAAGAGCTTTGCTGGCTTGTTCTCGGCATGATTGCCTCTCTCACTTTCTCAGACTGGATGGATGTGTGGCATTCAGCAGCAGAATGGGGAAGATGATATTTATAAATGAAGAACTAGTGAATGGATACTGAACAGAAATATATAGGGTGTACCATTCTGTAATGCCCTGTTTATACACCAAAGGCAGGTTTGTGTTGACAGAACATATTTGGGGTTGTCATGCAACAGCAGTAGTACTTTGGGAGAAGGGGAATGAGGGGTGGAGGTGGAGTTGGTGGAAGGAGGACTTTCAAGTTCCAGTTCTTAAATACTAGACCGCAAGGAACAGTTTGGTCTCCTTTAGTGAAGAAATCGGATGCTCATTTTCTGTTCTACATCCACCTTCTCCAAAACCTGGGGGAGAAAACCAGTAACAGTTACAAAGGTTATGAAGGTTACAACACTCCCAAGCTCTTATCTGAGTAATGTTTTCCCCCCTTCCTCCTGTGCAGTAAAATGTAACTTTTTTTTTTTTTTTTTTTTTTGAGACGGAGTCTTGCTCTGTCGCCCAGGCTGGAGTGCAGTGGCGCAATCTCGGCTCACTGCAAGCTCCGCCTCCCGGGTTCACGCCATTCTCCTGCCTCAGCCTCTCCGAGTAGCTGGGACTACAGGCGCCCGCCACCATGCCCGGATAATTTTTTGTATTTTTAGTAGAGACGGGGTTTCACCATGGTCTCGATCTGCTGACCTCGTGATCCACCCGCCTCGGCCTCCCAAAGTGCTGGGATTACAAGCGTGAGCCACCGCGCCCGGCCTTTTTTTTTTTTTTTTGAGACAGAGTCTCACTCTGTTGCCAGAGTGATGCGGTCTCGGCTCACTGCAACCTCTGCCTCCTGGGTTCAAGCGATTCTCCTGTCTCAGCCTCCCAAGTAGCTGGGATTACAGGCACGTGCCACCACGCCTGGCTAATTTTTGTATTTTTAGTACAGATGGGGTTTCACCATGTTAGCCAGGCTGGTCTTGAACTCCTAACCTCGTGATCTGCCTGCCTTGGCCTCCCAAAGTGCTGGGATTACAGGCGTGAGCCACCGCTCCTGGCCACTAAAACGTAACTTTTTCAAACAAAGAGGTAAGTGACCAACCTTAACAAATTCTGTGAAAGATATGGCACTGTCCCCATCCTGATCAGCCTCCTGAATGGTCCTGTCTGCGATGCTGCCCAGCTGCTCATCTGAGATATTTACCCCGACCATCATGCGTAGCACCTGGAAGACCAAGGGCCAGGAATTACAAAGGCCTTGGGAATCAGAGGGACTCTTTACTAAGATTAAAAATAAAGCTATCACCATCCTCCTTTTCCTTTGATGCCCTCAAATGCAGTCATGCACTGTATAATAATGTTTTGGTTAATGACCAACTGCATATATAATGGTGGTGCTATAAGATTGTAATACTGTATTTTGATGGGAACACATGGACACAAAAAGGGGAACAACAGACACTGGGGCCTACCAGACGGTGGAGTAAGAGGTGAGAGAGAAACAGAAAAAATAACTATTGGGTTTACTAGGCTTAGTACCCAGGTGGCAAAATAATCTGTACATCAAACCCCCATGACAACAGTTTACCTACATAACTAACCTGCATATGTAGCCTTGAACCTAAAAGTTAAATTTTTTTCCTTTTTTTTTTTTTTTTTTTTTTGAGATGCAGTCTCACTCTGTCGCCTAGGCTGGAGGGCAGTGGCGCAATCTCAGCTCACTGCAAGCTCCGCCTCCTGGGTTCACGCCATTCTCCTGTCTCAGCCTCCCGCATAGCTAGGATTACAGGCGCCTGCCACCGCACCCAGCTAGGCTAATTTTTTGAATTTTTAGTAGAGATGGGGTTTCACCGTGTTAGCCAGGATGGTCTCGATCTCCTGACCTTGTGATCTGCCTGCCCACCTCAGCCTCCCAAAGTGCTGGGATTACAGGCATGAGCCACTGCGCCCGGCCAAAAAATTTTTTAAAAAAGATTACAATACCATATTTTTACTGTACCTTTTCCATGTTTAGATGTATGTATTTGTTTTTGGGTTTTTTTTTGAGACAGGGTCTCGCTCTGTTGCCCAAGCTGGAGTGCTGGAGTGCAAATGTGGCTCACTGCAGCCTCACCTCCCAAGCTCAAGTGATCCTCTCACCTCAGCCTCCCAAGGAACTGGTACTACACTACAGGTGCTTGCAACCATGCCTAATTTTTTTTTTTTTTCCTGAGGCAGAGTTTCACTCTTGTTGCCCAGGCTGGAGTGCAATGGCATGATCTCGGCTCACTGCAACCTCTGCCTCCCGGGTTCAAGCGATTCTCCTGCCTCAGCCTCCCGAGTAGCTGGGATTACAGGGATGTGCCACCACACCCAGCTAATTTTTGTATTTTTATTAGAGATGGGGTTTCGCCATGTTGGCCAGGCTGGTCTCGAACTCCTGACCTCATGATCTGCCCGCCTCCACCTCCCAAAGTGCTGAGATTACAGGTGTGAGGCACTGGGCCCAGCCACTTGGCTAATTTTTCAAAATTTTTTGTAGCAATGAGGTCTCACTGTGTTGCCCAGGCAGTCCTTCAACTCCTGGGCTCAAGCAATTCTCCCTCTGCCACCTCCCAAAGTGCTGAGATTATAGGTGTGAGCCACCATGACCAGCCACAGATATGTTTAGATACACAAATACTTACCATTATGTTACAACTGCATATAGTAGTCAGAACAGTAACGTGCTGCACAGGTTTGTAGTCTAGGAACAATAGGCTATACCATATAGCCTAGGTGTGTAGTAGGCTATACCATCTAGGTTCATGTAGGTACATTCTATGATGTTCCTACAACTACAAAATTGCCTAACATTGCATATCTCAGAATGTATCCCCATCTTTACCATCATGTGACTAAACAACAGCTAAAAGGCAGAAACCCTTATCTTCTCATCTAGGCAGTGATGTAAGCAGACCTTATCTAGGCGACTGGATAAGAAGACAAGGACTAAGGGAGAGTCCTTTGCATTTTGCCCTTCCTCATTCTTCTTACCCAGAATACAGATACGCTGTCTGGTGGCACTGCAGCCACCCTGGAGCCATGAGGTGAGTAATATGAGCTATGGATGCCAGGGCAAATAACACAGAATAAGCCTGGTTCCTGGACATCAGTTAGGTACTGTACCAGCCTGGACAATCTATGCCAAACATTCTTGTTGCGTGAGCCTAACTAGTTCCTTATTGATTTAAATCAGTTTGGTGGGGCTTTCTGAAATCCCACCCAAAATGTAGTTCTCTTTGAATTGCTGCATTAAGCCAACTATTCCTAAAGTATGGCCCAAGAAAACATAAAAATCCTTGAAGAGTTAAATGCTAAATCCCCTTCTGAGAAAAATAACAAGCACAATTAAAAGGCTGCGAGAATTGAGTAAGAGAATTTAACACTGTTTCACCAAATCTGTCTTAAACTTAACCAATTCTTGGGCCCCTGGGAATTCTATTAACATCTTTAGGGTGTGAACATACTTTGAAAATTGCTTCCTTAAACAAAATAAGCAACTTTAACAATTTGACTGTCAGGCAATATGGAAAGGCTGGTTCTTAGGCAATATGAAATGGGAGACAGGGTACCTTTCTGACTCCTTATATTATTACTGCAGTCAGCCACCTCTGTCTTCAGATGGTAAGAACTGAGCTTTTCCACAGGAAGGAAAGGGCCTCTAGCCCAGTGGTTCATAGGCTTCCTTTCCTCCACTCCTTTACTTCCTTCTACAATCTCATGAAATAGATTTTTTTTTTTTTTTTTTTGAGATGGAGTCTCACTCTATCGCCCAGGCTGGAATGCAATGGCACAATCTCAGCTTACCGCAACCTCCACCTCCCAGGTTCAGGCGATTCTCCTGCCTCAGCCTCTCGAGTAGTTGGGATTACAGGTGTCCAACAGCATGCCTGGCTAATTTTTGTATTTTTAGTAGAGATGGGATTTTGCCATGTTGGTCAGGCTGGTCTCAAACTCCTGACCAGGTGATCCGCCCGCCTCGGCCTCCCAAAGTGCTGGGATTACAGGTGTGAGCCACTGCGCCCAGCCTGTAATTTACTTTTTAAAAATCGATTTCATGGGCCACGCATGGTGGAGAAACCCCATCTCTACTAAAAATACAAAATTAGCTGGGCGTGGTGGTGCATACCTGTAATCCCAGCTACTCGGGAGGCTGAGGCATGAGAATCGCTTCAACCCGGGAGGCAGAGGTTGTGGTGAGCCGAAGTCGCACCATTGCACTCCAGGCTGGGCAACAAGAGTGAAATTACAAGCCAGGTGTGGTAGTGCGTGCCTATAGTTCCAGCTACTCAGGCGGCTGAGGCAGGAGGATGGACTGAGCCCAGGAGTTCAAGGCTGCAGTGTGCTATGATCATGCCTGTGAATAGTTGCTGCACTCCAGAGTAGGCAGCAGAAGGAGACCCTATCAGTCAATCAACCATTCCATCAATAGTAAATTACATGATTTTCTAAAAAGAAAAAAAGCTGAAATACTGATTTGTATCCAAACTGATTATTTTTTAAATAAACCAATTCTTGAAAATTGGAAGTTTTGGCCGGGGGTGGTGGCTCACACCTGTAATCCCAAAAGTTTGGGAGGCTGAGGTAGGCAGATCATCTGAGATCAGGAGTTCGACACCAGCCTAGTCAACATGGTGAAACCCCATCTCTACTACAAATACAAAAATTAGCTAGGCATGGTGGCGGGGCACCTGTAATCCCAGCTACTTGGGAGGCTGTGGCAGAATCGCTTGAACCCAGAAGGTGGAGGTTGCAGTGAGCCGAGATCACGCCACTGCATTCCAGCCTAGGCGACAAGAAAGACCCTCCCTCTCCAAAAAAAAGAAAGAAAGAAAGAAAATTGGAAGTTGTACATTTTAGGTACAAATGTACACAAATAGAAGAATTAATAAAAAGAGACAATGCGCCAGGTGCGGTGGCTCACGCCTGTAATCCCAGGACTTTGGGAGGCTGAGCAGGTGGATGATGAGGTTAGAAGTTCGAGACCAGCCTGACCAACATGGTAAAACCCATCTCTACTAAGAATACAAAAATTAGCCGGGCGTGGTAGTGCGCGCCTATAATCCCAGCTACTCAGGAGGCTGTGGCAGTACAATCACTTGAACCCGGGAGGTGGAGGTTGCAGTGAGCTGAGATCACGCCACTGCACTCTAGCCTGGGCAACAGAGCAAGACTCCATCTCAAAAAAAAAAAAAAAAAAAACAAAGACAATGCTAGCAAAGATAATCAATAGACAATCCATTTGCCATATTCCCTGTGTGTCGCCAAGCAGATGAATCCAACCTCAAACAACAGCTTCTTCAGATCACAGACCAAATTTTTCTGAGGTGTTTTATTTGTAGAATTAGAAAACGGGATTATGTACGGGTATCTATAGTGTGAGTCGGAGGGTGGGGATAGAAGTAGTGGTGTCTTTAACATCATTTCACCGGGTGCAGTGACACATGCATGTAGTCCCAGCTACTGGACCCACCTACTTGGAAGGCTAAGGCCAGAGGATCACTTGAGCCTAAGCGTTCAAGCCAGCCTGGGAAATGTAGCGAGACTGTCTCAAAAAAGAAAAAAAGGTCATCTCATCCGATCTGTTAATGAGGACATGAAACAGCCCAGAGGTGGCTTGACTCAGATCCCAGGAACCAGTGGCATGAGCTATCTGCCCAGGCCTCCATTCCCAGCTCAGTGCTCCCTCTACCTGTCCATGTTGCCACTTATTGTTCCAGTCAAAAGTTTATTAGGCCAGGCGTGGTGGCTCATGCCTGTAATCCCAGCACTTTGGGAGGCCAAGGTGGGCTGATCACAAGGTCAGGAGTTCAAGACCAGCCTGGCCAATATGGTGAAACCCCGTCTCTACTAAAAATACAAAAATTAGCCAGGCGTGGTGGCTGGTGCCTATAGTCCCAGCTACTCGGGAGGCTGAGGCAGGAGAATCGCTTGAACCCGGGAGGCGGAAGTTGCAGTGAGCTGAGAACATGCCACTGCACTCCAGCCTGAGCGACACAGCAAGACTCCGTCTCAAAAAAAAAAAAAAAAGAAGTTTATTAGTGAATTATTATTATTAAGACAGAGTTTTGCTCTGTCGCCCAGGCTGGAGAGCAGTGGCATGACCTCAGCTCACTGCAACCTCCACCTCCTGGTTTCAAGCAATTCTCCTACTTCAGCCTCCCCAGTAGCTGGAATTACAGGGGTGAAACAGCACACCCAGCCTACTATTATTTTTAATGTTTGGTGAGGGTTTATATATATATTCTTTATCGATTTAAGAAAGGTTCCCTCTACTTCTGATTTTCTAAGACTTCTTTTTTTTTTTTAATCATGAATGGATGGTGAGGCCAGGCAAGCTGGCTCACACATTTTGGGAGGCCGAGGCAGGTGGATCACCTTAAGTCAGGAGATCGACACCACCCTGACCAACATGGTGAAACCCTGTCTCTACTAAAAATACAAAATTAGCTGTGTGTGGTGGTGCATGCCTATAATCCCACCTACATGGGAGGCTGAGTCAGGAGAATCGCTTGAACCTGGGAGGTGGATGTTACAGTGAGCTGAGATCGCGCCACTGCTCTCTAGCCTGGGCGACAAGAGTGAAACACAGTCTCAAAAAAAAAAGATAAATAAGTAAATAAAATAAAATGAATGGATGATGCATTTCATCAATTACATTTTTCTATGGAAAAGACCACTCAATTTTTCTTCTTTAAAGTGTTGGTGTGGGTGAAATATATTGGTTGATTTTCTAATGTTAAACCAACTTTGAATTTCTAGTATAATTGCACCTTGGCTATGATACATCCTTGGCTTTAATATATATATATATTGTATTTTATATTGCTGGATTCAGTGTGTTAATATTTTGTTTAGGATTTTTACAACTATGTGAGTAAAAGAGATTGGGCTATAATTTTCTTTTCTTTTCTTTCTTTTTTTTTTTTTTTTTTGAGATGGGGTCTCGCTCTGTTGCCCAGGCTGGAGTGTAGTAGCGTGATCTCAGCTCACTGCAAGCTCCACCTCCCGGGTTCACACCATTCTCCTGCCTCAGCCTCCCGAGTAACTGGGACTACAGGTGTCCACCACCATGCCCGGCTAATTTTTTTGTATTTTTAGTAGAGACGGGGGAGACGGGGTTTCACCATGTTAGCCAGGATGGTCTCGATCTCCTAACCTCGGGATCCACTTGCCTCGGCCTCTGAAAGTGTTGGGATTACAGGCATGAGCCACTGTGCCTGGCCCCTAATTTTCTTTTCTTACGTTGTCTTTTATAAGATTGACAGGTGTGGCTGGGTTCACTGGCTCACGCCTGTAATCCCAGCACTTTGGGAGGCTGAGATGGGCGAACTGCTTGAGCCCAAGAGTTCGAGACCAGCCTGGTCAACATGGCGAAACCCCATCTCTACTAAAAACACAAAAATTAGCCGGGTGTGGTGGCGCATGTCTGCAATCCCAGTTACTTAGGAGGCTGAGGCACGAGAATCGCTTGAACCTGGGTGGCGGAGGGTACAGTGAGCTGAGATGGTGATATTCACTCCAGCCTGGGCAACAAAGTGAGACTCTGTCTCAAAAAACAAAACAAAAAAAAACAATTGTCAGGCAAAAGTTACACTAGCCTCATAAAATAAGTTGGGGAGAAGAGTAACTAACTTTATTGAACTATAAATAATATACAATAAGCTGTACATATTTAAAATGGACAGCTGGGGCCGGGCATGATGGCTCATGCTTGTACTCCCAGCACTTTGGGAGGCCGAGGTGGGCGGATCACTTGAGGTTAGGAGTTCGAGACCAGCCTGGCCAATATGATGAAACCCCGTCTCTACTAAAAATACAAAATAAATAAATAAATACATAAAATGTACAATTGGATAAGGTTTAACATATGTACCCACCCATGGCACCATCCTCACAATCAAGATAATGACCTCCAAAAGTTCAACCAGGACTTTCACAAGAATCATATTAAGAAAACATGGACCTGGCGCGGTGGCTCACGCCTGTAATCCCAACACTTTGAGAGGCCAAGGCGGGTGGATCACCTGAGGTCAGATCTGGGCCAGAGCATAAACACATACAACTATAGAGTGACTGCCACTGTCTTTTTTTCTTCAGAACGCAGAAGCCCGTATGTAGCAACTTTCAAGAAAATAAACGCTTCTCGCTGAAGAAATTCCCAACTCAAAAGCAAGGGACACTAACACTGACCTGCAGACTGTTTTGGTTTTTGCTCATAGAAATGTAAGAATACATTGGGTTGCTCCTGAATCTTCCCTGAGTAATTTCATCCTAGGATGAAATGCCAGTCACTGCTAGTAGGAAAACAGGGAATTATCCCTAGGAGCAACAAAGAACAGTGGCAGTTAGCTCAGGGCACACCAGCACAGCAGCAGCTCCTTGACTCTCAGTCAACCCTAAGGACAGACTAAATAACAGCATTTAACTAAGTATCATCAGAATTACCTGGCTGCCAATAATCTGATTTGGCAATAACTGAATTATCTGATGTAAATCTCAGACAGTACCTAAAAGCCATTTAGTTAGCTTTTATTTATTTACTTATTTTTTTTTTTGAGATGGAGTTTCGCTCTTGTCGCTCAGGCTGGAGTGCAGTGGCGCGATCTTGGCTCACTGCAGCCTCCACCTCCTGGGTTCAAGCGATTCTACTGCCTCAGCCTCCCGAGTAGCTGGGATTACAGGCACCCACCACCATGGACGACTAATTTTTTTTTTTTTTTTTTGAGACGGAGTCTTGCTCTGTCACCCAGGCTGGAGTACAGTGGCGTGATCTCTGCTCACTGCAAGCTCCGCCTCCCGGGTTCATGCCATTCTCCTGCCTCAGCCTCCGGAGTAGCTGGGACTACAGGCGCCCGCCACCACGCCCGGCTAATTTTTTGTATTTTTAGTAGAGACAGGGTTTCACCGTGTTAGGCAGGATGGTCTCGATCTCCTGACCTCGTGATCTACCTGCCTCGGCCTCCTAAAGTGCTAGGATTACAGGCGTGAGCCAAAGCGCCCGGCCAACAGCTAATTTTTGTATTTTTACTAGAGACGGGTTTTTACCATGTTGGCCAGGCTGCCCTTGAACTCCTGACCTCAGGTGATCTGCCTGCCTTGGCATCCCAAAATGCTGGGTTTACAGGCGTGAGCCACCATGCCCAGCCTAGTTAGCTTTTAAATAGTGGAGACATCTGTCTATGAAAACACAATGAGCCATTTCAAGTTTTCCCAGGTCATCTCCTTTGCCTTATAACCGGGACAGGACTCTGCACATAGCAGGTATTAAATAAATGCTTACTAAAGGAAAGAATAGTTCCTGCCCACAATAATAAGCAGGCAGAGTCCAAGCACAAGTTCTCCAGGAGCTCTCCACATACCTGTAACAGCTCATCACGGGAGATCTTTTCATCTTTATCCAAATCATATAGTCGAAAAGCAACTGTAAGGGAAAAACACAAAGTTAGTCAAAATTCTGTAGTGTGTTGCCCCTTCTCAAGGAACTAAATATATAAGACACTAGACAGAAAACTGACAGCCAATTAATCGATTTTCCAAGAACAATTGCCATCACTTGTAGGGCTTTTAAAAAGTTGTAACATTGAAGAATTGAGAATTGATGAGTTCTTAGATTAGAAGAAGTATGGTCCCTCTTCCAATAAATCAGAAAACTGCATACAAAGAAAGCCAAATGTCCTTTTTCTTAACCTAGAATGTTAAACAGCCCCCCAAAACACCCCTTACGTGGTTCTGTAAATTAGGTCACCTCACACAAACATCAAATCTACCAGGTACCACTCAGGGAAAACCAACAATAGGCACCACACAGACACCATGAGAGCTGACCACACAAAGTACCGCTTTGGGAATACAGCCTCCTGGGCAAAGTTGTCTCAAATTTCAAGTAATTCTCTACTACTTGGCAGTCCTGGAGGTAAAGAAATTGAGTTTCAAATAAATATGATGGCTCAGATGGTCTCCTGGCCTTATCATGTTTCTTTCTCTTTAAGCCTTCTAGTAACTAGGATATAGGAGAACTTTGCTTGGGTCCATGAGCTAGAAATCAGAAAAGCAAAATCATTAGATTTCTGCCATGTTGCTAAAGGGCTACCAACAGAATAGGGTGATAACACTGGGTGATTTTATAGGTGCCGTGACAAATCACCAGCCTGAGAATGTGAATGTCTTGTCCTACAACTGAATTTAGCGTGGTTTTTAGGTTTTGAATCACTTCAAGAATGCCACTAAGATTGAGGGTCTTAAATAGAGTGCCGCAAATACTAAAAGGCCCAAATCCACTGCTCTAGAGCTATTAAGATCCACAGATTTAGACTCTGTCCTTAGGAACTCACTATCTAGTAGAAGAGAGCAAGATACACGACTCTCAAATACATCCTAAGCACTACAACATATCCAAAATGCTGGGGGAACAAAGCGCATGGCAGATGTGGCTTTCTGGTGGAGCTGGGGAAATATCAAGGAGAGGTAACATTTGAACAAGGCTTTGAAAGACAAACAGAAATGTGACAAGGGGTGGTCATTCCAGGCAGAGCTATTATTAGGCACAAAGGCATAAGAACATGGATTAATATCTATAGGTTTAAATATCACTCCCCTCCAAAATAAAAGGGTGAGTCCACTAAAAGATGACATAAAAGTAATTTAAAAATCTAATTTACTCCTTGTAAGGTATATATCAGAATTCCAAGATCTTTATATATATATATATATATATATATATATATATATATTTTTATTTGTTTAATTTGTTTGGCTTATTTTATTTTTTTCAGACAGGGTCCTGCTCTGTCTCCCAGGCTGGAGTGCAGTAGCACAATCATGACTCACTACAGCCTCAACCTCCCAGGCTCAAAAGATCCTCTCACCTCAGCCTCCAGAATAGTTGGGACCACAGACACCACACCTGGCTAATTTTTAAAAATTTGTGTAGAATTAAGGTCTCACTATGTTGCCCAGGCTGATGAAAGGTGCAAGGTCTTCGTCTAGATAAATTGTTTTTGTTGTTGTTGTTGTTGAGAAAGAGTCTTGTTCTGTTACCCAGGCTGGAGTGCAGTGGCGCGATCTCGGCTCACTGCAAGCTCCGCCTCCCGGGTTCACGCCATTCTCCTGCCTCAGCCTCTCCGAGTAGCTGGGACTACAGGCGCCCGCCACCACGCCCGGCTAATTTTTTGTGTGTGTTTTTAGTAGAGACGGGGTTTCACCGTGTTAGCCAGGATGGTCTCGATCTTCTAACCTCGTGATCCGCCCGCCTCGGCCTCCCAAAGTGCTGGGATTACAGGCGTGAGCCACCGCGCCTGGCCTAAACTGTTTTTTTTTTTTTTTTTGAGATGGGTCTTGCTCTGTCACCCAGGCTGGAGTGCAGTGGCATGATCTCGGTTCACTGTAACCTCCACCTCCCGGGTTCAAGCAATTCTCCTGCCTCAGCCTCCCAAGTAGTGGGATTACAGGCATGTGCCACCACGCCCAGCTAATTTTTGTATTTTTAGTAGAGATGGGGTTTCACCATGTTGGCCAGGATGGTCTCGATCTCTTGACCTTGTGATCTACCCGCCTCAGCCTGCCAAAGTCCTGGGATTACAGGCATGAGCCACCAAGCCCAGACAGCTGGTCTTGAACACCTGGGCTCAAGCAATCCTCCTGCCTCAGCCTCCCAAAGTGCTGGGATTACAGGAATGAGCCACCATGCCCGGCTGCTTCTTTTTTTTTATTGTGGTAAAATATACATAAAATTTATCATTTAAACCTTTTCTACAGGTACAGTTCTGTGGCATTAAGTACTTTCACACTGTTGTGCAAGCATCACCACCATCCATCTCCCCATAACTTCTGCATCTTCACTAGCGGAAAATGTACCCTTTTTTTTTTTTTTTTTTTGACGGAGTTTCACTCTTGTTGCCCAGGCTGGAGTGCAACGGCACGATCTCGGCTCACCACAACCTCCACCTCCTAGGTTGAAGCAATTCTCCTGCCTCAGCCTCCCTAGTAGCTGGGATTATAGGCATGTGCCACCACGCCTGGCTAATTTTTTATTTTTAGTAGAGACGGTGTTTCTCCATGTTGGTCAGGCTGGTCTCGAACTCCCGACCTCAGGCGATCCGCCCGCCTAGGCCTCCCAAAGTGCTGGGATTACAGGCGTGAGCCACCGCGCCCGGCCGGAAAATGTACCCTTTTAACAATAACTCCATTACCATCACCACCACCATGCCCCAGCCCTGGGCAACCACCGTTCTACTTTCTGTCTCTACAAATTTGACCACTCTGGAAACCTCACATAAGAGGAATCATACAATATTTGTCCTTTATATCCACTTTATTTCACTCAGCATAATGTCTTCAAGATTCATCCATGTTGTACCATGTGCCAGAATTTCCTTTTTTTTTGAGATGGAGTCTTGCTTTGTCACCCAAGCTAGAGTGCAGTGGCGTGATCTCAGCTCACTGCAACCTCCACCTCCCAGGTTCAAGCAATTCTCCTGCCTCAGCCTCCCGAGTAGCTGGGATTACAGGTATGCACCACTGTGCCAGGCTAATTTTTGTATTTTGAGTAGAGATGGGATTTCACCACATTGGCCAGGCTAGTCTCGAACTTCTGATCTCGTGATCCACCCACCTCGGCCTCCCAAAATGCTGGGATTACAGGTGTGAGCCACCACTCCCGGCCTCAGAATTTTCTTTTTTAATACAGACTAATATTCCATTGTATGTGTACACAACATTTTATTTATCCATTGATCTGTCGATGGACACTAGGATTGCTTCTACCTTTTGGATTCTATGAATAATGCTGCTATTTCTTCCTGGCTACTCTCCCAAGCTCTACTCTGCCTATACTCCTCAACACACAAGAAAAATATTCTAATGTAGAATCTTTACTTTCCACACATTATGTGTTATAAAAATTTAAACCATTTAAGAAGACAATTAGAATGTGGGAAGGAAAACCTGTAGACCTCTAGAATTCTCTCTTACTTACCATGCCCTGGGCATTCTAAGATGAATTATACCTTTCACTTTTTTTTTTTTTTAACACTATCCACCTGTAGATAGGGTTGTACCTTTTACACAAAGCACTATTATTATTATTATTATTCTTTGAGATGGAGTTTCACTCTTATTGCCCAGTCTGGAGTGCAATAGCGTGATCTCGGCTCACTGTAACATCCGCCTCCCAGGTTCAAGCAATTCTCCTGCCTCAGCCTCCTGAGTAGCTGGAATTACAGGCATGCACCACCATGCCTGGCTAATTTTGTATTTTTAGAAGAGACATGGTTTCACCATGGTGGTCAGGCTGGTCTCGAACTCCTGACCTCAGGTAATCCACCCGCCTTGGCCTCCCAAAGTGCTGGGATTACAGGCATGAGCCACCGCGCCTGGCCTACAGAAAGCATTATTATAACCTCACCAATCCAAAGAGGAAAGCATTATACAAGGTACCACTTCCAGGAGACAAACAGAAGAGCAGAGTGGCACTATGTGTGCTTGGGCCTGTGCCTACATGGGCATAGTTCAGCCTTGCTGATTGTGATTAAAATTCTCTCACCGTGGCTTAGAAAAGAAATAGAACAAAGTGTGTTCTCAGAGTTCCTGAAGACAGTATTCTATGCAAAGGATAACCTATAATAAAATTTGGTTCCACTCCTCTGTAAACACACATTTCTTTTTTTTTTTTTGAGATGGAGTCTTGCTCTGTTGCCCAGGCTGGAGAGTAATGGTGCAATCTCGGCTAACTGCAACCTCTGCCCCCCAGGTTCAAACTATTCTCCTGTCTCAGCCTCCCGAGTAACTGGGATTACAGGCGCCCACCACCAACCCAGCTAATTTTTTGTATTTTTAGTACAGACGGGGTTTCACCATGTTGGCCAGGCTCTTCTTGAACTCCTGATCTCAAGTGATCCACCCGCCTTGGCCTCCCAAAGTTCTGGGATTACAGGCGTGAGCCATCATGCCTGGCCTGTAAACCACATTTCTAAGTAACACATCCCCTTTCTCTATTTTTTTTTTTTTTTTTTTGAGACAGAGTCTCGCTCTATCACCCAGGCTGGAGTGCAATGGCATGATCTCGGCTCACTGCAGCCTCCGCCTCCCGGGTTCAAGCAATTCTCCCGCCTCAGCCTCCTGAGTAGCTGGGATTACAGGTACCCGCCATTATGCCTGGCTAATTTTTTTTGTATTTTTGTAGAAATGGGGTTTCACTATGTTGGCCAGACTTGTCTCGAACTCCTGACCTCAGGTGATCCGCCTGCCTCAGCCTCCCAAAGTGCTAGGATTACAGGCGTGAGCCACCACACCTGGCCCACATCCCCTTTCTCTAAGGTAAATGTGTCTCAGTGGCAAATGTGTTGCTAGGTATATGACATTCAATTGCTCTCAGTCTACAGTAAGAGGAACCATGATACCGCTTATATAGCCCTGTGGGAACTTCAAAGAGAAGCAACACATTTAGACAGAAATTGAGGACTTCTCGGACTCTTCTAGTCTTTTCTTTGGCATTAGAATAGCTTCGGTTTTACTGGTCTAATTACATGAATGTGATCCCTATACATAGACTGCAACAGAATTCTAATTAATTTTTAGCTTCCTATAAAAGTTAATCCAACAGCCAAGACTAAAGTATGTAATGAAAAAAACAGGCTGGGTATGGAGGCTCATGCCTGTAATCCCAGCACTTTGGGAGGCCAAGGTGGGATGATTGCTTGTGTCCAAGATTTCAAGATCAGTCTGGGCAACAGTGAGACCCTGTCCCTACAAAAAATTAGAAAATAAAAAATTAGCTGGGTGTAGTGCACACGCCTACGGTCCCAGCAACTTGAGAGGCTGAGGCAAAAAGATCCCTTGAGCCAGGAAAGTCAAGGCCATAGTGAGCTGTAATCATGCCACTGCACTCAGCCTGGGTGACAGAGTGAGACCTTATCTCAAGAAATTAAGCAAAAACAAAATAAAACCAAGCATAACCTGCATAGCACTTTGTTATTATTCTGTCTCATCCTGAAGTTTGCCATTTCTGTGGCATTCCAACCTTCTTCCTTAGCAGAACCCCAACCACAGCATCAGGAGGGGAATCTCATTAGCCTAATCTCCTCGGCACTCGCACTCTCCTGACCTAAACTGACTTATCAAAGTGAGGGGAAGGACTTACATTCCATGCTTGGGAGGAGTGTTGCTCAATTTCAGTCTCGATCTCTCTCTATATATATCTCTCTTCCTCTACTGCCAGATGTGAACAAGAAAAAAAAAAAGCCCTGTTAACAACTGAGAGCTGTCATGTGACCATAATACCTTAGGATAAAACAGACTATGAGGATGGCAGAGTAAAGAGAAAAATCCCTAGTTCCTGAAACAGAATCAACCCTCCTGCCAGCCTAATCTGACTTGTAAAGTGAGCTAATATAGTTCCTTATTGTTTAAGCCAGCTGAGTCAGCTAAAGGCATCCTAAGACACCAAGTAACGCCCAAATCCACTAGTGCTATTTGGAAGATTTTGTTTTGTTTTCTTTTCTTTGTTGAGACAGAGTTTCTGTCACCTGGGCTGAAGTGCAGTGGTGCCATCATGGCTCACTGCAGCCTCGACCTCTCAGGCTCAAGCAATTCTCCCACCTCAGCCTCCCAAGTACCTGGTACCACAGGTGCCTGCCACCACACCTGGCTAATTTTTGTATTTTTATTAGAGACAGTGTTTCACCATGTTACCCAGGCTGTCTCAGACTCCTGGGATCAAGTGATCTACCTACCTTGGCCTCCCAAAGTGCTGGGATTACAGGCATGAGCCACTGCGCCCAGCCTTCAGTCAGTTTTAATACAATTGCAATTTCAACTTGCATTGAATAAAAAGAGAAATTTAATTTCAATTTCCTGGAGAAGTGTTGTAAGGGATTGGGCAATATTATACATGAATCAATAAGGGCAGAAGGGAAAGCAAACAAGTATTAAAGGAAAAGAGGCATGAGACATGGGTATAAAAATTAAATCTTGCACTATATCCAGCTGTTCCCCACTACTTAAGTCACATCCAGTATCTATCAAATTCTAAGATGAGCTGAGGATTGCCATTATTCCTTAAAGGTGGGGCCTGCGTCTTGTTCACTATTGCCATGCTAGCACTTAACACAGTGCCTGGCACACGGTAGGTGCTCAATGAATTATAATGATACCAGCTAACATTTATTAAGTACCTAGTATATGCCAGGCACTATTTGAAGCACTTGACATTTATTAACTCATTTAATCCTCACAACAATCCAATCTGGAACCCCTTAGTATCCTATTTTACGGAAGAGAAAACTGAAGCCCAAAGAGGTTAAGTACCTTGCCCAAAGTCACACGGCCAAAAAAGGGTAGACTAGTATTTAATCTTGGCCAGTTTAGCTCCAGAGTCTGAGGTCTTAACCAGTACGCTATTGTAAATGCTTGTTCAAATAATGAGTGAGTAAATACATGACTTTTAAGAAATGAAAAGCAAGTATTTTAAGCCAGAAGACTTTAGCTCCTTACAGTGCAGTTTGTTGCTTCGGCTGTTGAGTGGTTCGGGTCCATTCACATCTTTGCTCTTTTCATTATCCTCAATGGGGCGGAAATGAGCCAAAGTTCGCATGAATCCACGGAAGTTTACCTGGTCCTCTCTGATTGTGAAATATAACAAACACAACACCATGTCAATCACAGTGATTATTTCTTATGAATTAAATATACTGGCAACAGCTTTGGCTACAGTAGCCTGAAAGTTCATTTAATGAGGTTTCTTTGCATATGCATGGTACTTTGGGACTCACAGTACCATATCATTTAAGCCTCACCCCAACCTTGTAAGGCAGGTGCTATTACTCTCACTTTATAAATGATTTAACCAGACTTAGGTAACAGGACTTACCAGGGCTAGAGTTATCTATTGAATTTACTTGCATCTCTTTTCCAAAAAATGAATGTAGAGTAGTGCCAGCACTATACAAGACAGCCAGAACTTGAACTCATTGCTTTGAACTCTGCAGCGAGCCACAGGCAGCCCAATGACTCCTCAGCCACCTCCCACATCTCCCCCATCTGCCCTGCAGTAACGTACACCAAGGGATATTTAAAAATTAAGGCACATTATGGAAAAGCGCTTTTAAAATACAGTTTATTTAATTTTTAATTTTCTTATTTATTTATTTTGAGACAGAGTCTTGCTCTGTCGCCCAGGCTGGAATGCAGTGGCACTATCTCGGCTCACTGCAACCTCCGCCTCCTGGGTTCAAGCAATTCTCCTGCCTTAGCCTCCTGAGTGGCTGGGACTAAGACGCCCGCCACCACGCCCGGCTAATTCTTTTTTTTTTTTTTTTTGAGACGAGTTTCGCTCTTGTTGCCCAGGCTGGAATGCAATGGCGCGATCTCAGTTCATTGCAACCTCCGCCTCCCTGGTTCAAGCGATTCTCCTGCCCCAGCCTCCGGAGTAGCTAGGATTACAGGCATGCGCCACCACGCTCGGCTAATTTTGTATTTTTAGTAGAGACGGGGTTTCTCCACGTTGGTCAGGCTAGTCTCGAACTGCCGACCTCAGGTGATCCGCCTGCCTCGGCCTCCCAAAGTGGTGGGATTACAGATGTGAGCCACTGCACCCAGCCTAATTTTTTGTTATTTTTGGTAGAGACAGGGTTTCACCGTGTTAGCCAGGATCGTCTCAATCTCCTGACCTCGTGATCTGCCCACCTCGGCCTCCCAAAGTGCTGGGATTAGAGGCATGAGTCACCATGCCCAGCCAAGTTTATTTAATTATAAAAGCAAACATATATTTGAAAATGTGGAAAAAAGAAAAGTAGATAGAAAAATAGTGATCCGAGTTCTACCAATTACAACCATAGTTAATATAAATATGTTCTCTGGCTGGGCACGGTGGTTCATGCCCATCATCCTAATACTTTGGGAGGCTGAGGCAGGCAGATCACTTGAGGCCAGGAGTTGAGACCAGCCTGACCAACATGGTAAAACCCTGTCTCTACTAAAAATACAAAAAAAATTAGCTGCACGTGGTAGTGGGCGCCTGTAATCCCAGCTACTCGGGAGGGTGAGGCAGGAGAATCGCTTGAAACTGGGAGGTGGAGGCTGCGGTGAGCCTACATTGAACCACTGCACTCCAGCCTGGGTGACAGAGCAAGACTATGTCAAAAAAAAAAAGAAAAGGAAAGGAAAGGGAAAGGAAAAGGAAGGAAAAGGAAAAGGAAGGAAAAGGAAGGAAAGGTGGGAGGGAGGAAAGAAAGGAAGGAAGGAATGAATCAATCAATCAATCAATCAGCCAGGCGTGGTGGCTCACGCTTATACTCCCAGTTATTTGGGAGGCTGAGGTGGGAGAATCACTTGAACACACAGGAGGCAGAGGTTGCATGAGCCGAGACTGCGCCACTGCACTCCAGCCCAGGTGATGGTGCAAGACTCCCCCATATATATATGAATGCATTTTCTTCTAGGAACTTTTCTATGCTTTTCAGATAACTGTATTAGTATCCTGCCTTTTTTTAACTTTTAAGCATTTCTCCAATCAGTATAAATACTTTGAAACATTTAAAACATATGCATAATTCTGTGGACACATCATGATTTTATTATTCTGTCATAATTGGATAATTTTTCTCTATATAATCTTTTAGGCCAGGCACAGTGGCTTACGTCTATAATCCCAGCACTTCGAGAGGCCAAGGTGGGTGGATCACCTGAGGTCAGGAGTTCAAGACCAGCCTGGCCAACATGGTGAAACCCCATCTCTACTAAAAATACAAAAATTAGCTGGGCCTGGTGGTGCATGCCTGTAATCCCAGCTACTTGAGAGCCTGAGGAACCAGAATCGCTTGAACCCCAAAGATGGAGGTTGCAATGAGTCAAGAGTGCACCACTGCACTCCAGCCTGGGTGACAGAGGGAGACTCCATCTCAAAAAAAAAAAAAAAAAGTTTTGAAAGACCTCTTGTGTATAAAGCCTTTTTGGTACTTAAGCTTGGAGAAAATCTTTTCATTCTGCCACAGGCTAATCAATAACCCTGTAAGAAATAATTCTCAAAACTTGAATGAAGAATGTTCTTTAATATTAAAAAAGAATGCCCCATGTGACATAATATAATTTATTTATCTAAGGCAGATGGCCTGGTTCCTGTGGTTACCTAAAAAAAAAAAAAAAAAACCCCAGTCTTTCTGTGCCCCACCGAATAGCTGAGGTATGTAGGGTCCCTTCTGTGCTCTATAGACACACAGTTCATAGCCCTTCTAAAGGCAGAGTTCAAAGGCTAGCCTGTGAGCCATCTGTACGCAAAAGAATGACCTTGACTGGGCGCAGTGGCTTACACCCATAATCTCAGCACTTTGGGAGGCTGGGGTGGGCGGATCACCTGAGGTCAAGAGTTCAAAACCAGCCTGGCCAACGTGGTGAAACCTTAGCTGGGCGTGGTGGCGTGAGCCTGTAGTCTCAGCTACTTGGGGACGCTGAGGCAGGAGAATCGCTTGAACCCAAAAGGCAGAAGTTGCAGTGAGCCAAGATCACGCCACTGCATGCCAGCCTGGGCGACAGAGGGAGACTCCGTCTCAAAAAAACAAAAAACAAAACAAAAGAATGACCTTTTAGTTCTTCAATGTATCTATACTGCTAATGGACCAGTATCTAGTCAAAAATGTCAGATCTGAGGAATCAAGTAATGTGGAGTAAAGTTTAAATCATATGCTAGAAAAAACACATTAATGATTATTGCCAGCATAAAGTTTCTGGGTAAAAGGGAATTAAATAACCATGGTCCACTTTCAAATCTCATTTAAAAAAAAAAAAAAAAAAAAAAACACCCCCATGTGCATATGCCTAGGGAAGAAAGAAAAACCCAGAAGCCAAATATATCTATCTGATTAGAGCAAGAAGCAGAGTTGCAGCTTGCTAAGAGCTAAGCAGTGCAGCCCAGTGGAGCCCTCCACTTCCTCATATGCACTCTGTCCCATTTCCTTAGCAGTAGATTGGTGGACAGAATGACAGGTGATATTGCAGTCACAGCAAATGTAGTTTAGCCTTACAAAACAGCTTCCCACAAGCTGCTTCTTCAAGTAATCAATGGTGACTAAGGAATTCTGAAAAAAAGTTGGCAAAGTGACTCTCCTGGGTTTACTTTTCATTGCAAAAGGTTTGGATACAAAGCATAGCTGTGAAAGTTATCTCTGGATAGGGTTCAATGCTTTGCAGGGGTAAAAGAGGAAGTAGAAAAAAGGAAGAATTCAGCATAAAAACCACACCTGAAACAAACAGGGTAGTTCAAGGAGAAAAGAAAAAATGAAAGAGGGCATAAGATTCCTCATAGTCAATGTGATTTGATTCCCGTCTTTACACGAACTAACTGCCCGACCTAATTCCCCTTCTGACTTTCAGTCACATTTACTGAGTGTCCAACCCTCTCAACTAGCAAATTCCTTTGCTCTCAATTTAGAGTTCTAAAATTTCCTCTCCAGGCATTTTATCTGACAGTGTCCTCATTGACAGTCTCATTATTAAAAACTGGCACCCATATAATATTCTGAAGTCCTGTGGGTCATAGACTATCCATATGAACCAGGAATAGATTGTTTAGGAAATTACTTAAAACAAGCTTATATGTAAGCTTTATTGATGAAAAGGTACCTAATCAAATCAGTAAATATTTACTCACTACTGTGAAGGCAGTGTATTAGGTAGTAAAGCATATCAAAAGACTAGTTTCATATTAGAAAAACCCACATTAAGAACAATCTACTTGACAAAGTGTGTGTCATGAGAACTATGTTTATTCAATATCACAAAAGTAAAATAAAGGCTGGGGAAATGTTCCAGATTAAAGGAGGCTAAAGAGACATGACAACTGACCCAGACTAGATCCTGTACCGGAGGCGGGGAAGTGCTATAAAACAGATTATTGGATGACAAAATTGGAGTATGAATATAAATTAGAATAAACTAGATAATATGTTAATAAAACAGAGTAATAGATTAGATAAGAGGATTGTATCAATGTTAAGTTTGCTGAAGTAGATAACTATACTATGGATATATAAAAGAATGTCCCTATTCTTAGCAAACACACACTGGTGCTTTCAGAGGTAAAGGGTCATAACTATGCAACTTACCCTGAAATAGTTCAGAAATACAATTATGTGAACACACATACACAAAAAAATTACATAAGTATATGTATGTGTATATACATACATGTATATATGTGTACGTATGTACGTACATGTAGGCATGTATGTGTGTATGTATATACACGCACACATAGAGTGTGTGTAGGTAGAGAGAGAGGGGAAAGAGAGGGAAAAAGTGTCTGCAAGAGAGGGTAAGTAGAGTAAGCACGGGTGTACAAGCTGCGCTGTTCAATACTGCAGTCACTTGTCACATCTGGTTATGTGCACTGGAAACATGGTCAGTCTGACTTGATATGTGTTTAAGTGTAAATTACACACTGGATTTCAAAGACTTATTATGAAAAAATGTAGGCTGGGCATGGTGGCGCATGCCAGTAATCCCAGCACTTTGGGAGGCTGAGGCAGGCGGATCACCTGAGGTCAGGAGCTCAAGACCAGCCTGGCCAACATGGTGAAACCCTGTCTCTACTAAAAATACAAAAATTAGCCGGGTATGGTGGCATGTGGCTGTAATCCCAGCTACCTCGGAGGCTGAGGTGGGAGAATCGCTTGAACCTGGCAGGCGGAGGTTGCAGTGAGCCGAGATGGCACCACTGCACTCCAGCCTGGGTGACCGAGCAAGACTCTGTCTCAAAACAAACAAACGAAAAAAGGATCTCAGTTATTTTTAATATTGATTATATACTGAAATAATATTTTAAATATATTAAATGAAATACATATTACCAAAGTTAACTTATTTTTACTTTTTAAATGTGGTTACTAGAAAATGTGAAATTACATATGTGGCTTGCATTCTATTTTTATTGGCTACTACTAAGAGAGAGAGCACACAAATGAGGCAAAATGTTAATATAACAGTAGATGCATCAGGGCAATAGATATACAAGTATTCTCCGAATTACTTTTAACTTTTGCAACTTTTTTGTAAATTTGAAATTATTTCCAAATAAACATTTTTTAAAAGTCTAGTTTTACATCAATGATAAGCGTAAGAATTTTGAAGATAGGCTCATATACCTATTTGAAGTTTAAAACACACAGGAGGGTAGAACAGAAGAGATATTCTAGAAATGACAAAATTAGAAATGCTCAATATAATCAGGGGGTATCACAGTCTGAGATGGCACAACCAATATCATTATTCCAGATTAGCAAATAATTTAGGTTGTGAAAGCCTCAGGAAGGAAGTCCAACAACTGTACTGACTCACCCCTCTGGAAAGAAGGCATTGATGATCCGGTCCCCCAATGGGTTGATGGCAAGTTCTGGAATCCTCTGGAAATCTTCCCGGCTGCCAAGAGAATCACCTTGAGTTAGATAGAGATCATTGCCCTTAGCATGAACTCCTTAAGTCAGGAGGTAACAGGGTGTAACCTAGCAAGAATATTACCTCCTGGAATTTACTTCCGTGGCAAATTATACCAAATAACTGCAAAGAATAGCACTTTAATAGCTGCCAAGTGTTTCTTGCACCAACTCAGTAGTGGAAGGAGCCAGATTTGACTATGCCACATTCCAGTGAATTCAGCACACAGGTTACATCAATAAGCCAACTGATGGACAAATACTAAGATGTCCCTTGGTAAATGATTCCTTGAACATTAGCATTGCGTACCTAGTTATTAAGTTTGGAAAGTGAACAGCAAATGGAAAGTATCAAATACTGCAGAACTTGAATATGGGGACAAACACTTAGAGGGGTCTCCATATCCTTGTTAAGATTTTTAGGCACTTATAAAATGCAAGGAATTCTTAGGTGCTATTTACATGCAAGGAAAGAATGTGACAACTAATTGACTTCCTTGTTCTGACTCTGGCTTTTTCTCCATTTCCATGTTCTGTGGACTAGGGGTACAGAAGTATTTAACCCTCAAACATGACATGAGCAGTCATCCTCACATGACTTAGGTGAGGTTATACCAAAGCGAGTATTGTCAGTTACCATTCATTGCATATATATCACGTGCTGCTCTGTTTACATACATTATTCTCATTTCTTCACGCCAATGTTTTATGCATAGCCTTTTAGAGCTGAGGAAATTGAGAGTCAGGAAGATGAAGTAACTTGCCCAAAGCCACACTACTCCTAAGTGGCAGAACTGTGATTTAAATCTAAGTCTGTAAGTCGAAGTATGTGTCCTTTTTCTAAAAACCGTATTTCTTTCCTATATTGAACTTTTTCTTGAGACAGTCTTGCTCAGTCGCCCAGGCTGGAATGCAATGGCATGGTCTTGGCTCACTGCCACCTCCACTTCCCAGGTTCAAGTGATTCTCCTGCCTCAGCTTCCCAAGCAGCTGGGATTACAGGCACCCACCACCACGCCTGGCTAGTTTTTTGTACATTTAGTAGAGACGGAGTTTCACCATGTTGGCCAGGCTGGTCTTGAACTCCTGAACTTAGGTGATCTGCCAGCCTCGGCCTCCCAAAGTGCTGGGTGGGATTACAGGCGTGAGCCACGGTGCCCAGCCCTAATATTGAACCTTTTGAATGAAAGTTACTCTCCCCGAAATTTTTATTTTTTTGAGATGGAGTTTCGCTCCCAGGCTGGAGTGCAGTGGCTTGATCTCTGGGCTCACTGCAACCTCCTCCTCCTGGGTTCAAGCGATTCTACTGCTTCAGTCTCCCAAGTAGCTAGCATTATAAGCGGGCGCCACCATGCCCGGCCAATTTTTGTATTTTTAGTAGAGGTGGGGTTTCACCATGTTGGCCAGGCTGGTCTTGAACTCCTGACCTCAGGTGATCCACCCATCTCAGCCTCCCAAACTCCTGGGATTACAGGCGTGAGCCACTGCACCCAGCCACCAAATTTTTCAATAAGTATTTTTTAAAAACTTTCTTTGGTTGGTTCCTGGGCCAAGAATATAAAGCTGTCTACAACTTAACTGTGCTGTAGTCTTCAAAAATATCAATGTCATGGAGGACAAAGAAAAGCAGAGGATTGTTCCAGATCAAGGGGGGCTAAAGAGACATACAACAAAACCCAACACATGATCCCGGAGTAGGAAAAAAACTGCTATAAAGGACATTATTGGATAATATGTGAAAATGAAGCATGGACCATATAAAATGTGGAATATTACATAATGGTACTGTTTCAAAATGTAACTTTCTTGATTTTGCTCTGAGAATGTCCTTTTTATAGGAAATAAACAGTGAAGTATGTGACAAAATGTTAACAATTGGTGAATCTGGGTATCAGAATAAAAGTTATCTTGTATTGTTCTTGTAACTTTTCTTCAAGTTTAAAATTATTTCCAGATAAAAAGTTAAAAAAAAGATTATAAACTTGAATAGATTTTACTCCTGCCTTCAAGAAGTTTACTTACAGACAGATAAAATGTATATACCTCCACCCTCTTTGTAATATATGCTAGCAAAGATGGAAGATAATAAAATACTCCTACTGTACCCAGGAGACTTCAGGCTCTTTTCCTCTTGTAGTTTAACGTTTACATGGTGCTTAATTAACTCAGCAAGCTCTTCTCCACCACATTTGGTGACACAGGTAGAAACTGACCTAGTGGACTGAACACAAAGCTCTGGAACAATCATCCTGGATTCTAGTCTTTCTTGACCATTTAGTGTAATAATTTTATATCAATGAATGAACCAGAAGAAGTCATTCATAAGATAACTGGATTGCTTAAGATGATGAAAGAGAAAATTACCGAGGTCCTGATTATTTAATTCAACAAACATGTACTAAGCTTTTATTACATAATTTGTTCTGTAATACAAAGTCTACACTGTCATCAAAATGTAGCTCCTCTTGTCTGACAGAGGTCAAGAAACAATAACTACTCACTTTTAAATTAAGACTAAGGCTGATTTGAATTGCATGGCTACATACCTCAGTTTAATGTCTAACAAGCTTAAGAAACTTTAGCTGAGAAGAGGCAGTTTAAATACCAAGTCTAGTAACAAGTGGTGATGCACAACCTAGCCTGAACTTCAGTCTCAATAAGGAGGTGTACACTTGGCCTTCCAATGTCAATAAGGACCTGTCCTTTGATACTATCTAACTCTACTCTTAGAATTTAGATTGTATATATAATGTAGTTCCAGTCACCCAGATCAAGGAGAATATTGCTAAAAGTATTAAAGTTAAAAAGAAAGAGGGCTGGGCATGGCAGCTCAGCCTATAATCCCAGCACTTTTGGAGGCCAAGGCGGAAGAACTGCTTGAGGCTAGGAGTTCGAGACCAGCCTGGGCAACAGAGCAAGACCACATCTCTAAAAAGTTAAAAAAAAAAAAAAAAATTAGCCGGGCATGGTGGCACGTGCCTATAGTCCCAGCTACTTGGGAAGCTGAAGCGGGAGGATTGTTTGAGGTCAAGGCTGCAAGGGGCCATGGTAACATCACTGCCCTCTAGCCTGGGTGACACAGTGAGACTCTGTTTCAAAACAGAAAAAACAAAACAAAACAGAGTATAAAAAATAATTTGTCAGCCGGGTGCAGTGGCTCACGCCTGTAATCCCAGCACTTTGGGAGGCCGAGGTGGGAGGATCACGAGGTCAAGAGATGAAGACCAACCTGGCTAACATGGTGAAACCCTGTGTCTACTAAAAAAAAAAAACCAAAAATTAGCTGGGCGTGGTGGTGGGCGCCTGTAGTCCCAGCTACTTGGGAGACTGAGGCAGGAGAATGGCGTGAACCTGGGAGGCAGAGCTTGCAGTGAGCCAAGATCACGCCACTGTACTCCAGCCTGGACGACAGAGCAAGACTCCGTCTCAAAATAAATAAATAAATAAATAAATAATTTGTCAACTGTTAAATAAACAATATACAAACAAGTTATTATTACTGGTTGCTCTATAGTAGAATGGAGATCTGGGCAGTTTCTCTAAAACTTAGATTCTGAAATTTACCCATCAACATAAACCTAATAGAAAAAAATAAATGCTCCAAAGTGGCCTAAACACCACAAGCATAAGATCCATCTAAAGGCTGGGCGCAGTGGCTCACACCTGTAATCCCAGCACTTTGGGAGGCCGAGGCAGGTGGATCACGAGGTCAAGAGATCAAGACCATCCTGGCCAACATGGTGAAACCCCATCTCTACTAAAAATACAAAAATTAGCTGGGCATGGTGGCACGCGCCTGTAGTCCCAGCTACTCTGGAGGCTGAGAAAGGAGAATCGCTTGAACCTGGGAGGTGGAGGTTGTAGTGAGCCAAGATTGCGCCACTGCACTCCAGCCTGGTGACAGAGCTAGACTCCATCTCAAAAAAAAAAAAAAAATCCATCTGAAATACAGATTTGTGTGGATTCACTGAAAAACATACCAACATTATGTTCTGCCTCATGGTATACCTAGGAAAACCTTCTTGAAGATTTTTTGAGAAAAAGACAGTATCACTGGTAGTAGTCAATTCTGAGAACAGAGCCATGTACGATGGCATTCTTTGTGGCCAAGAAATTTCCAATGGGGAGTGGTTTTCCAGACATTCAAGGGCACAGGGATGCTTAGAAAAACCAGAGTTTTTAGACTGTTAGTAACCAGACATGCCATCCCTCTACACTGCTCACCTTCACTGTGTAAGTCCCTTCTCTTACAGAAAGATTCAGCCTCACAGGTAACTTCTCTCTCAAGCACCCACAGGTTGTTGCTTTAGTTGACTTGTACATAATGAGGACATTAAAATCTGTTAATAGGACATACCCACTGGAACACACATTCAATTAGAAAACACAGCTTTCCAGGCCAGGTGTGGTGGCTCACGCCTGTAATTCCAGCACTTTGGGAGGCCAAGGCGGGTGGATCATGAGGTCAGGAGTTCGACACCAGCCTGGCCAAGATGGTAAAACCCCGTCTCTACTAAAAATACAAAAATCAGACGGGCGTGGTGGCGGGTGCCTGTAATTCCAGCTACTTGGGAGGCTGAGGCAGAGAACTGCTTGAACCCGGGAGGCGGAGGTTGCAGTCAGCCAAGAATGCACCACTCCAGCCTGGGCAACAGAGCGAGACTCTGTCTCAAAAAAAAAAAAAATAATAAAATAAAATAAAATACAGCTTTCTATATTTAAGTAGTATGAGAAGTTAATCATATAGTATAACATATTTGTTAACACTGAAATGACAAAAATTTCCATTAGCTAAAGCACTTAATCAGTATTTTTAAATTAAATGGATAAGATGGCCAGGTGTGGTGGTTCACGCCTGTAATCCTAGCACTTTGGGAGGCCAAGGTGGGCAGATCGCCTGAGGTCAGGAGTTTGAGACCAGCCTGATCAATATGGAGAAACCCTGTCTCTATTAAAAATACAAAATAAGCCAGGTGTAGTGGCACATGCCTGTAATCCCAACCCAGGAGTCCGAGACCAGCCTGGGCAACATAGGGAAACCCTGTCTCAAATTAAAAAAAAAAAAAAAAAAAAAAAAAAAGGCAGCTGGCAGTGATCCCCAGCCTTTTTGGGACCAGGGACCAGTTTTATGGAAAATAATTTTTCTCCTGGGGGTAGGTGGGATAGTTTCAAGACGAAACTGTTCAACCTGAGATCAGCAGGCATTAGATTCTCATAAGGAACACTCAGTCTAGATCCCTCACATGCGCAGTTCACAATAGGGTTTCTGTTCCTATGAGAATCTAGTGCCCCCACTGATCTGATGGGAGGTGGTGCTCAGGTGATAATGCTCACTTGCATTCTGTTCACCTCCTGCTGTGTAGCCTGGTTCCTAACTGGCCACAGACTGGTACTGGTCTGCAACCCAGAGGTTGGGGACCCCAGGGGTCCTAAAGTGGTCTTTTGCAGGTCAGGTTAAGGTAAGAGCCTGGTCAGTATCTGAACACAAAGATGGTTTCTCTTCTTTAAATATCCTTTGTTCTGATGTAATCTATGGAGTTACAAGGCAGGATAATGATTACCCTTTGGGGAGGGAAGCAGTTAAAGACAAAAGGAGCATAAGGGAAGCTTCCGGGTATTGGTAACAATCAGTTCTTCATCTGGAGGCTGGATAGTCTTCCCTTGGTGAAAATTTATCATGCCCAATGCTTTTGATTTGTGCACTTTTCTGTATGTTATACTTCAATAAAGTTTGCTTTAAAACCATCCTCTGGGCCAGGCGCGGTGGCTCACACCTGTAATCCTAGCACTTTGGGAGGCTGAGATGGGTGGATCACAAGGTCAAGAGATCAAGACCATCCTGGCCAACACGGTGAAACCCGTCTCTACTAAAAATAAAAAAATTCACTGGGCGTGGTGGTGCACGCCTATAGTTCCAGCTACTCTGGAGGCTGAGGCAGGAGAATCACTTGAACCCGGAAGCGGTGAACTCGGTTGCAGTGAGCCGAGATTGTGCCTCTGCACTCCAGCCTGGTGACAAAGCGAGACTCCGTCTCAAAAAAAAAAAAAAAGAAAGAAAGTCTTAAATATCTCCTCTTGATATTCTGAAATTTCATCTATATATGTCTTATTGTGAAGTATTCTTTATTATTCATTGTTCAGCATTAGGTGAACCTTCTTAGACTAAAAATGGGTCCTTTAGCTGGGAAGTTTGCTTCTGTTCCTTTTTTTGTAAGAAACCTCACCTGGATTTTGTTCCTATTTTAAAAATTATTTCTTCTCCTCCTCTTTATTATTTATTTATTTATTATTTATTTATTTTTGAGATGGAGTTTCACTCTTACTGCCCAGGCTGGAGTGCAATGGCACGATCTTGGCTCACTGCAACCTCCACCTCCCGGGTTCAAGCGATTCTCCTGCCTCGGCCTCCCAAAGTGCTGGGATTACAGGCATGAGCCACTGCGCCCAACCTAAGCTGCCTTTTTAGAAAAAACAATTTATATGGCAATGGTAGAAATATCTCACCTAAAATAATGGCATCTGAAGAAAGTAAGGTTTATAAGGTTACAGTATATATTTATATTCCATGAAATATCAATCTGAAGAGATGGTCCATGTAAAAAGGCAGAGACAGAAATTGCAAATCAATTTGGCAAACACTTCTCCCTTGAATATTCCCAATTCACCCAAGCATATTAAAGATGTGGTGAAATCTAGTAATTAGGAAGCCTATTTAACCTTGTTGACCAAGCTTTTCACAAATTTTAGTCAATAACTTTTTTTTTTTTTTTTTAACACAACACCTATTGATAGACCAAGGAATGATTGTTCTATAAAGCATACTTTGGAGTGAGTCTCTGAAAGCACTCTGAAGAAGCTCCATTCTAACCAAAGCCTTCCACAGATTCTGCCTTATGTTCCACTGGAACTGATCACTACAAAGGAATGCAGAATGCCCCAGACTGTACACTGTAGCCTCTCACTCTGCAGAATTTGGCTTCAGGCCCCAGACATGGAGCACCTTGGAAGAGGAAAGTTAAAAAAAAAAAAAATTGTTGAAGGGAAAATCTTTCTCCTAATAACTACAACTGCCTTCTTAAGAAGGTGAAGGCGAGGCCAGGCACAGTGGCTCACGCCTGTAATCTCAGCACTTTGGGAGGCCAAGGCAGGTGGATCACGAGGTCAGGAGATCAAGACCATCCTGGCTAACACAGTGAAACCCCATCTCTACTAAAAATACAAAAAATTAGCTGGACATGGTGGCGGGCGCCTGTAGTCCCAGCTACTCGGTTGGCTGAGGCATGAGAATGGTGTGAACTCGGGAGGCGGAGGTTGCAGTGAGCCGAGATTGCGCCACTGCACTCCAGCCTGGACGACAGAGCGAGACTCCATCTCCAAAAAAAAAAAAAAGAAGGTGAAAGCCGGGCATGGTGGCACACATCTGTAGTCCCAGCACTTTGGGAGACTGAGGCAGGCGGATGGTTTGAGTTCAGGAGTTCGAGACCAATCATGGGGAACATGGCAAGACCTCCTCTCTACAAAAAATACAAAAGTTTGCCAGGCAGAGTGACATGTGCATGTAGTCCCAGCTACTCAGGAGGCTGAGGTGGGAGGCTACAGTGAGCCGTGATGGTGCCACTGCAATCCAGCCTGGGCAATGGAGTGAGACCCTGTCTCAAAAACAAAAACCAAAAAAAGAAGGTGGAGGCTGTTCCAGGTAACAAAAGATTGGAAGCCACTTGTATTCAGATGAGCACTCTGATGGGTCCTCGAAAGATCAAGACAGGCCTTAAGCTGAGTTTGGCAACAAAGGCTGGAGAGAATTGGATCACTCTCTACTAGAGAAGAGTTCCGAGTTAGGCCCACTCATTTCTAAGGCTAGAGGGGGTAGAAGAGGAGAGGGTAGAGAGAAGGGGAAGACAATTTAATCGGATGGCCACAGGCTAAGAAGATAATTGTCAGGAGACACAGCCAGAGTGAAATCCCAGTAGTTGGTGGGTCTGACAAAACGGTTTACATAAAATGTATTACTCGTTTACTATGTGGCACATTATGTGGTACAATTGGCTAATTTCTTCCAGGTATTCAAGGTAGCTTGGTGCCTCTCTCATTTATTTTTATTTTTTGTAGAGACGGGGTTTCACTATGTTGCTCAGGCTGGTCTTGGGACACCTGGCCTCAAGGAATCCTCTCACCTCAGCCTCCCAAAGCGCTGGGATTACAGATATGAGTCTCCTCGCCCAACCTTTCTTATATTTCAATCCACACCATGATAGAGATCAAAGAACAGGTTTAAGACCTAGAGCTTTTGGCCAGGTACAGTGGCTTATGCTTGTAATCCCAGTACTTTGGGAGGCCATGGCAGGAGGACTGATGGAGCCCAGGAGTTTGAGACCAGCCTGGGCAACAAGGTAAGACCGTGTCTTCACAAAAAATGAAAATAAAATAAAAATAATGGGAGAAGCACCAAGCTACCTTGAATACCTAGAAGAAACTATTCCATTGTACCACATAATGTGCACGTTTTTGCTTTTTTGCTAGAAGTAAAAAGAAAAAAAAATTAGCCAGGCATAGTGGTGCATGCCTGTAGTCCTGGCTACTTGGGCGGCTGAGGTGGGAGAACTGTCTGAGCCCAGGAGGTTGAGGTTGCAGTGAGCTGTGATGGTGCCATTACACTCCAGCCTGGGAGACAGAGTGAGACCCTCTTACCCAAAAAAAAAAACAAAAACAAAAACAAAACAAAACAAAAAATAGTGCCAGCATGGAGAACAGTGTCTGGCACATCATAGATACTCAGTAAATACCTACCAAATGAGTGAGCTAGTCCGCTGGTTTTCCACAGGCTGTGAAATGGTATCTTACGGACTGAGCAAATCTTACTTAGATACTTATTTATCTATTTTTTTTTTTATTTTTTTTTAATTTTTTTATTTGAGACAGAGTCTCGCTCTGTCGCCCGGGCCGGAGTACAGTGGCGCGATCTCGGCTCACTGCAAGCTCTGCCTCCGGGTTCACACCATAGCCCTGCCTCAGCCTCCCGAGTAGCTGGGACTACAGGCGCCCACCACCACGCCCTGCTAATTTTTTGTATTTTTAGTAGAGACGGGGTTTCACCGTGTTAGCCAGGTTGGTCTTCTCCTGACCTCATGATCCGCCCGCCTCGGCGTCCCAAAGTGCTGGGATTACAGGCGTCAGCCACCACGCCCAGCCCTATTTATTTATTTATTTTAAGATGGAATCTTGCTCTGCTGCCTAGGCTGGAGTGCAGTGACACAATCTCGGCTCACTGCAACCTCCACCTCCCGGGTTCAAGTGATTCTCCTGCCTCAGCCTCCCAAGTAGCTGGGATTACAGGCGTGCGCCACCACACCTGGTTAATTTTTGTATTTTTAGTAGAGACGGGGTTTCACCATGTTGGCCAGCCTGGTCTCGAACTCCTGACCTCAGGTGATCCACCCATCTCAGCCTCCCAAAGTGCTGGGATTACAGGGGCCACCACAACCAGGCAGAATTTTTTTTTTTTTAAAAGAAAGGATCTCACTGTGTTGCCCAGGGTACAAGGCAGTGCTGCAATCTTGGTTCACTACAACCTCCGCCTCCTGGGTTCAAGCAATTTTCCTGCCTCAACCTCCCAAGTACCTGGAATTACAGTCATGCGCCACCACACCCAGCTAATTTTTGTATTTTTCATAAAAATGGTATTTCACCATGTCGGCCAGGCTGGTCTCAAACTCCTGGCCTCAAGTGATCCACCTGCCTCGGCCTCCCAAAGTGCTGGATTACAGCCAGGTGTAAGCCACCGTGCTTGGACCTTACTTATATTTTAAGGAGCAGGCTACACTGACGCCTGGAAAGTTTTCAACATTTTTTTTTTTTTTTTTTTTGAGACAGAGTCTTGCTCTGTAGCCCATGGTCTCGATCTCCTGACCTCGTGATCCGTCCGCCTCGGCCTCCCAAAGTGCTGGGATTACAGGTGAGCCACCGCACCCGGCCTTTTTAAAAATTTTTTGAGATGGAGTCTAGCTCTGTCTCCCAGGCTGGAGTGCAGTAGCGTGATCTCGCCTCCCAGGTTCAAGTGATTCTCCTACCTCAGCCTCTCGAGTAGCTGGGACTACAGGCGCCCGCCACCACGCCTGGCTAATTTTTTGTATTTTTAATAGAGACGGGGTTTCACTGTGTTAGCCAGGCAGGCACATCACGAGGTCAGGAGATCGAGACCATGGGCTACAGAGCGAGACTCTGCCTCAAAAAAAAAGAAAAAAAAAAATAGCTCATTTTGGCCAGGCACGGTGGCTCGCACCTTTAATCCCAGCACTTTGGGAGGCCAAGGTGGGTGGATCACGAGGTCAGGAGTTCGAGACCAGCCTGGCCAAGATGGTGAAACCCCGTTTCTACTAAAAATACAAAAATTAGCAGGGCGTAGTGTCACGCGCCTGTAATCCTAGCTACTCAGGAGGCTGAGGCAGGAGAATCACTTGAACCCGGGAGGCAGAGGTTGCAGTGAGCCGAGATCGCGCCATTGCACTCCAGCCTGGGCAACAAGAGCGAAACTCCATCTTAAAAAAAAAGAAATAGCTCATTAAAAAAAAAACTTTTCGATTATTTTCCAGCATACAGCAAACATGATAAAAACACACACATTTAGAAACCACCCACTTTCTACAAAGAAGAAAAGAACTCAGAACTAATATAAATTTTAGGTCTTTACTGGGTGGTTAAGTCCGAATTTATGAGGAAAGTATAAACTCAAAGGAATTTTTAAGTATTGGAGCTAAAATTGCAAATAGGGATTTCTAGTCTAGTTATTTTTCGAGTATAAATTCACATAGTTTTAACAGTGTCTTCAACAAATGGTGCTGGGACAACTGGATATCCACATGCAAAAAAAAATGATGTTGGACTCTTCTCTGACACCATATACAAAACCAACTCAAAACAAATCAAAAGACTTTAATATAAGAACTAAAATTATAAAGCCTTTACAAGAAGATATAGGACAAGTCTTTGGGACATTGGATTTGGCAATGGTTTCTTATATATGAGACCAAAAGCACAAGCACTGAAAGAAATATTAAAGAAACTGTACTTCATCAAAATTAAAAACTTTTGTGCTTTAAAGAACACTACAAAGAGAGTGAAAAGACAATCCATATGACCCACAATTCCACTCCTAGGTATATGTCCAAGAGAAATTAAAACATATGTGCACCCAAAAATGTTCAAAGCAACACTATTTGCAATACTCAAAAGGTGTAAACTCAAATGTTTACTAACTGCTGAATAGATACACAAATGTGGCATATCCATATGACGGACTATTTATTCAGCCATAAAAAGGAATGAAGTACTGGCATATGCTACATCATGGATGAACCTTAAAAACATCATGTTAAGTAGAAGTCAGTTTGTTTGTTTGTTTGTTTGTTTGTTTGAGACAAAGTCTCTCTCTGTCGCCCAGGCTGGAATACAACGGCACGATCTGGGCTCACTGCAACCTCCACCTCCCAAGTTTAAGCAATTCTCCTGCCTCAGCCTCCTGAGTAGCTTAGATTACAGGTGCCCACCACCACACCCAGCTAATTTTTGTATTTTTAATAGAGACGGGGTTTCCCCATGTTGGCCAGCCTGGTCTTGAACTCCTGACCTCAGGTGATCCGCCCGCCTTGGCCTCCCAAAGTGCTGGGATTACAGGCATGAGCCACCACGTGTCCAGCCAGAAGAAGTCAATTATGAGAAGGCCATATAATTCCATTTCTATGAATTGTCCAGAGAGAAAAAGAAGGGAGATTTATGATTGCCAGGGGATGAGAGAAGGGGGGAAATAGGTATGCTTAATAGGTATGCTTAACCCCATGCTTAATGAGTATGGGATTTCCATTTGGGGTGATGATTATGTCCAAAGGCTTAGCAACTGTATTCCTTCCCCCTTTATGCTACATCTAACACCTGTGCTAGAAACTTTCTAAAGAAGTCCTAAGCTGCTTCATGCCAGCCAAAAGGAAGGGCAACAGCTTCATTACATGCCAATCAAAGATGAAGAACCACAGTATAAGAAAGGTTGCTATTAAGAGTTAGTGTGGGAGATAATGGTAAAGAATATTTCATTTGACTATGGTAAGACAATTACAAACATAAAACAATATAGCATTACATCACTCTGATATCATATACTTACCTAGACCAGAGTTTCTCAATTTTGGCACTGCCGACATCTAGACCAGAATAATTCTTTGTCATGGGGGCTGTCCTGTGCACTGTAGGATGTTTAGCAGCATCTCTGGCCACAACCTACTAGGCACTAGTAGCATTCTCCAGTCATGGCAATTAAAAATGTTTCCAGACATTTTGCCCCAGGTGGCAAAATGGCCCTCAGATGAGAACCACTGCTCTAGACTAAAATACTGAACATTTTGTCCAACGTTAATATACATAAAGTGATGTACCTCAGGGTTATGGGTTGGTAAATGACAGAAGACAAAACAACCTAGACCACCTGGGATTGCTATGGGTCAACTTCCTAAAAGCCAATGTTTGGGAAAGGATTATGGGAAAATGTAAGCAGAGAGAGCTGAAATCTTGAAAATACATTCCTAGGATCAGAACAATGGCCACCTAAATTAAAGGGAGTTGGAATAAAGCAACACACACCTGATAATGCATTTAATTGTCATAGTTCGGCTGATTTTTTTTTTTTTTAGATGGATTCTTGCTCTGTTGCCCAGGCTGGAGTGCAGTGGCGTGATCTTCGCTCACTGCAACCTCTGCCTCCCGGGTTCAAGCAATTCTCCTACCTCAGCCTCCTGAGTGGCTGGGATTACAGGCGCCTACCACCACACCGAGCTAATTTTTGTATTTTTAGTATAGACGGGGTTTCACCATGTTGGTCAGGCTGGTCTTGACCTCCTGGCCTCATGATCCTCCCGCCTTCACCTCCCAAAGTGCTGGGATTACAGGCGTGAGCCACCATGCCCAGCCTGTTCTGCTGATTTAATTCTCCTGTGGACCAATGATGCTCAAAGACCAGTAGAGAAATGGTCCTTGCTATCTGCATGCTGGATGCCTATCATGTCTACCCTAGGGATAAAGGCAGCTATTCGGACACTGCCAGAGGGTTTCTGGTTTCTGTGAGGAAAATAAAGAAAAACACTGCCTACCTGAGAGTCCCATTCTCTCCTTTGTCCAGGCTGGTGAACCGGCTGTAGAGGCGAGTGATTTGACTGTGGGAAACTAAAGAGCACAAAATTAGTCCCAACTCGGTGGGGAGTAGCCCTCATTCACACTGAACCCACCCCTTGCTGTCAAATGTTTCAAAATTCAGTAGGACGGGGATGTCGAAACTCTTATCTCTAGAATGTTAAAGCAGAAAGTTTAAAAGCTAAAGAATGAAAGGAGTTAGAGAATAAACTAAATCAAGGGCAATCAAAATTCAATCCCAGGAATGAAGTCTAGGCTTAATGAAGACTGTGATGAATATCAGATGGTTAACATTTAACAAAACAAAGGCAAATTTTGTCCTGTCCTGTCCTGTCCTATCCTATCCCATCCTATTTTATTGAGACAAAGTTTTGCTCTTGTCACCCAGGCTGGAGTGCAGTGGCGTGATCTCAGCTCACTGCCACCTCTGCCTCCTGGGTTCAAGCGATTCTCCTGCCTCAGCCTCCCGAGTAGCTGGGATTACAGGCTCTCGCCACCACACCCAGCTAATTTTTTGTATTTTTAGTAGAGACGGGGTTTCGCCATGTTGGCTAGGCTGGTCTTGAACTCCTGACCTCAGGTGATCCACTCGCCTCAGCCTCCCAAACTGCTGGGATTATAGGCGTGAGCCACCATGCCCAGTCCAAATTTAGTTTAAAAGGAAGCTGTGAAACTTTCAAGTTTCAATGCCCTGACTGAGAGGCTAAAAAAATGTATGTTTTTACTATATATTTTTTTACTTTTTTCTTTTTCTTTTTTTCCTTTTTTTTTTTTTTTTTTTTCCTGAGATGAGGTTTCACTCTCGTTGCCCAGGCTGGAGTGCAATGGCACGATCTTGGCTCACTGCAACCTCCACCTCTCAGGTTCAAGCAATTCTCCTGCCTCAGCCTCCCAAGTAGCTGGGATTACAGGCACCCACCACCATGCCCAGCTAATTTTGTATTTTTAGTACAGACAGGGTTTTGCCATGTTGACCAGGGTGGTCTTGAACTCCTGACCTCAGGTGATCCACCTGCCTCAGCCTCCCAAAGTGCTGGGATTACAGGCATGAGCCACCATGCCCAGCCTATTTTACTTATTTTTTAAATTTTATTTTATTTTATTTTGGGGGGACAGAGTCTCACTTTGTCGCCCAGGCTGGAGCGCAGTGGTGCAATCTCAGCTCACTGTAACCGCCATCTCCTGGGTCCAAGCGGTTCTCGTGCCTCAGTCTCCCAAGTAGCTGGGATTACAGGCATAAGCCACAGTTCCCAGCTAAAAATGCGTGTTTTGATTGAAAAAGTATCTATGATCAGTTTGCTGTTTCAGGCTGTACTGCTAGGTAGGTATGTGTACTGCTAGGTAGGTGTTGTGTGTAGAATGTTTGACTGGGGTACATCAAACAGATTCTATTTTAAAACTCTGGTTTACTCCTACACCAAGCATTAGAGGCTTTATCTTTTCCCTCGGGATGGACCTTTGGGTAAAAGATCAGCCTCTTTTCTGTGATTGCATGAGCTTCACTGAGTTCCCAGGAAGGGAACTGGCTCCAAGGAAGCAAATTAGGCAAATTCGTAAAATGGTCATGACAACATCTACCAGAAAGTTATTTTGCTCCTCATTTTGGATTTAGTCCATAAACTCAAGATACAAGTTGACAATTAAAATGAGGCAATAATGGCAGGTACACAATAACACTAAAAACTCAAAAGGCCTTTCTGGGAAATAGTTTAGTCTCCTGATAGATTGGAAGTAAGAGAGGGGAAACAAACAGAGTTATCGGAGGAGAAAAGACAATAGCCAAAAAGGGTGTGACAAGTGTGGACTTTGTCCGAGGCTGTACCTTCAGAGGTTTAAAGGGGTGGCCAAACTCGTTCCGATAAGGTGTCCTCCTCCCTCAGCTCATGAAACAAAAATGTACTTGTAGTGTTGGGAACAATGGGACAAAGTAAACAGGGACAAGCAGGTAGTGAGTGGCCCAGAGCTGGGATAAGAGGACACACTATGTGTGGCTGTGAATTCTTCAGCATCAGGTTTCACGCTCGAAACTGGGCTCTGTTCTGTCCTAGTGCTCTAAGGTGATCACTGAGCAGAGAAGGCAAAAGCATTTCCATCAGGGCAGAGCCAGCAGGGATCCAGCCACTAAGGAGACAGTTGTGGACTGTTTTGCCAGCCAGGCAGGTATAAATGGCTCACTGTAAAGTATACACACTTGTGAGGGTTAGGCAGACAGATTCTGATTCCATTCCTAGCACCACGGCTTACTAGAGAGGGGTCAGTGAATGGGATTGTAGAGCGAACTCACCAGTCAATGCAAGGAAAATGCTTGGCAAAGTGCCTGGCACATGGCAACCACTCCAGGTTAGCTATTATCAGCATCATGCTTACATCCTGAGCCTGAAGGCACAAGTATTACTGCTGCACTAATTACTCTCCATTTCCCTCCTGACTTTGCCAGTTACAACCCTTTTCTTTAAGAACTTGACCAGTCTATCCCAGTTCTGGCCTCAGGCATCAAAGGCTACTCTTGTACTAAAGTTCCCTTTAGTTTAGCAAAAATAAGTCAGTTAAAGAATTACTAAATTTTGGGCTGGGCGCAGTGGCTCACGCCTGTAATCCCAGCACTTTGGGAGGCCAAGGCGGGAGGATCATGAGGAAAAGAGATGGAGACCATCCTGGCCAACATGGCAAAACCTCGTCTCTACTAAAAATACAAAAACTTGCTGGGTGTGGTGGTGTGTGCCTGTAGTCCCAGCTACTTGGGAAGCTGAGGCAGGAGAATCACTTGAACCAGGGAGGCGAAGGTTGCAGTGAGCAGAGATCACGTCACTGCACTCCAGACTGTTGACAGAACAAGACTCAGTTTCAAAAAAAAAAAAAAAGAGTTACTAAGTTTCCCAAAAGATTTTTTGAAAAAAACAAAATTTGTTCACAATCCCAACACTGCCATTTTCATTTCTTCAGATATCTTTTTTTTTTTTTTTTTTTGAGATAGAGTTTCGCTCTTGTTGCCCAGGCTGGAGCGCAATGGCACGATCTCGGCTCACCACAACCTCTGCCTCCCGGGTTCAAGCAATTCTCCAGCCTCAGCCTCCCGAGTAGCTGGAATTACAGGCATGCGCCACCACACCCAGCTAATTTTGTATTTTTAGTAGAGACGGGGTTTTCTCCATCTTGGTCAGGCCATCCACCCACCTTGGCCTCCCAAAGTGCTGGGATTACAGGCATGAGCCACTGCGCCCAGCTCTTCATATATCATCTAATATCAGTTACTTGTGTACTTTACAAAGTTGTAACAGCTTGCTTTTCATTTAGTAATTCACACATTTTCTATATTGCTTTGGAGTCCTTCTTAATCCAATTTATATAATTTTAAAATTGGAAGAAATGTTATCTAATCCGACTCCTTCAATGAACAAATGAGAGCCAGGCATGATGGCTGGCACCTATAATCCCAGCACTTTCAGAGGCAGAGGCAGGACAATGATTTGAGGCCAGGAGTTCAAGACCAGGCTGGGGAACAAAATAAAAATAAAAATAAAAAATAAAATTATTTTAAACCAAAAAAAAATCCACAAATGAGCCATTAAACATCTTTCTAATCTACATCATCTAAATAACTGGGCACTGAGGCTGGGCATGGTGGTTCACGCCTGTAATCCAGGACTTTGGGAGGCCGAGGCGGGCGGATCACAAGGTCAGGAGATCGAGACCATCCTGGCTAACACGGTGAAACCCCATCTCTACTAAAAATACAAAAAATTAGCCAGGCGTGGTGGCGGGCACCTGTAGTCCCAGCTACTCGGGAGGCTGAGGCAGGAGAATGGCGTGAACCCGGGAGGCGGAGCTTGCAGTGAGCCGAGATCACGCCACTGCACTCCAGCCTGGGTGACAGAGAGGAGACTCCGTCTCAAAAAAATAAATAAATAAAAAACAAATAAAATAGCTGGGCACTGAAACCTCCTATAGTATGTTAACACCAGTTTATGGCTGCTTAAATTCAAAATGTGGCAAGGCCTAGTGGCTCAAGCCTGCAATCCCAGCACTTTGGGAGGCTGAGGGTGGGCAGATCACCTGAGGCCAAGAGTTCAAGACCAGCCTGGCCAACATGGTAAAACCCTGTCTCTACTAAAAATACAAAAATTAGCCAGGTGTGGTGGTGTAATCCCAGCTACTTGGGAGGCTGAGGCAGGAGAATCGCTTGATCCTTGGAGGCGAAGGTTTTAGTGAGCTGAAATCTCACCACTGCACTCCAGCCTGGGTGACAGAGTGAGACTCCGCCTCAAAACAAAACAAAACAAAACAAACAATAACAAAAAAAGTACTAATATGTTAAAAATAAATAATGTAAATAAGTAGCCAAAACATTAAAAAAAAAAAACTGCCGTCTTCCAGGACGAACTGGGTTATATGGGAGTCAGTGGAGAAACATACAACCAAATGTCAACTTTTAATATTAATCAATATGGTCATATCTAAACTTATCTCCAAAATTTTAGAACCATAATGATATGGTTACAAGTAATTTTGTTAACAGAAAGAAGGCGAGAAGGCTTTAATTTAGGTGCTAAATTCATTGTGACAAAGAATATAAAGCAATCTCAGAACAATCCCAATCTACCTATAAAGGAGCTACAGCATCCATGTGTAGAAAGGTATTGGAACTGGTGTGAATGAAGGCAGATCATGTTTCCAGTGAAGTATGTTCCCCAGAAGGCTCTAAGCTAGTCAGATAGGTGCCCAAAACCTGCACAATTCTTGGTAACCCAAAGGAAATATCAGGAGTTCAGTTATTTTCAGAGAAGGCCGTGCATATAAACGTGTCTTTTTTTTTTTTGAGATGGAGACTCCCTTTGTTACCCAGGATGGAGTGCAGTGGCGCGATCTTGGCTCACTGCAAACTCTGCCTCCCAGGTTCAGGCCATTCTCCTGCCTCAGCCTCCTGAGTAGCTGCGACTACAGGCGCCTGCCACCACGCCTGGCTAATTTTTTTTTTTTTTTTTTTTGTATTTTTAGTAGAGACGGGGTTTCACCGCATTAGCCAGGATGATCTTGATCTCCTGACCTCGTGATCCACCCGCCTCAGCCACCCTATAGTGCTGGGATTACAGGCGTGAGCCACTGTGCCCTGCTATAAACATGTCTTGAATGAAGCTGTATTTTTTCTCCACTGGTATGGGTATATAATCATTTTAAATTGTTAAAAGATTATTTAAAAGACCCTGTTTGGCTGAGGGCAGTGGCTCATGCCTGTAACCCTAGCACTTTGGGAGGCTAAAGTGGGAGGATCCCTTGACGAAAGGCCAGTTCAAAACTAGCCTGGGCAACAAAGCAAGACCTCGTCTCTACAATCAATCAATCAATCATTAGCTGGGCATGGTGGCGCATTCCTGTACGCCCAGCTACTTAGGAGGCAGAGGCAGAAGGACTGTTTCAGCCCAGGAGTTCAAGGTTGCAGTGAACTATGATCACACCCTTCCACTCCAACCTGGGTGACAGAATAAGACCCTGTCTCAAAAAAAAACACACACCAAAAAAAACAAAAAAAAGACCCTGTTAACCTTGCTGAAATTTTTCTATCATCACTGCATTGTGCAAAGAGGAGGAAGGCATTTCAGAGAAGTGCGAAGCAGAAGTGGCAGAGGAAAGAATAAAAACAAAAAGGGAGTCAGAAAAAGTTATTTTGGAGGGCCAGGCATGGTGGCTCACGCCTGTAATCCCGGCACTTTTGGGAGGTGGGTGGATTACGAGGTCAAGAGATCAAGACCATCCTGGCCAACATGGGGAAAACCCATCTCTACTAAAAATACAAAAATTAGCTGGGCATGGTGGCACACGCCTATAGTCCCAGCTACTCTGGAGGCTGAGGCAGGAGAATCCCTTGAACCCGGGAGGCAGGATTGCGCCACTGCACTCCAGCCTGGCGACAGAACGAGACTCCATCTCAAAAAAAAAGAAAAGAAAAACTTATTTTGTCCTTGCCTTTATTCCAAATCTTAATGCAGAAGAACAGACTGATAACCTACGTTAAGATTACAAGTACAGCTAAAGGTAGCTCTACATAAAGGAAAGTTGAAGCCTGCACTTCCCGGAACACACTACACCTTAACATTCCGCCCTGACGTGAAGACTTCAAGCCATGGACTAGTCTCTTAGGGATTAAGAGAGATTTTAAAACATTATATAAAACAAAATCTACCTTCTTATAATTGGAGAAATTTGAATAGGAAGTGAATGATAGATAATATTAAGGTGGCTCACGCCTATAATCCTAGCCGTTTGGAAGGCTGAGGCGGGCAGATCATCTGAGGTTAGGAGTTCGAGACCAGCCTGGCCAACATGGTGAAACCTTTAGTCTCTACTAAAAATAAAAACAATTAGCCAGGCGTGGTGGCACATGCCTGTAATCCCAGCTACTTGGGAAGCTGAGGCAGGAGAATCACTTGAAGCCAGGAGGCAGAGGTTGCAGTAAGCTGAGATCGCACCACTGCACTCCAGCCTGGGCGACAAAAGTGAAACTCCATCTCAATGGTCAACCTGTAACCACACTTTGGAGGCCGAGGTGGGCGGATCAAGGTCAGGAGATCGAGACCATCCTGGCTAACGGGTGAATCCCAAAGAAAAAGAAAAAGAAAAAGAAAAAAAGGGACTGGGTGCGGTGGCTCACGCCTGTAATCCCAGCACTTTGGGAGGCTGAAGTGGGTGGATCACCTGAGGTCAGGAGTTCGAGACCAGCCTGGCCAACATGGCGAAACCCCGTCTCTACTAAAAATACAAAAAATTAGCCGGGCCTGGTGGCAGGCACCTGTAATCCCAGCTACTTGGAAAGCTGAGGCAAGAGAATTGCTTGAACCCGGGAGGCAGAGGTTGCAGTGAGCTAAGATCGAGTCACTGCACTCCAGCCTAGGCAACAAGAGCAAGACTCTATCTCAAAAAAAAAAAAAAAAAAAAAGATAATATTAAGAAGTATTATCAACTTTCTTAGCTGTGATAATAGTATCGTGGTTACGTAAAAACCATCCCAATACTTAAGGGATACATGCAGAAGTATGAAGGGGTGAAGAGTTCCAATACCTGCAACTTTCAAATGGTTTATCCAGAAATTTACAAAAATAAAGCTTATATCTTTGCAGCTGCTGCTGGGGTCAATTATCTTCTGAATGAATAAACCTCCAACTACTCTATGCTCTGGACAACCATCCCCTCCTTGCCCCCGCAAAAAAGTTCCTGGCCAGTGGCTCACCTCTGCAATTGCAGCACTTTGGGGGACCGGAATGAGCAGACCACCTGAACTCAGGAGTTCGAGACCAGCCTGGGGAACATGGTGAAACTCTATCTCTACAAAAAATTAAAAAATTAGCCAGGCATGGTGGCATGTGCCTGTAGTCCCAGCTACTCAGGAGGCTGAGCTGGGAGGATTGCTTGAGCCCAGGAGCTTGAGGTTGCAGTGAGCCGTGATCATGCCATTGCACTCCAGCCTGGATGACAGAGCAAGACCCTGTCTGAAAAAAGTAAATAAACAAAAATTAAAAATCAGGTAGTTGCTGGGCACAGTGGCTCACATCTATAATCCCAGTACTTTGAAAGGCTAGGGTGGAAGGATCATTTGAGGCCAGGAGTTTGAGGCTGCAATGAGCTATGACTGCACCACTGCACTCCAGCCTGGGCAATAGAGTGAGACCCTGTCTCAAAAAAAAAAAAGTTCTTAGGGTCTCTTTCCCATAATGCCCTCTCTAACTGACAAATAGTTGCTTCTTACCCCTTTATGGCAACAAATGAGAATAAAACTTTGCACTAGAACTCAAAAAGTACAAAGCTTTACAAATCACTTAACCCAAAACCAGTTAAAGGTGTTAGTTATCTGTGCATTTCCATTTCAATAGGAGGCAAATGACAGCCCGGTTTTCTGAAGTGACAGAACCTTCAGGCTGGTGAGGGCTGTGAAGGGTCCTACATTTGGAGGCATGAGAAACCTGAAGTTGAATTTCTACTTACATTCTAGCCATGAAATTGTTCTCAAGCAATTGCTTTTGCCAGGCTTGTACTCTGTTAGAACTCTATCATTACTACACTCTTTCAAACAAACAAAACCTTACCAACCTGTGCAACTTACTTCCTAAACCTGTTCAACACCCTTCCTGTACCACATGACACATACCAAAAGGTAGAGACTAAAAATAATCTGCATTCATTACTACTTGAATGGCATGAATTGTTTATCAAGGTGTTTTTGTTGTTGTTGTTTGTTTTTGTTTTTTTGAGACAGGGTCTGTTTCTCCCAGGCCAGAGTGCAGTGGCACGAACATGGCTCACTGCAGCCTTGACCTCCTGCCTAAGCAATCCTCCCACCTCAGCCTCCTGAGTAGCTGGGACTGCAGGCACGCTTCATCATGTCCAGCTAATTTTTTAAAAATTTATTTTTTTGTAGAGATGGTGTTTCCCTATGTTGCCCAGGCTGGTCTTGAACTCCTGGGCTCAAGCGATCTGCCCACCTTGGCGTCCCAAAGTGCTGGAACTACAGGTGTGAGCCACTGCACCTGGCCTCATAAAGTTTTAAGTAATTCACAGCCAGCTTATTGCTACAATTAAGTGAATTAAGGGTGAAGATTACAGAAACTCCTAAGACATTTGTGGCTTCATCCCCAATTACACCTTTTTTTTCAAATAAGCTTTATGAAAATGCAGAAGTCTGAAAGAAGGCAGTAGAACAAAGACAATTTAGCAAATATCTTATGCCAATAGAAAGCATTTCTTAGACAATTCCTGTTACAACATGATAACAGTTTCATAAACTGTTAAAAACTCCTTTAAAAATTTTATTTCCTTAGAATTGGCAAAACATCTGTACTTAATTCCTAATCAAATGTCCACTACAAAAAGAAGTATAAAATGCTGTCACCTCCCCAGTGATATAGCCCTACACATAGTTTTTATAACTAGTACATGCAAATGGTATTTTCCCAATAAGATGATTGTTAACTATGGTTCAAAATAATAACACTCACATGAAGTTTATTATACCAGACACTATTCTAAGTAGTTTACATAATTCATCTCATTTAATTGTCGTAAGAATCCTGTAAAGTAGGCACTACTATTATTCTAATTTTACAGATGATGAAACTGAGGCTCACAGGTAATTCTTATCCAGAATTACTTTTCCAAACACTTACTGTTATTCATTAAATATCAAATACCAGCTAATCTAGTCATGTATAAATTCTAATCTCTTTAAATTTACAAAAAATATGGTTAAATATAATCATCAAATTCCAATGCATAGCTTTTGCACTGAATATAAAGTTAGTATTCCTCAATTATGTTACATTTTGTACTGGCAAAGGAAGTAGTAAAATGTCTTATAATTGTTCTTAAAGTGCTTCTGATAGATAGTTTTCCAAATTCTTCATAGAAGAAAAGGCAGATGAAAATGGGACAAATTCCACCTCTCTACCCACTCCAGATATCTGTTTTTATTCTTCAAAATCTTTTGCATCATACCAAATTACTCCTTGAAAAAACAACTCTGGGCCTGGCGCAGTGGCTCACACCTGTAATCCCAGTGCTTTGGGAGGCTGAAGTGGCCTAAGAATCACTTGAGGCCAGGAGTTCATGACCAGCCTTGACAAAATAACAAGACTCCATCTCTACAAAAGATAAAAATAAAAATCAGCTAAGCATGGTGGTATGTGCCTGTAGTCCTAGCTACTTGGGACGCTGAAGTGGGAGGATGACTTAAGCCCAGGAGTTCAAGGCTTGCAGTGAGCTATGCTCAAGCCACTGCAGTCCAGCCTGGGCGACAGAGCAAAGACCCTGTCTCTAAAATAAAGAAAAAGAAAAACAACTCGGATGATGGACACTATTTGGATAAACTGATGGTTCCCAGGGCAGAGGAATGACTTTGTAGCAGGCTCAGGGGGGATGTCTCCTGGAAGTCACCCAAAATGCTCTAGGTTAATCTATCCAAATCTACTCCATCCATGTATCAAGGCCCAATTCCTGTCCTCCAAGAGGACAGCCCACAAGGACTCTCTCTTCCCTAATTTCTGAAGGTGGATGCCACACAATCTCAGCTTTCTTATGTCATGATGCTAATCTTAACTCTCTTGGGCTTATCTCCCCAACCAGGTTGTGGGTGTTTTTTGTCACCATCTGCTCTGAGTACCTAGCACAGTACTGAACAGACACTGTAAAAAGTCACTAAGCACTTGTTTCACTAAGCATTCTGGCTCAATACATACATTTGCACTGGTTGTGGAGAGAATCTCCCGCACAAGTGACTCACTCTTTGGCAATGGGGAAAACAGCTTTTCCATGAGCACTTAGTTGTTTGTCCACAAGCCACATGGTAAAAATATCCCATCCAGGCCATTTCCATTTGGTCAAATGTATATAAACCAGAATGGGATTACTGCTTTCTTCATTCTGAAGCAAAAATGGCTTTTTGCATCTTCACTATGGTTTACACTTTCTCATTACGTGACTCTATTTATTTCTCTTTGATTCTGCTTATTTCTCCATGTGACTCTTTAACACAAATACTTTAATTCGGTGTCACCCTAGACCTAAAGTAGTTCTAATTACAAATGTGGCCAGAAGTTATGGCCACAAAATGTAGTAAAATGCTTGCTGAATCCAAACTGCTTGCATCTCCACTCCTAAGGTCGGAGTAAGTCAGTGGCCAAACAAGTACTGCAAATTATAAAGAGCTAACTCCTTTGGGTCATTCAAAATCGTGAAAAGGACTGCCTTGGTAGGTGGAGAGGTTATCATCATTAAAGGTCTTTACAGAGAGGCTTAAGGGCCATATTTTAGGAGAGGCTGAAAGAAGCAAACCAGTCCAGAAAGGGATGGGGCTAGCTAGGTAACATCCCTTCCAACTTGAAAACTCCAGAAAGTTGAACTTGTCACAAAGCAGAGAACAGCACTTAAACAGGCCTGAAAAATTCTATAGTTCCCCATAGCACTCCTCAGTACTATCTGCATATGGGCCCCTGAGTGAGTTACTGGTCATGTCATTATCAAAGACAGGTATGATGAAGAGACAGAGCTCAGGTGCTACATCACTCATTAACTCAACAAGAATCATAAAGGTTTACTGAAAAGATAAAATATTGTATGCATCAATACAGTTGTATCATACATTGCATTATCAAGGACTATTCAAAGTTATGATGGTATTTTACAGAGCTTCAGAATCCCAAGTCCTTTTGCTCCTTTGTTCAGACTGATGAGGAAGAGACTGGACTATAAAAAAAAAAAAAAATCAGTTCTGCAGGGCACGGTGGCTCACACCTGTAATCCCAGCACTTTGGGAGGCCCAGGCAGGTGGATCACTTGAGGTCAGGAGTTCGAGGCCAGCCGGGCCAACATAGTGAAACCCCCGTCTCTACCAAAAATACAAAAATTAGCCAAGCGTGGTGGCAGGCACCTGTACTCCCAGCTACTTGGGAGGCTGAGGCAGGAGAATTGCTTGAACCTGGGAGGCGGAAGTTGCAGTGTGCTGAGATCACGCCACTGCACTCCAGCCTGGGCGACAGAGGGAGACTCCGTTTCAAAAAAAAAAATCCGTTCCTAGTACAAATTCACACGGAGATTTTTGGAGCACATCCAATTTCAATAGCGAATAAAAAAGTACACCAGCATAGTAGAAATGAATATATATATGAGATTAGGAGAGCAAGTATCCTAGTGTAAGTAAACTGGCGGTCACAGTATCTGTGTTTTTTTCCCTAAAAGTTCAGATTGAAAGAAGTCTCACAATCCGAGACCCCTGATTGTTTAAAGGTCTCCAGGCATCGGGTCATGTCTCCCAAAGCCTTACTACACGGTCTTGCTTTCTGGGTGGTTTTCCCAATTTGTGACAAGAACTTGTTTGTAATTTCCCATAGTTGTCAGAGGTTTTAGGTCCTTGCCCAGAAACGGATTTTCTACAGAATCCATCTCGAGTTCCTGAGTTTGCTTCTCGGGCTTTACCTACTGTTCAGGATTCCTCTTCATAGGGAAGGGTGGTGCGAGGCAACAGAAAGGAAAGGAGTTCGGGGACTTTGATGGGCAGGGGGCAGAAAAGGGGGGCGTCGACGCTCTACGAGTGATCAAGACTCCCGATTTTGAAGGGAAGGACAGCCCCACAGTAGCTAAAGCCCCGCTCCAGGAAGCTGCAGCGGGAAGAACAGGTCTTCTAGCTCTCGGTCCCCAAACCTGGAGGCTGCCCAGGACCCCCCAACCTCACAGGCACCCGAGCTCCAGACCTTAGCGACAGCCGCCCTCTGTTCTGAGGCCAGCCTGAGGCGCCCGGCGTTCCCACCCCCAACCCGAACTCACAGCCGGTCTCCTTCTTGATCTCCTCGAGCTCTTCGTCCCGCAGTAACGTGGAGGCCCGAGAACCCATCGCCGTGCCGGGAGCTCCTCCGGGAGCAGCGGCGCCAGAAGAGACGGCGACAGGAGGGAAGGAGGGAGGGAAGGAAGGGCTAGGGGTCAAGAAGGGAGAGGGCAGTGTTTCCACTGCGGACCCGGGAGGGAACGCAGGGGTGGTGCGCTGGGGAGGGCGGCCCCGAGGACCCGCCAATCAGGCGCGAGGCAGCGCCCGGCTCAGAAGCAGACGTCAGCGTTCGAGTTCCAGCCCCGAATGAATCAGCCCAGCTCCAGCCCAAGTCCTGCTGAAGACGGACCCCGCCCCCGGAACCGCAACTGCCACCGGCCTTAAAGGGGCGATGCCACTCGGTCGCTAACGACGCAATTAAAAGGGCAACTTCATTGACCAACAGTTTTACAACAAACTAACCTGCGGCAGGCAGCGTAGCCTACGTTTTCTCACAGGAATAGAACACTAGGAATCCTACTCGATAGGTGGCACGGATTGCGGAGAGAAACTTCGCGTAGGGGGGAACCCTAGGGTGTGCCCCTCGGGGACTGCACGCGCTCATCTTTCCTGGCTGCCGTCCCCCTCCCGGCCGCAGGGGGCGCTGGGGAGCCGGCCTCGGGGCCGCGTGCTGATTGGCTCCTCGGGAAACAGACGAGACTGGACGTTGGGCCAGGCGGGCGTTGCCTCTGCGACGTGGGTTCCCGGCGTCGCGGACGTTTCTCCAGGTTTTCAGCCTGTGATTTGATAACCGCCGCCGGGTGGCGTGGAGCGTCCCGAGACTTCTTCCTTCATTGCAGCCCCTCTTCTTTTAGTTCTAGACTGAAGTTGGAGGAACTCACCACTTGGCTGAAATTAGGATCCAGATTTCCCAAACTTGCTTCGGAGGAAAAAGCCCTAACGATGGAGGACAGTGAATTCCTAGCTTATGGTCCGCCATTTATTTGAAGTTCCTTATTTTGTCTTAAAAATGAGAAATTTTGCATTTTATTCTCATGGTGTATTGTTTGTTTTGATTAAAAAGGTAGGCCGGGCGTAGTGGCTCACACCTGTAATCCCAGCACTTTGGGAGGCCGAGGCGGGCAGATCACCTGAGGTCGGGAGTTCGAGACCAGCCTGACCAATACGGAGAAACCCCTTCTCTACTAAAAATACAAAATTAGCCGGGTGTGGTGGCACATGCCTGTAATCCCAGCTACTCGGGAGGCTGAGGCAGGAGAATCGCTTGAACCCAGGAGGCGGAGGTTGCAGTGAGCCGAGATCGCGGCATTGCTCTCCAGCCTGGGTGACAGAGCAGGACTCCGTCTCAAAAAAAGAAAAAAAAAAAAAAAGTAAAAGCCACCCATTAAATTAGTGCCTACTTTCAGGCGAATCAGTTCTTACTGCTTCACCTGCCTTACCCCTTCACACCTGTTTGGTTAGAACACATATAAGATATGGAAGAACCGAATTCTGACCGCTGTTAGTACCTAAGTACCAGGATATTTTTGTCTGAGCAAGCTTTCCCAGGTCAACTTAGGTTACTAGTTTTAAATGTTACCTAAGGCTTTACAGCTTAGCCTGAGGCCCCACACGTTCCTTGCAAGCTGAGGTTCTGGTTTGAAGAACTAGAGTTTTGTTTGTTTGAGACGGAGTTTTTGCTCTTGTTGCCCAGGCTGAAGTGCAAAGGCACCATCTCAGCTCACCGAAACTAACGCCTCCCGGTTTCAAGCAATTCTCCTGCCTCAGCCTCCCGAGTAACTGGGGTTACAGGCCTATGCGTCACCAGGTCCAGCTAATTTTGTATTTTTAGTAGAGACAGGGCTTCTCCATGTTGGTCAGGCTGGTCTCCAACTCAGGAGATCCGCCCGCTTCGGCCTCCCAAAGTGCTGTGATTACAGGCGTGAGCCACCGCACCTGGCTTGTTTTTTTTTTTGCGACAGAGTCCCGGGCTGGAGTGCAATGGCCTGATCACTGTGCAATTTCGGCTCACTGGAATCTCCAGGCGGGTTCAAGGAATTATCATGCCTCAGCCTCCTGAGTAGCTGGGATTACAGGCGCGTGCCACCACGCCCAGCTAATTTTTGTATTTTTGGTAGAGACAGGGTTTCACCATATTGGCTAGGCGGGTCTCAAACTCCAGAACTCAGGTGATCCACCTGCCTCGGCCTCCCAAAGTGTTGGGATTACAGGTGTGAGTCACCGTGCCCGGCCTTAGAGTTATTTTTATGATTGGTGTGCACTTGTCTAACCTAGTGATGTTGTCGTTTATATTCAGTAACATTTTGGATATGCCCATGTAAGAGCTAAATCACTGGAGCTGCTTTGTATGTTGGAATATGGGTGTGATAGGAAAATTTTGTCAGCCCCATGAATGTCCCTTTTCTCAGTCAGCCTTGAAGCCCATCTCTTGATGCTGACCTTACTTTTTTCCTTCCTAATCTTGAATCTTACCGTTTGCAGCTGTCTCCAGTCAAAGCTTTCTTTGCTTCATGTTAGTGTTTTTTTCTGACTTTAATTTTTTTTTCTTTAATGTTTCTCTAATTCTCTTATTTTCCAGGCGTTTCACAAATTTTTCTTTCTTGGGTACCTCTTAAAAGTATAAATTGCTTGAACCCGGGAGGCAGAGGTTGCAGTGAGCCGAGATAGAGCTACTGCACTCCAGCCTGGCGACAGAGTGAGGCTCCATCTCAAAAATAAAATAAAAATAATGTTTGCCTCTATTAAGGGCTGTTTTTTTTTTCAGTTTTATGTATTTTTCTTTAAAAAAATCTCCTTTTGCTTGTTGGATTAACTTAAAGAATGGTTTTTCTTGGCCGGGCACGGTGGCTCAAGCCTGTAATCCCAGCACTTTGGGAGGCCGAGGCGGGCGGATCACGAGGTCAGGAGATCGAGACCATCCTGGCGAACACGGTGAAACCCCGTCTCTACTAAAAATACAAAAAATTGGCCGGGCGTGTTGGCAGGCGCCTGTAGTCCCAGCTACTCGGGAGGCTGAGGCAGGAGAATGGCGTGAACCCGGGAGGCGGAGCTTGCAGTGAGCCGAGATCGCGCCACTGCACTCCAGCAGCCTGGGGGACAGAGCAAGACTCCGTCTAAAAAAAAAAAAAAAAAAGAAAAAAAAAGAATGGTTTTTCTTAGACTCTCTGATGACTTGTTTTATGTTCTGTCTGGATGCGTAACACTTGGTCTTGCACTAAACTACAAACATCCTACCCTAGAGGCCTGGTCTTAGTTCAGATTGCATTACCTTCTAGCTGTGTGACTTTGGGCAGGTGTCTTAACCTTCTAAACTTCAGTTTCTTCATTTGTAAATTAGGTTATGGTTGTTGTATCAAGTAATATTTGTTTAAGCACTTGATAGACCTTAAAATGTAAAAATGTAGGTTATTTATTTGACTGAAAATTGTATATAACATCTCACCTTCTTCCTAGTTGACTTAGGCTCTAGTTATTTCATCAGTGTTTTTATGGTTAAATTGCAAAATTCACTGGTTGAATTTTCCTAGTGTGGCAAAAGTATGCAGCTTTTAAATTTAAAAATCTAGGCCGGGCGCGGTGGCTCACGCTTGTAATCCCAGCACTTTGGGAGGCCGAGGCGGGTGGATCACGAGGTCAGGAGATCGAGACCACTGTGAAACCCCGTCTCTACTAAAAATACAAAAAAATTAGCCGGGCGTGGTGGCGGGCGCCTGTAGTCCCAGCTACTCGGAGAGGCTGAGGCAGGAGAATGGCGTGAACCCGGGAGGCGGAGCTTGCAGTGAGCCGAGATTGCGCCACTGCACTCCAGCCTGGGTGCCCGGGTGACACAGCGAGACTCTGTCTCAAAAATAAATAAATAAATAAATAAATAAATAAATAAATAAATAAATAAATTTAAAAATCTATGGAATATTTCTCTAAGTTTCTAAATACAAGGACATCTAAATAACGGAATAGTTCTAAAATAACTTTAAAAAAATTACTGTATTATGGTAAAGAATGTAAGAGTACCTGCTTCTTTTGTTTTGTTTTGTTTTGTTTTTTGAGACAGTTTCACTCTTGTCTCCCAGGCTGGAGTGCAATGGCACGATCTTGGCTCACTGCAACCTCCACCTCCTGGGTTCAAGTGATTCTCCTGCCTCAGCCTCCTGAGTAGCTAGGATTACAGGCGTACGTCACTACAGCTGGCTAATTTTTGTGTTTTTAATAGAGACGGGGTTTCATCATGTTGGTCAGGCTGGTCTCGAACTCCTGACCTCAGATGATCTGCCCGTCTTGGCCTCCCAAAGTGCTAGGATTACTGGCATGAGCCACTGAACCCAGTGGTGAGTACCCACTATGAATAATATTTCTTAGTACATTTTTTCTTTACTTTGTACATTTCTATATGGTTGTAATGTTTTTTTTTGTTTTTTTTTTTTTGAGACAGAGTGTTGCTCTGCCGCCTAGGCTAGAGTGCAGTGGCACGATCTCTAAATCTTGGCTCACTGCAACCTCTGCCTCCCAGGTTCAAGTGATTCTCCTGCCTCAGCCTTCCTGAATAGCTGGGATTACAGGCATGTGCCACCACGCCCGGCTAATTTTGTATTTTTAGTAAAGATGGGGTTTCTCCATGTTGGTCAGGCTGGTCTTGAACTCCCAACCTCAGATGATCCGCCCGCCTCGGCCTCCCAAAGTGGTGGGATTACAGGCATGAGCCACCGCGCCCGGCCAATTTGGCTTTTATTTTAAAATACCTTTAGCATTGAACTGTCATAGGACAGAAAATTTTTAAAAAGTGGAACATTTCAACTACCTAGACATAAAAATTAATAGGATAGCATAGACCCAAGTTATGGGAAACAGTCTCTAAAATTCAATTCATTCAATACAAGTTGAAAGAAAAGTTCTTTTCCCAATGTACCACTATTGTCCTACTTGCCTTGATTTCCTTTAATTCCTAAGTAAAGGGTAAATTTAGTTGCTTTACTTAAAATTATCAGCTTCAGTTTTGGTAAAAATTACCATGCCCTTAAATTCTCAACCACAATTATAAAAAATAGGAGCTCAGGTAGTTATGCTGCCCTAAACAATTTATTGCAACATGTATTGGCACATATTTCTATGTATGTCCATTTTTTTTATTTGCTCTTTTCATTTTTTTGTTATAATGATGTATAAATGTGCCGTTAAAAAGCCTCTAAATGTTCTGCTTCTTCCATTTAGCTAAGGAAGGAAAGATGATATCATGCCCATTTTATAAACAAAGAAGCCAAGCCTAATTTGCCCAATTTCTTATAGTTTTCAGTTTCCTATGTATGAGAGTTGGTGCTTGCAATGATCCTTTTCTCATCGTTCCAAAAAGATGAACAAAACTGAATTATTCAGATTTTATTCTTGTCCATTACAGATACAGGGAAAGGGAAAATAACTTTACTCCCAAAAAATCCTTTAAAATTCATAGATCTCTTTATTAATTTTCAAGTGTTTGGATGCTTAAAGAAGATTATTTGAAGACGGCTTTTGGAATCAATTAGCATGGACCCCAGCAGTGACTACCATTTCCTCAGCCAGATTTTGTGGAAGAGGGTGAAACTCACATTGCTCTGTGGCGTCTTCGAGGGTGTGCTTCAGCATGTTGACCCTAATAAGACTGTTGTCCTGAAGAAAGGTCTTGTTCTATTTCTCATAATGTTCAGCCTTTTAAGAGATTAGTGATTGAGTTTCACTGGGCTCCATTAGTGATTGGGAGGGTGGCATTATTCCTATTTTAGGGAAAGTGTGGGAGGAAGGTTAGAATATTGTTTTCCCAAACAGAACAATGTGACTGCATATGCTGGTTTGTCCCTACTTTTTTTTTTGAGACGGAGTCTCGCTCTGTCGTCCAGGCTGGAGTGCAGTGACGCGATCATGGCTCACTGCAAGCTCCACCTCCCGGGTTCACACCATTCTCCTGCCTCAGCCTCTCCGAGTAGCTGGGACTACATGTGCCCGCCACCACGCCCGACTAATTTTTTTGTATTTTTAGTAGAGATGGGGTTCCACCGTGTTAGCCAGGATGGTCTTGATCTCCTGGCCTTGTGATCTGCCTGCCTCGGCCTCCCAAAGTGCTGGGATTACAGGCGTGAGCCACCATGCTGGGCCTGGTTTGTCATGATAGCAGGAATTTTGACATGATAGCAGGAATTTTCTTTTGACATGATAGCAGGAATTTTCTTTTTTTTTTTTTTTTTTGAGATGGAGTCTCGCTCTGTCGCCCAGGCTGGAGTGCAGTGGTGCAATCTCGGCTCACTGCAAGCTCTGCCTTCCGGGTTCATGCCATTCTTCTGCCTCTCAGCCTCTCCGAGGAGCTGGGACTACAAGCGCCCGCCACCACGCCTGGGTAATTTTTTTGTATTTTTAGTAGAGACGGGGTTTCACTGTGGTCTCGATCTCCTGACCTCGTGATCCGCCCGCCTCGGCCTCCCAAAGTGCTGGGATTACAAGCGTGAGCCACCGCGCCCGGCGTTACTGGAAAATTAAGCGTAGGGAAATAGCATGATGCCTGGCTCAGAGTGGGTGCTCAATATGGTAGCTCTAGGTAATTAGTAGGAAAAGAACTAAACATGATGTCCTATAACTAAAGAAAGAAGAGAAGGCTGGGCATGGTGACTCACACCTGTAATCCCAGTACTTTGGGAGGCTGAGGTGGGAGGATCACTTGAGGCCAGGAGTTAAAAAGAAGTGAGAGAACAGTATTGTCAAAGGTTGCAGAAAAGTCAAGGAAGATAAGGTTGCAAAACATTTTTTTGGATGTGACAAATAAGTAGTTGGTGATCTTTGACCCTGGTAGGAATATATTCAGTGGAATAGTGAGGATGGAACTCAATTATTTGGATTGCTGAGAGGTGTGGAAAAAGACAGCTGCTATGAACACTTCCATCTAGGAAAACGGCAGAACATTGTGGACATGGCATCTCACCTTCTCCTAACTCCCTTATCTCCTCATAGGAGAGCCAGGATTTGGATCGTTGTCCTTGATAGTACTTTTGAGTGTGTAGCATGACATGAAGCAGGGTGTGGACACTAGAAGTTGTGGGCTGCCTTGGCCAGGTGCAGTGGCTCACATCTGTAATCCCAGCACTTTGGGAGGCCGAGGCAAGCGGATCACGAGGTCAGGAGATCGAGCCCATCCTGGCTAACACGGTGAAACCCCATCTCTACTAAAATATAAAACATGGTGGCTCGTGCCTATAGTCTGAGCTACTCGGGAGGCTGAGGCAGGAGAATCGCTTGAACCTGGGAGGCGGAAGTTGCAGTGAGCCGAGATCGCACTACAGCACTGCAGCCTGCACGACAGAACGAGACTCCATCTCAAAAAAAAAAAAAAAAAAAAAAAAAAAAAAGTTGCAGGCTGCCTTAAATTTTTTTTCTGGAGTTAAGTGGAGTAAAAATAAATAGAAATATAATTAATAGACAGTTCTTAACCCCAAAGGCCTTAGAATATTCTCAGGAGAATTTTAAATTCAGTGTACTATCCTTTTTAGTTTCTCCTGGACCTTAATGGGGTTTCCCTTGTTTTTTTATACTACTTGTTTAAAGGTCATAGCTTTGTCATTTATTATTGACTCTTCATTCCTTGGGGGAAGATTTGGAGATTTTTTTGGAGTTTTGTTTTTTCTTAAATACAACTCAGACTTGGGAAATTTTGAGAGGCATCATATTTTCTTAGAGTTTTAGGAAAATATTTTAATTAACTGAATGAATTGTTTTCTGTAACAGTGAAGAATGTGGAGACAGGTCGAAGTGTCCCAGGAGTGAAGTTGTTTTTTGGGCATGAGATTGTGAATGGTGAGACCCCCATGTTCCTTGAAAATGCTAGTACTGAGATTTCATTCCAATATTTGAAATTGTCTTGCCTTAATGTTGCACTTATGGATTCTTAAAGTTGGTATTTGAGAATTGATCCTTCTTACTGCTTCTGTGGGTACTCTATGAGTAAAATAGTCTTATAGAATTATAATCATTTTGGTTTTATTTTTTATTTTTTTTTTTTTTGAGACGGAGTCTCGCTCTGTCGCCCAGGCTGGAGTGCAGTGGCGCAATCTCGGCTCACTGCAAGCTCCACCTCCCGGGTTCACGCCATTCTCCTGCCTCAGCCTCTCCGAGTAGCTGGGACTACAGGCGCCCGCCACCACGCCCGGCTATTTTTTTTTGTATTTTTAGTAGAGACGGGGTTTCACCGTGGTCTCGATCCCCTGACCTCGTGATCCGCCCGCCTCGGCCTCCCAAAGTGCTGGGATTACAAGCGTGAGCCACCGCGCCCGGCCATCATTTTGGTTTTATAATGTCAGGTCTGCTGGTGCTTATCACTAGGGACTCGGACCAGCAGGCAGTTAGGAATGTGAACAGGAAGGGATTGTCTTGCTAAGCAAGCTCCTTAAAATTCACAGTCCATTCACAATTCCTCATCCAAAACCTTGGGGCCAAATGTCTCAGAATCAAGAATTGTTCTGGAATTTTGGAAAATGTAACGGAGTATATACTGTTCATATTACATAACACCTCCAGAAAGTCTGGGCAGTACTCTATAATACAACACATTTCTCCAGAAAAATGGGTGGACAGTCATACTAAGTGGAATAAAATCGGACCATAAATAGCATATCTGGTCAAGCTTTTTCACCAAGAGTTACAACAAAATCTTGGTTTTCAGAGCTTTTCGGATTTTGGAATGGCAGGAAGCAGCCTTATTTTTTATTTCTGCTAGCACAAACCATTTAGCAAGAGTAAGTACAATTGTTTGCCTGAAAGAGTAGCTGTAGAAGCTCATCAGTGTGCTTCATACATATCAAGTAGGATAAGAGAAAGCAAGAAGGACTCAGGAACTTTCTGCTTCTGCCCTTTAAGGAGGAGTACAGATCAGGAGCTGGATAGAAGGGCTGGAGGAATGAGAGCTCTGGGACCTCTTAGGACTGTGCATCTCTCACTCTGGGGCAGATCTGAAGAAAGGAATGAGAGTTTACTACTGCTTGAAAGATTGCTTTGCTTTGTGAGAAAACGAGCATTTAGGAGGAAATGAAAATCTCACCAAATTAATGACTGCCAATCCAGAGCCACTTCAGGGAATACAAGTCTGGACAGCTACCTATTTCTTTCTCATTGAGTACGCTGTCATGAACACTCTGTCCCTTGAATATTCTTTTATAATGGCAGGGATAGTGGTGGTAGTTGGAATTCTTAATTGTGTTTTCACTATCAGCCTTTGAAGTGAAACAGAGCTCTGGATTGGAGAAAGCTAGGCTGTGAATGGGTTTGTAGAGAGAAGTGAAGGAATCACTGCTATCATCTCCCCAACTCAGGAGGCTGATGGCTGACCGGCTTTGTGATCTGTACGCACGGAGTTCATCGACTCCTAAATTCTTCTCCAGGATTTGTCCTTCGTTCATAATTTTTTTTTTTGATACGGATTCTCACTCTGTCGCTAAGGCTGGAGTGCAGTGGTACGATCTTGTCTCACTGCAACCTTTGCCTTTGGGTTTCAAGCAATTCTCCTGCCTCATCCTCCCCAGGAGCTGGGATTACAGGTGTGTGCCACCACACCCAGCTAATTTTTTTGTATTTTTAGTAGAAACGGGGTTTCACCATGTTGGCTAGGTTGGTCTCAAACTCCTGACCTCAAATGATTCGCCCCCCTCGGCCTCCCAAAGTGCTGGGATTACAGGCGTGAGCCACTGCACCCAGCCCAATTTTTGTATTTTTTTGGTAGAGACACAGAGTTTCGCCATGTTGGCCAGGCTGGTCTCGAACTCCTGACCTCAGGTGATCTGCCTGCCTCAGCTTCCCAGAATGCTGGGATTATAAGCTTTGTTCATAATTTTTAAGCGTAAAGGATAGTCATTTCTTTCTTTGCCCTGTGGCCCAATCAACCACGGAGGAGTCTTCCCCAAAAGTACCTTGGGTAAGAATTGTCAAGATGGCCGGGTGCAGTGGCTCACGCTTGTAATCCCAGCACTTTGGGAGGCCGAGGCGGGCAGATCACGAGGTCAGGAGATCGAGACCACAGTGAAACCCCGTCTCTACTAAAAATACAAAAAAAAAAAAAATTAGCCGGGTGTGGTGGCGGGCGCCTGTAGTCCCAGCTACTTGGAGAGGCTGAGGCAGGAGAATGGCGTGAATCTGGGAGGCGGAGCTTGCAGTGAGCCGAGACTGCGCCACTGCACTCCAGCCTGGGCAACAGAGCAAGACTCCGTCTCAAAAAAAAAAAAAAAAGAATTGTCAAGATGAAGGATAATAATGGGTAATCAGCATTTTTCAGTCAATTTTACCTTTTCTCTGCTCCAGATTCAATACTTCTAGATAGTACAGAGAAAAGAGACTTTTGAAACATAGGGGCTTTTTGCTTGAAAAGTACCTAAACGAGGCCAGATGTGGTGGCTCATGCCTGTAATCCCCGCACTTAGGGAGGCTGAGGTGAGCGGATCAAGAGGTCAAGAGATCTAGACCATCCTGGCCACAATGGTGAAACCCCGTCTCTACTAAAAATACAAAAGTTAGCTGTGTGTGGTGGTACATGCCTGTAGTCCCAGGCATGGGATTTGGGAGGCTGAGGCAGGAGTATTGCTTGAACCTGGGAGGTGGAGGTTGCAGTGAGCTGAGATCGCACCCCTGCACTCCAGCCTAGGCGACAGTGCGAGACTTCATCTCACAAAAAAAAAAAAAAAAAGGAAAACCCTCAAACAGCACCCATGTGAGGGAAGGTGCATTAGGATTGGGATGAGTGGGAAAGAAATCTCTAGAACTAACTTGAATGACCACAAAGGTACCCTAGAACAAAAAGGGTGAAGGGGTTGTATAGAAAGGTTCCTAATCCTTCCAAATAACCAAGAAGCTTTGTAGGGATAGAATGTTGAGAGTCTTTGGTACTTTAGATGGTCTCTTCTGTTGTATTTATTACTGGCCAGTAAAAGCCTCTATGGACTAACATGTCATTTCCAATTATTGTTTGCAGTACATGGTTAAACTAGGGGTGTGTGGGTAGTGGAGTAGTTAATTGACTTCTGATTGGAAACTGTGTTGGAAGCCATTTGGTTATTTTACAGTGGAACTACTAGATGAAGTGGAACAAGGCTCAGTGAGAGCAAAAGCATCTTCTGTTAGGTAAGATGGAATAATTTTCTTAATTATGATGTTTCCCAAATGTGCACATTAGGGTAGAAAGTCTTAACTCTAATTCACCAGCTACTTAATTCCTTCGCATAAGGAAATAGAAATGAGAAGAAATATATAGGTGTTTTCTTCCATTGTTAGATAGCGCCCTCAAGTCAATGTCAGCAGTGGATGAATGGGTCCTCTAGTTGATGAAGGACCACTGTCCTTAACGTTAATGAGTGGCAAAATCTGTTTTTGGTGTCAACAACAAAGAATAAGTTCACCCAAGTGTTGTTTCTTGTAAGGATAGTCTACACGCAGAAAGAACCCAGATGGAGAAAATGAAAGTTGAAGACCTAAGTGTATGTAAGCCTGCTTCTCCTGCCCCTGAAACACCAACTACCTCTCTGCTGAATGACCTCAAGTACAGCCCATCAGGTGAATATAGGGGCTCTGAATTTTCTTTTTTTTTTCTTTTTTTTTTTTGAGATGGAGTTTCGCTCTTGTTGCCCAGGCTGCAGTGCAATGGCGTGATCTCGGCTCACTGCAACCTCCGCCTCCTGGGTTCAAGCAATTATCCTGCCTCTGCCTCCATAGTAGCTGCGATTACAGGCATGCGCCACCACGCCCAGCTAATTTTGTATTTTTAGTAGAGATGGAGTTTCTCCATGTTGATCAGGCTGGTCTCGAACTCCCGACCTCAGGTGATCCACCCGCCTTGGCCTCCAAAAGTGTCGTGATTACAGGCATGAGCCACTGCGCCCAGCCGAGGCTCTGAATTTTCTAGGCTGTCTCTTTTTTTTTTTTTGAACCAAGTCAGTCAAATTCAACTAGACTCTCTTTACTGTTTAGAGTTGATGTAACCCTGAATCAAGATGCTCTACAGAATCCTAAGCTGAGCCATTGCTTCTGAGTTCTGAATTAAGATAAAATATTGTGATTCATTTATTTAATAACTGAGTACATACTGTGTGTGTACTTATAATTATTGGGGCACACTCATTCACTGGGGATTCTGAAGTATGGTATCCCTCCCCTTACTGAGCAGCAAACAGATGCTAAATAAGATAAATAAGTAAAATATATACTGTAATAGTGCCAAATGCTAAGGAGGAAAAAAAAGGAAGAGAAGTAGTATGTAGGGAGGGTGGTTTTGCAGTTTTAGGGTATCCAAGACAAGCCTTGCTGAAATAACATTTGCGTAAAGGCCTGAAGGAGGTTAGGGATCAAGCTTTCAGGATATCTTGGGGAAATGTGCTTTAGGCTGAAAAAAAACAAAAAACAAAAAACAAAGACACTACTGAGATAGGAACGTACCAGGATCTTGAAGGAACAGCAAGGAGATCAGAGCAGCTGGAGCAGGGAGAGAAGCAGTAGATGAGATGGGACCGGTGAGTCAAAGAGGAGTTCGTAGAGCTTTGTGGGGACTTAAAACTTTTTTTTTCTGGAGACAGAGTCTCGCTCTATCCCCCAGGCTGGAGTGCAGTGGCATGATCTTGGTTCACTGCAACCTCCACCTCCCAGGTTCAAGTGATTCTCCTGCCTCAGCCTCCTGAGTAGCTGGGATTACAAGCATGTGCCACCACGCCCGGCTAATTTTTTTTTTTTTTTTTTTTGAGATGGAGTCTTGCTCTGTCACCCAGGCTGGAGTGCAGTGGCACGATCTCGGCTCACTGCAACCTCCACCTCCCAGGTATAAATGATTCTCCTGCCTCATCCTCCTGAGTAGCTGGGACTACAGGCGCGTGCCACTGCGCCTGGCTAATTTTTGTATTTTTAGTAGAGGTGGGTTTTCACCATGTTAGCCAGGCTGATCTCAAACTCCTGACCTTGTGATCCGCCCGCCTCAGCATCCCAAAGTGCTGGGATTACAGGCATGAACCACTGCAACCAACTGGGACTTAAACTTTTACTCTGAAATGAGAGGAGAAGCCGTTGTAGGGTTTTGGGGTTCTTTTTTTTTTTTTCATTAAAAACAAAACAAGGCCAGGCACAGTGGCTCACGCCTGTAATCCCAGCACTTAGGGAGGCCAAGGTGGGAGGATTGCTTGAGGCCAGGGGTTCAAGACCAGCCTGGGCAAAATAGTGGAACCCCATCTCTATAAAAAAAAATAAAATAAGGCCAGGCATGGTGGCTCATGCCTGTAATCCCAGCACTTCAGGGGGCTCAGGTGGGCGGATTGTGCAGACTGCCTGAGCCCAGAAGTTGGTGAAACCCCATTTTTTTTTTTTTTTTTTTTTTTTGACGGTCTGTCCCCAGGTGAGTGCAGTGGGCAAGCTCAGTCATGACTACAGGCGCCCGCCGCCACGCCCGGCTAATTTTTTGTATTTTTAGTAGAGACGGGGTTTCACCGTGGTCTCGATCTTTTGACCTCGTGATCCGCCCGCCTTGGCCTCCCAAAGTGCTGGGATTACAAGCGTGAGCCACCGCGCCCGGCAACCCCATCTCAATTTAAATAAAATATTAAAAAATTTTGGCCAGGCGCCGTGGCTCACGCCTGTAATCCCAGCACTTTGGGAGGTCGAGGCAGGTGGATTGCCTGAGGTCAGGAGTTCGAGACCAGCCTGGCTAACATGGCAAAACCCTGTCTCTACTAAAAATACAAACATTAGCCGGGCCTGGTGGCGGGCGCCTGTAATCCCAGCTACTCAGGAGGCCGAGGCAGGAGAATTGCTTGAAACCAGGAGACAGAGGTTGCAGTGAGCCGAGATTGTGCCATTGTACTCAAGCCTGGGCAACGAGAGCAAAACTCTGTCTAAAAAAAAAAAAAAAAAAAAAAAGTGTATGCCTTGAAATATTCAAGATATAAACCTATGAGGAGGAAACATTACTGGATTATCACAGGACATGTAGACAGTTCAGTTTATAAGATTGTCATTGGTGGGGCTTTTGTTTATTTTCATTTGACAAAGAAGATGTTAATTAGTGTTCACTGTTTGATGGGCTAATGCAGGTGATAATGAAATAACATTAGACATTTGAGTTGCAATACAGTAGGAATATATAAGTATGGCCAAAATTAGTGGGAAGGCTATTCTGTTGCTGAGGAAGAGAAATATATTTAATGCAATCCTTGTCCTGTAGAGAAAGAGGAGGTGACATACACAGTCATTAATCAATTCCAGCAGAAGTTTGGTGCTGCGGTAAGTATTGTCCTCAATCATTACTAGTATTGCCTGTATGTAGGTATCATGTCTGTGTCTCGTAAATTTATTTCTTTATTTATTTTCTTTTTGAGATGGAGTCTCACTCTGTCGCCCAGGCTGGAGTGCAGTGGAGCAATCTCGGCTCACTGCAAGCTCCGTCTCCTGGGTTCACACCCTTCTCCTGCCTCAGCCTCCCGTGTAGCTGGGACTACAGGCGCCCGCCACCACGCCCGGCTAATTTTTTGTATTTTTAGTAGAGACGGGGTTTCACTGTGGTCTCGATCTCCTGACCTCGTGATCCGCCCGCCTCGGCCTCCCAAAGTGCTGGGATTACAAGCGTGAGCCACCGCGCCCAGCCAATACATAGTTTTTTTGACAGGCTTTGTTTACTTAGCATAATGTTTTCAAGGTTCATCCACATTGTAGCTTCTATCAGTATTTCACTTATTTTTATTGCCAAATAATATTCCTTATAAATTAAAAAAAAATTTTTTGAGACGGGGTCTTGCTCTGTCACCCAGATTGGAGTGCAGTGGCACAATCAGAGTTCACTGCAGCCTGGACCTCCTGGGCTCAAGCAATCCTCCCACCTTAGCCTCCCAAGTAGTTGAGACTACAGCATGTGCCACAACACCTAGCTAATTCTTTTATATTTTTTGTAGAGACAACATCTCGTTATGTTGCCTAGGCTGGTCTCAAACTACTGGGCTCAAGCAATCCACCTGCCTCGGCTTCCCAAAGTGCTGGAATTAGAGGTGTAAGCCACCACAGTTAGCCGCCAAATCATATTCTATTGTATGGATATACTACATTTTATTTATCCATTCACCATTTGATGGACATTTGGGTTGTTTCTTCTTTGTGGTTATTGTGAATAATGCTACTATGAACATTCATGGACAAGTTTCTGTGTGGATGATTTTATTTCTCTTGGATAGTTACCTAGGAGTGAAATTGCTAGATCATATGGTAACTCTGTGTTTAACTTTTTTGAGGAATGGCCAGACTTTTTTCCAAAGCTGTTACACTATTTTACATTTATATCAGCAGTCTGTGAGGGTTCCAATTTCTTATTTATTTATTTATTTATTTATTTATTTATTTATTTATTTTTGAGAGGGAGTCTCACTCTGTCGCCCAGGCTGGAGTGCAGTGGCGCCATCTCAGCTCACTGCAAGCTCCGCCTCCTAGGTTCACACCATTCTCCTGCCTCAGCCTCCCGAGTAGCTGGGACTACAGGCGCCCACCACCATGCCCGGCTTATTTTTTTTTTTATATTTCTAGTAGAGACGGGGTTTCACCGTGTTAGCCAGGGTGGTCTCGATCTCCTGACCTCATGATCCGCCCGCCTCAGCCTCCCAAAATGCTGGGACTACAGAAGTAAGCCACCGCGCCCAGCCGTTCCAATTTCTTTACATCCTTGCCAACACTTATCTGTAATTTTGAGTATAGCCATCCTAGTGGGTATGAAGTGGTATCTTATTGTGGTTTTGATTTGCATTTCTGTGATGGCTAATGATGTTGAACATTTCCATGAGCTTACTAGCTGTTTGTATAACTTCTTTGGAGAAATGTCTATTTAGATCCTTTGCCTTTTATTTTTTAAGACAGAGTCTCGCTTGTTAGCCCAGGCTGGAGTGCAGTGGCATGATCTTGGCTCACTGCAACCTCCACCTCCTAGGATCTCTAGCAATCCTCCCACCTCAGCCTCCTGAGTAACTTGGACTATAAGCGTGTACCACCATGCCCAGCTCTTTTTTTTTTTTAAGAGATGAGGTCTTGCTATGTTCCCCAAGCTAGTCTTGAACTCCTGGACTCAAGCAGTCTGTCTTCCTTGGCCTCCCAAAGTACTGGGATTACAGGCGTGAGCCACTGCGCCCAGCCTTAATTTTTGTATTTTGTGTAAAGACAATTTCTCACTATGTTGCCCTGGCTGGTCTCGAACTCCTGGGCTCAAGTAATCTGTCCTCCTCAGCCTCCCTCAGTGCTAGGATTACAGGCATGAGCCACCATGCCCAAACCTTTTCCTATTTTTTAATTGAGTTGAAATAATTATTTTTATCATTGAGTTGTAAGAATTATTTATGTATCAACAGATTCTTTAAAGGGTCCGTGACAACAATAAAAACAAAATGAGGGTAAGAACTTGTGGCCAGGAGTGGTGGCTCACTCTTGGAATAACAGCACTTTTGGAGGCCAAGGCAGGCAGATCACTTGAGCCCAGGAGTTACAGACCAGCCTGGGCAACAAGGCAAACCCACCTCTACAAAAAATACAAAAAATTAGCTGGGCATAGTGGCACAGGTCTGTAGTTCCAGCTACCCGGGAGGCTGAGATGAGAGGATCAGCTAAGCCCTGGAGGTCGAGGCTGCAGGAAGCTAAAGTAGGAGGATAGCTTGAGCCCAGGAGTTCATGCCACAGTGAGCTATGATCTGCACTCCAGCCTGAAGGACAGCGTGAGACTGTCTCAAAAAAACAAAACAAAACAAAAAAACAACAACAAAAAAGCTTTTGCTCTGGAAGTTTGAAGAGGTAATTAGGAATTCTCATCAACAGAGAATGCAGCTTTTGTTGCCAGTTCTGCAGCCATCTGATTGGGAATGAAGCTGAAATTCAGTGCCATTTTCTCATCATTGATGAAAGATACTCAGAATTGAGAACACTTTATGCTCTCTAAAGGGAGATATGTTGCTAGTGTAAATTACTATGCCTTTCTGTTATTGAATAATTTATCTACCTATAAAATGGGGGGAATCTTTTATCATGCAAATATTTTTATGAATTATGGATTAAGGATTATAGAATTGTATAATGAAATAGGGTAAGATTATAGATAATCAAAGGACAAGAGTCTGTACCTGGGGTACCACTCTTTCAGTTTTTTTTGTGTTTTTTTTTTTTTTTACACAGGCTGAAGTGCATCACCATGGCTCACTGCAGCCTCAGCCTCCCAGGCTCAAGTGATCCTCCCACTTTAGCCTCCTGAGTAGCTGGGGCTACACTGCAGGTGTGCACCACCATGCCTGGATAATTTTTTGTATTTTTTGTACAGACACTGTTCTGCCCAGTCTGGTCTGAAACCCTTGGGCTCAAGCGATCCTCCTTCCTCAGCCTCCCAAAGTGCTGGGATTATAGGCATGAGCCACGGTGCCCGGCTGCTATTTCAGTTTTGAGTAATTCGGTGAATCCGAGGCTTTAAGGGACCTGAAGAGTCCTTGTTTCTGTCTTTCTGAGCAGTGGATACTCTGAGACTTAGCCACCACATATATTCCTTTCAGTTGTGGTAAATTGCCCTGTGTTAGGGCATGCCATAGTTTGCATAAGGAATCTTGTCTTAAAGATTATAATTCAGGGCCAGGCTTGGTAGCTCACACCCGTAATCCCAGCATTTTGAGAGGCCAAGGCGGGTAGATCACTTGAGGTCAGGAGTTTGAGACCAGCCTGACCAACATAGCGACACCCTGTCACTACTAAAAATACAAAATTAGCTGGTCGTGGTGGTGCATGCCTGTAATCCCAGCTACTTGGGAGGTTGAGGGAAGAGAATCACTTGATTCTCTTGATCCACCGAGAGGTGGAGGTTGCAGTGAGTCAAGATCGTGCCATTGCACTCCAGCCTGGCAACAAGAGTGAAACTCTGTCTCAATTTAAAAAATAAAAAGAGATTATGATTCTTTCTCTGTAGCATCAGTGGTAACAAAAGGTGTCTGAGTTTTCAACTTTTATTGTCATTTGGGGTCTGAGTGATTTATTTTCCAGCTGTGGAACACTTTTGCTAAAACAGAAAAAAAGAATCAGAAGTATTCAGTGCTGATTGATGTGTGTGTGTAAAACAGACTGTTTTGGATTAATCAAATTTTGTAAGTTTGACAAAGATGATGCACTTTGTTTACTGCTGACCATTGTACTTGTGCCAATCATGATGTTATCATGCCAACATTTATCCCCTGAAAGTTTTTCCTTTCCTTCTTTTTCTTACCAGATACTCCATATCAAGAAGCAGAATGTCCTGAGTGTGGCAGCAGAAGGAGCGAATATGTGTCGCCATGGCAAACTGTGCTGGCTGCAGGTCAAAGATTTTTGAAAACTTTTTATTTTGAAGTAATTATAGAGCCACTAGTAGATTTTTTCTTTCTTTCTTTTTGAAAACTGTATTTTAGAGATGGGGTCTCACTCTGTCACTGAGGCCACAGTGCAGATCATAGCTCACTGCAGCATTGAACTCCTGGGCTCATGCTGTCTATCCTCACTTTAGCCTCCTGAGTAGCTGGGACTACAGATGAGTGTCACCACACCCAGCTTTGTTTTTTTGAGATGGGGTCTTGTTGCGTTGCCCAGGCTGATCTCAAACTCCTCGCCTCATGTAATCCTCTTGCCTTAGCCCCCCTAGTCACTAGGATTACAGGGATAGGCCACTGCACCTGGCTCACTGGTAGATTTATTAATTGTCTTCTTTCTGTCACCCTAGTGTCATTGTTGCATAACTTGTTGGAATGTTCTTCCTTCTCCTGGTACTCACTTTACTCTTTTCAAAAGGAGAGAGCTTCTGTCTCTTTATAGATTCACTTTTTTTTTTTTTAAGCTCAGTAACAAGAATAGGTTCACTGTTAAAGCCATTAGTGCTGTCTCTCGGGCTCTGCCGGAGGTCTTTCCCAGCTCTGTTCTATCACCTTAGTTCTATGAATAGTGTCGTCTCTTTTCATTCTGAGGTGGTAGCTTTCCACAGCAGGTTTCTCACCATGTCATTTTAGTTTCCCTGGACCTGGGAGATACTAGATGAGGATCTCTATTATTACTACTATTATTATTATTATTATTTTGAGACAAAGTCTTGCCCTTGTTGCCCAGGCTGGAGTGTAATGATGCGATCTCAGCTCACCACAACCTCCGCCTCCTGGGTTCAAGCGATTCTCCTGCCTCAGCCTCCTGTGTAGCTGGGACTACAGGCACGTGCCACCACACCTGGCTAATTTTGTGTTTTTAGTAGAGATGGGGTTTCACCATGTTGGCCAGGCTGGTCACAAACTCCTGATCTCAAGTGATCCACCCACCTTGGCCTCCCAAAGTGCTAGGATTACAGGCGTGAGCCACCACCCCTGGCCAATATTTTTTAAAAGTTTGTAGTTAGCCTTGAAGAATAGCTAGAGGGTGGATAGCTTTTGGGGCCCTCTTCCTTTACTTTTTTTTTTTTTTTTTCCAGAGATGAGGTCTCCCTATATTGTCCACGCTGGTCTCAAACTCCTGGTCTCAAGCAATCCTTCTGAGTCAGCCTAACCGCAAAGTGCTGGGGTTACAGGCATGAGCCACTGCAGCTAGCCAAGCTTAGCTTTTAGATGACTAGGTTTGAATTAGCAGCACAAATACAAATTACTTAAAACAACCCTAAACTTCTATCTACCAAAACAAAAGAGAGTAGACTTCTGGTAACACAGGTCTGGGCAGTTCTAGGTTATTTCCTAAATTGTCCCCTTTGGTTTTCTGGGTATCAGAGGAACATGCAGTTGGCTACGGCTGTCCTTTCTTTTTGTTTTCTTTCTTTCTTTCTTTCTTTCTTTCTTTCTTTCTTTCTTTCTTTCTTTCTTTTCTTTTCTTTTCTTTTTTTTTTTTTTTTTTTTTTTTTTTTGAGGCAGGGTCTCGCTCTGTTGCATGGGCTGGAGTGCAGTGACACAATCTTGGTTCACTACAACCTCCGCCTCCCAGGTTCAAGTGATTCTTGTGCCTCAGCCTCCTGAGTAGCTGGGATTACAGGCATGAGCCAACATGCCTGGCTAATTTTTGTCTTTTTAGTAGATATGGGGTTTCACCATGTTGACCAGGCTGGTCTTGAATTCCTGGCCTCAGGTGATCTGCCCACCTCAACCTCCCAAAGTGCTGGGATTACAGGTGTGAGCCACTGTGCCTGGCCTACAGCTGTCCTTTCTGCAACTGGAAGCAAATTAATGGACACGTTTTCCCCAACCAGATCCTTGGGCTTGTGTGTTTAATTTTTTAACTAAAAGCATCATGTGCACTTGTATTAAAAGCAAAAGAAAAAAATCAAATTTAAGAGAAAAAAAATCTCCACTCCACTTCAGAGGCACTACTTTTATTTTTTTATTATTATTATTTTTTGAGATGGAATTTTGCTCTTGTTGCCTGGAGGCTGGAGAGTAGTGGCAGGATCTCGGCTCACCACAACCTCCGCCTCCCGAGTTCAAGCAATTCTCCTGCCTCAGCCCCTCCCGAGTAGCTGAGATTACAGGCATGTGCCACCACGCCCGGCTAATGTATTTTTAGTAGAGACGGGGTTTCTCCATTTTGGTCAGGCTGGTCTCGAACTCCTGACCTCAGGTGATCCACCCGCCTTGGCCTCCCATAGTGCTGGGATCACAGGCATGAGCCACCACACCCTGCCAGAGGCACTACTTTTTTTTGAGATGGAGTTTCGCACTGTCGCCCAGGCTACAGTGCAATGGCACAATCTCGGCTCACTGCAACCTCTGCCTCCTAAGTTCAAGAGATTCTCCTGCCTCAGCCTCCAGAGTAGCTGGGACTACAGGCTCCCGCCACCACACTCGGCTAATTTTTGTATTTTTAGTAGAGACGGGGTTTCACCACGTTGGCCAGGCTGGTCTCGAACTCCTGACCTCGTGATCCGCCCACCTCAGCCTCCCAAAGTGCTGGGCGTGAGCCACCACACCTGGCTTAGAGGCACTACTTTAAAAAAAAAAAAAAAAAAAAAGAGTTGAATAGGCCAGGCACAGTGGCTCACACCTGTAATCCCAGCACTTTGGGAGGCTGAGGTGGGCAGATCACAAGGTCAGAAGTTCGAGATTAGCCTGGCCAACGTGGTGAAACCCTGTCTCTATTAAAAATACAAAAATTAGCCGGGCATGGTGGCGCATGTCTGTAATCCTAGCTACTAATGGTGCTGAGGCAGGCGGATCACTTGGACCCGGGAGGAGGAGGTTTCATTGAGCCGCGATCGTTCCACTGCACTCCAACCTGGGCAACACAGCTAGACTCCTTCTCAAAAAAAAAAAAAAAAGAATTGGATAACAGGATTGTTATATTTGTGCAGTACTTTACAATTTACAAAATACTTCGACAAACATTAGGGGAGTCAACTACTTTTAACACATTGAAATGTAGTTTCTGCTGTTTTCCTGTTTCTTTTTTTTTTTTTCGAGACAGGGTCTCTCTGTTGCCCAGGCTGGAGTGCAGTGGTGCAATCTCTTGGCTCACTGTACTGAATCTCTGCCTCTCAGGTTCAAGGTATTCTCCTGCCTCAGCCTCCCAGGTAGCTGGAATTATAGGCACTCACCTCTACGCCTGGCTAATTATTGTATTTTTAGTAGAGACAGGATTTTACCATGTGGCCAGGCTGGTCTCGAACTTCTAACCTCAAGTGATCTGCCTGCCTTGGCCTCCCAAAGTGCTGGGATTACAGGCCTGAGCCACCTCCCCTGGCTCGGATTTTCCTGTTTCTAATAACATGCTTATTGCTTTCTCTTGATTTATCAGTTTTACAAATAATCTATTCAATTTTATTATGATAAATAAAGATTTTGCTCCTTTATTGCACCCACTCTTCCCTAGGTCTTTCTAACTTAGTTATGTCACAATTTTTTACTAAGATAGAATTCAGAATTTATGGGAGGCTGAGGCAAGAGAATCACTTGAACTTCAGAAGTGGAGGTTGCAGTGAGCCAAGATCGTGCCCTTGCACTCCAGCTTGGGTGACGAGTGAGACTCCATCTCAAAAAAAAAAAAAAAAAAGACCAAATTTAGTCTATATGCTATTAAGACTGTAATGATAACTCTCTGCTGAGCCAAGGAGAATCGTTTCTTTTCTTGAACAACTTTTATTTTACATAGTTAGTAACTGCCTCATTTTATTCCTCCCTCCCTCCCTCCCTCCCTTCTGCCTTTCCCTCCTTCCTTCCCTCTCTCCCTTCCTTCCTTCTCTCCTTCTCTCCTTCCCTCCTTCCTTACTTTTTTGAGACGGGGTCTCACTCTGTTGCCCAAATGGGACTACAGGCACATCCCACCATGATAGCTAACTTTTTGTATTTTTTGTGGAGACAGGGTTTCACCATGTTGCCCAGGCTGGTCTCAAACTCCCAGACTCAAGCAATCTACGCAGCTCAGCCTTCCAAATTGCTGGGATTACAGGCATGAGCCACTGCACCCAACCAACTTTGTTTTCTTTATACCTGTGACTAAGCTGTTCCATATCTTTAAGGATGGCATACAATTTTTTCACATGCTTAAATTTAGTGGGCTAGGGCCAAGCATGGTTTCTCATGCATGTGAGAGTGAGACCCTGTCTCAACAAACAAACAAACAAACAAACAAAAACACTGTTCTGCTAACCTATGTTGCATTTTTGTCTTAAAGTCATCTCTCCTGGAGCCCTCTACCCTACTGTTCCAGTGCAGGCTGTTTTCTCAAGCCTGGAAGCTGCAAGATGTAGGGGCCAAGGGAAAATTTTCCCTTTGCCCTCTGTAGGTTTGCTGAAAAATTAACTCATAAAAAGGCAGATTAAGAGGAGAAAAGACACAACAAATTTATTTAACGCATACGTGAGAACCTTCAGAACGAAGACTCAAAGATACAGGGGTAATTGTCCATTTTTATGTTTAGGTTCAACAAAGTATGGACAGCTATGGAGAAATATGATTGAACAAAAAGGATATGATCTAATGTTAATAGACTGGGAAACCCAGCAAGGCCTGTCGGTCTAGATTCGTCTTGGCTCTCATAGCATGTATTTCTTCTTTCCTGGTATGCAGCAGGACCCTCTCTAGAATGGGTATCTATGACCTACTGTCAAATAAGGTGGGTCAGATCATTTTTTATGGCCCTTTTTTACATACAGAGGCAAAGTTTTATATATATGTGTGTGTGTATGTGTATATGTGTATATATATATGTATATGTATATATACAAGTACATACATTTTTTGAGATAGAGTCTCTGTTGCCCAGGCTGGAGTATAGTGGCTCCATCATAGCTCACTTCAGCCTTGAACTCCTGGGCTCAAGAGATCCTCCTGTCCCAGCCTCCCAAGTAGCTGGACTACTTGGGACTGTAGGTGCATACTACCACACCTGGCTAATTTTTGTTTGTTTTTTGTTTTTGAGATGGAATCTTGCTCTGTTGCCGAGGCTGGAGTGCAGTGGCACCATCTTGGCTCACTGCAGCCTCCGTCTCCTGGGTTCCAGCGATTCTCCTGCCTCAGCCTTCCCAGTAGCTGGGATTATAGGTGCCCACCACCATGCCCGGCTAATTTTTGCATTTTTAGTAGAGACAGGGTTTCACCATGTTGGCCAGGCTGGTCTTGAACTCCCAACCTCAGGTGATCCGCCTGCCCTGGCCTCCGAAAGTGCTGGGATTACAGGCATGGGCCACCGTGCCCGGCCGATTTTTTTTTTTTTTTTTGGGAGACAGAGTCTTGCTATGTCGCCCAGGCTGGGGTGCAGTGGCGTGATCTTGGCTCACTGCACCTCCGCCTCCCTGGTTCAAGCAATTCTCCTGCCTCAGCCTCCCGAGTAGCTGGGACTACAAGTGCGTGCCACCACGCCTGGCTAATTTTTTTTGTATTTTAGTAGAGATGGGGTTTCACCGTGTTGCCCAGGCTGGTCTCAAACTCCTGAGCTCAGGCAATCCGCCTGCCTCGGCCTCCCAGAGTGCTAGGGTTACAGGCATGAGCTACTGTACCCTACCTTTCTTAATTTTTAATAGAGACAAGGTCTTGCTATATTGCCCAGGCTGGTCTTGAACTCCTGAGCTCAAGTGATCCTCCTTCCTTGGCCTCCCAAAGTGCTGAGATTACAGGTGTGAGCCACCGCACCTGCCCTAGAGTAATATTTTTAGGGTTTTTTTGTTTTGTTTTGTTTTGTTTTTGAGACGAAGTGTTGCTCTTTTGCCCAGGCTGGAGTGTAATGGCATGATCTTGGCTTACTGCAGCCTCCGCCTCCTGGTTTCAAGCGATTCTCCCGTCTCAGGCTCCCAAGTAGCTTGGATTACAGGAGTGTGCTGCCACACCCGGCTAATGTTTATATTTTTGATAGAGACAGAGTTTCACCATGTTGGCCAGGCTGGTGTCGAACTCCTGACCTCAGGTGATCCACCCGCCTCGGCCTCTCAAAGTGCTAGGATTACAGGTGTGAGCTGCCTTACCTGGCCTATTTTTAGGTTTTATGGCTGGCTTTAGGGAAACTGGGTTCTGGTTTCTCTGATCGCCTTCAGGGAGAACAATTCTAGTTTCTATGGCTAGCTTCAGGAAATAATGGGACCAAGAGACAGCAGGGCTGAAGGTCAGAGAAAAACTTTTACTTCTGAGGCTGTTTCAGAGGCCTTTGCTTTGGGGCATTATTTTCTGAGTCTTAACAAAGGAAAGAGGGCTAGAAGCTCACAATTCAGTGTGCAGATTTTCATTTTTCAGGCCACTGCTGAACTTCTACCCTCTTCTGTCTAAACATTCTCAACCCCAGAGCCTCTCTGGTTAGATTTATCCAGAGAATACACGATCTGTCCTTAGTGGGAGAGGAATGGGGGAGGATTACTTTGGGGGTTACATCTCCTCATGTAAACCTTCAGCCTATCCCCCTGTTTCCAGCTCCTCACTTTTCTTAGTATCTGGCACCTTTAATTCTTTTTTTTTTTTTTTTTTTTTTGAGACGGAGTCTCGCTCTGTCGCCCAGGCTGGAGTGCAGTGGCGCAATCTCGGCTCACTGCAAGCTCCGCCTCCCGGGTTCACGCCATTCTCCTGCCTCAGCCTCCCGAGTAGCTGGGACTACAGGCGCCCGCCACCACGCCCGGCTAATTTTTTTTGTATTTTTAGTAGAGACAGGGTTTCACCGTGTTAGCCAGGATGGTCTCGATCTCCTGACCTCGTGATCCGCCCGCCTCGGCCTCCCAAAGTGCTGGGATTACAGGCTTGAGCCAGCGCACCCGGCCAACCTTTAATTCTTAAACCTTTATTTTTATTCTGTTTTGTTTTGCCTAATCTGCTTTCTTTCTGTCAGTATTTCCCACAGCATTTCTTAACTTTGAATTATTTAAATATTTAATCTTTATCTCTCGTCAGATATCTTCACCATAGTTTATAGTACAGCAGATAATTATTTTCCAAACTTTTATACTGTGTCTATTCAATTTTTATAATTAAAGTAGCAGGGGAAAACATCAGGGGTTCACTTTTTTTAATTTTTTTAATTTATTTTTTTGAGCCAGAGTCTTGCTCTGTCACCTAGGCTGGAGTGCAGTGGCACAATCTCAGCTAACTGCAACCTCTGCCTCCTGAGTTCCAGCGATTCTTGTGCCTCAGCCTCTTGAGTAGCTGGGGCTACAGGTGCACACCACCAGGCCTGGCTAATTTTTGTGGTGTGGTGGCTAATGTCTGTAATTCCAATACTTTGGGAGCCAGACTCTGTCTCAAAAAAAACACATATATATGATATATATCATATATGTCATATATGTCATATATGTCATGTATGATATATCACGTCATATATATGCTATATCATATATGTCATATGTCATGTATGATATATATCACATGTCATATATGATATGTGATATATATCATATAATATATGTAACACCTAACACAATATATATAATATATAATATATCTAAAACAAATATGTATATCTAAAACAAATATATATATGTATATAAAACAAAGGATACAGATAAACTCTTAGATGGAAGAGATATATAGGGCAAGGTATGGAGGAAGGGGTGCACCACCCACCCCCTCCAGGAACCTGCTCAGCTATCCAGAGGCACTGTGAATTTAGGCCTTTTTTTTTTTTTTTTTTTTTGACAGACTCTTAAAAATTAATAAAAGAAAAAAAAGGGGCCCAACATGGTGGTGCATGCCTATAATCCCAGCACTTTGGGAGGCTGAGACGGGTGGATCACTTGTGTCGAAGAATTCAATATCAGCCTTGGCAACATAAGGAGACCCCATCTCCATATTTAAAAAAATTTTTGGCCAGGTGTGGTGGCTCACGCCTGTAATCCCAGGGAGGCCAAGGCAGGCAGATCACCTGAGGTCAGGAGTTCATGACCAGCCTGGTCAACAAGGTGAAATCCCGTCTCTACTAAAAATACAAAATTAGCTGGGTGTGTTGGCGTGCATCTGTAATCCCAGCTACTTGGGAGGCTGAGGCAGGAGAATTGCTCCTAGGAGGTGGAGGTTGCAGTGAGCTGAGATCACGCCATTGCACTCCAGCCTGGGCAACAGATTAAGACTCCATCTCCAAAAAAGAAAAAAGGCCAGATGTGGTGGCTCACGCCTGTAAATCCCAGTACTTTGGGAGGCCTGGGCGAGTGGATCACCAAATCTAGTCCCTACTAAAAATGCAACAAATTACCCGGGGGTGGTGGCAGGCACCTGTAATCCCAGCTACTTGGGAGGCTGAGGTAGGAGAATCACTTGAACCCAGGAGGCAGAGGTTTCGGTGAGCCGAGATTGCACCATTGCACTCCAGCCTGGGCAACAAGAACGAAACTCTGTCTCAAAAAGAAAAAATTTTTTTTAATTAAAAAATAAAAAGAGAGTCTATCTCTATCACCTAGGCCAGAGTGCAGTGGTGCAAACACGGCTCACTGCAACCTGGAGCTCCTAGGCTCAAGTGATCCTCCCACCTCAGCCTCCCGAGTAGCTGGGACCACAGGTGCACCACCATGCTCAGCTGATTTTTAAGTTTTTTGTACAGATGGGGTCTCCATAAGTTTTCCAGGTGGTCTTGAACTCCTGGGTTCAAGAGATCCTCCTAACTTGGCCTCCCAAAGTGCTTACGATTACAGGCGTGAGCCACCTTGCCCAGCCTCCCTTTGGGGTTTTTAATGGAGGCTTCATTATGTAGGCATAAATGATTAAGTCATTGGCCATTCATGATCAACTTAACCTTCAGCCCCTTTCTCCTCCCTGGAGGTTGGGTAGTGGGGATGAAAGTCCCAGCCCTCTAATCATGCATTTGTCTTTCCTGTGACCAGTGCCTGTCCTGAAACTCTGGGAGCATCTCAGAGCCCCCAGGCAACAGTCATCCCATTAATACACAAAAAACACTCTTATCACTCACTTTCAAGATTCTAAGGGTTTTAGGAGTTATATTTCAGGAAATCAGAAGGAAAACCAAATATTTAATTCACAATTAGAATGCCATAGATAAGACTGGTAAAATTTATTTATTTATTTATTTATTTTTTTTTTATTTATTTATTTATTTTTTTTTTGAGACAAAGTCTCACTCTTGTCCTCCAGGCTGGAGTACGATGGCACGATCTCGGCTCATTGCAACCTCCACCTCCAGGGTTCAAGCGATGCTCCTGCCTCGGCCTCCCAAGTAGCTGGGATTACAGGCTCCTGCCACCACACCTGGCTAATTTTTTTTTTTTTTTGCATTTTTAGTAGAGGCGGGGTTTCACCATGTTGGCCAGGCTGGTGTAGAACTCTTGACCTCAGGTGATCCACCCGCCTCAGCCTCCCAAAGTGCTGGGATTACAGGCATGAGCCACGGAGTCCCAGCAGAGACTGGCAACATATTAAAGTTGAAACTGTAACAAGTGAAAGTCTCGGCCATGGTGGCTCAGGCCTGTAATCCCAACACTTTGGGAGGCGGAAGCAGGCAGATCACCTGAGGTCAGTAGTTTGAGATCAGCCTGGCCAACATGGTGAAACCCCGTCTCTACTAATAATACAAAAATGAGCTGGACGTAGTGGTGGGCGCCTGGAATCCCAGCTACTCAGGCGGCTGGGGTAGGAGAATCACTTGAACCCGGGAGGCGGGTGCAGTGAGCCCAGATTGTGCCATTGCACTCCAGCCTGGGCGACAGAGCAAGACTCCATCTCAAAATAAATAAATAAAAGTAGCCAAACATAGTGACATGCACCTGTGGTCCCAGCTACTTGGTAGACTGAGGCCAGAGGATCACCTGAGCATGGGAGGCGGAGGCTGCAGTGAGCGGTGATTGCACCACTACACTCCACTCTAGCCTGGGTGACAGAGCAAGACCCTGTCTTAAAAAAAAAAAAAAAAAAAAGGCCAGGCGCGGTGTCTCATGCCTGTAATCCCAGCACTTTGGGAGGCCAAGGTGGGTGGATCACCTGAGGTCAGGAGTTCGAGACCAGCCTAGCCAACATAGTGAAACCCCATCTCTACTAAAATATACAAAAAAATTAGCCAGATGTGGTGGCAGGCCCCTGTAATCCCAGCTACTCAGGAGGCAAGAGAATCGCTTGAACCTGGGAGGCAGAGGTTGCAGTGAGCCAAGATCACGCCATTGCACTCCAGCCTGGGCAACAGGAGTGAAACTGTCTCAAAAAAAAAAAAAGAAAGGGAAAGTCTCTTTCACCAGCTTGTCCTTTTCTTTCCTTTTGAAAATCGCAGTGATTGTGTCTTACTTTTTTTACTTAAGAACAAATTTTACCTGTTTTCTCCAAGAATCAAGTACCTATCATTGGCCGGGCGTGGTGGCTTATGCCTGTAATCCCAGCACTTTGGGAGGCCGAGACGAGGAGAGGTCAGGAGATCGAGACCATCCTGGCTAACACGGTGAAATCTCATCTCTACTAAAAATACAAAAAAAAAAAAAAAATTAGCAGGGCATGGTGGCGGGTGCCTATAGTCCCAGCTACTCGGGAGGCTGAGGCAGGAGAATGGCGAGAACCCGGGCGGCGGAGATTGCAGTGAGCCGAGATCATGCCACTGCACTTCAGCCTGGGCGACAGGGCGAGACTCCGTCTCAAAAAAAAAAAAAAAAAAGAAAAGAAAATCACAGTGATTGTGTCTTACTTTTTTTACTTAAGAACAAATTATACCTCTTTTCTCTAAGAATCAAGTACCTATCATTTACAAGTGAAGATGTGGTGGGGCGTGGTGGCTCACGCCTATAATCCCAGCATTTTGGAAGGCCGAGGCAGGCAGATTGCTTTAGCCTAGGAGTTTGAAACCAGCCTGGGCAACATGGCAAAGCCTAGTCTCTACAAAAAATACAAAAATCAGCTGGTTGTGGTGGTGGGCACCTGTAATCCAGGTACTTGGGAGGCTGAGGTGGGAGAATCACAAGAGCCTGGGTGGTGGAGGTTGCAGTGAGCCAAGATCACGCCACTGTTATCCAGCCTGGGCGACAGAGCAAGGCCCTGTCTCAAAAAAAATAAAGTTTTGGGAGGCTGATACGGGTGGATCATTTGAGGTCAGGAGTTTGAGACCAACCTGGCCAACATGGTGAAACCCCATCTCTACAAAAAAATTTTAAAAATTGGCCAGGTGCAGTGGCTCATGCCTGTAATCCCAGCACTTTGGGAGGCCAAGGTGGGTAGATCACCTGAGGTCAGGAGTTCGAGACCAGCCTGGCCAATATGGTGAAACCCCTTCTTGCTGGACACGGACGCTCACGCATGTAATCCCAGCACTTTGAGAGGCCAAGGCGGGTGGATCATGAGGTCAAGAGATCGAGACCATCCTGGCCAACATGGTGAAACCCCTTCTGTACTAAAAATAACAAAACTTAGCTGGGTGTGGTGGCGTGCACCTGTCATCCCAGCTACTTGGGAGGCTGAGACAGGAGAATTGCTTGAACGCAGGAGGCAGAGGCTGCAGTGAGCCGAGATCGCACCACTGCATTCCAGCCCGGGTGACAGAGCAAGACTCTGTCTCAAAAAAAAAAAAAAAAAAAAAAGTTAGCTGGGCGTGGTGCCGCATGCCTGTAATCACAGCTATCAGGAGGCCGAGGCAGGAGAATTGCTTGAACTCAGGAGGCAAGGTTGCAGTCAGCCATGATTGTGCCACTGCACTCCAGCCTGGGCAACAGAGCGAAACTTTGTCTCTAAATAAATAAATAAATAAAGTGAAGATGTTAGATATTTTATCACATGTCTTTTTCTCTTCATCCTCAAATTTCTGTTCCTCAGTTCTTTCTTATCCTATGGTATGTGTGTCTGGATGGTCTGTTGTAGGTGGCCACAAATTGCCGAGTTTACTTATTTGACATTTTCCTTCTGGGAAGTCGAGCTTTCAACAATGGACTTCAGATGATATTAGAAGACAAGAGAATTTTGAAGGTAAGTATATAAACCAATTCCTGTGCTATTAAGATTAGCAGCCAGGTTCTAATGACTGTTCCCTTCTGATTCCTTAGGTTATCCATGATTGTCGTTGGCTTTCTGATTGCCTCTCTCATCAGTATGGAATTTTGCTGACTAATGTCTTTGACACACAGGTACATGAAGGGAAGCACTGGATTCAAACCATTGTATACAGCTCCTGTAGATAAAAGGGCTCGTCTGGTCATCTGATGAGTGAAAGTCTTTTAAAAAAATTTTTTTTTTTTTGGTGCTCCATTTCTGCTCACTTTTCATGTAAAATGTTTGTACAATATGTGAGAACATTTGGTGTTCTATAAAAGCACTGCAGTAAAGTTGCTTGAAATTATTTATAAAGATGTTTTCCTCATTTTGCTCCAGAATTTGTCAAATAAAGAAGTAAGATTCAGACGGCATAGCATTCAGAAATTTGAGCAATTTAGGGATCATTCAGAAGGCTGACATGGGAGACATAGCATGAGATGAACAATCACATATCTGCCTTTACCACATATGTAACAATTAAGGCAAGCTGACATCTAGCTTAGGGGTACAGGTCGTCTTGCATATGCCCCCTAAATCTATGTGGGCCCAAAACAGCCTGAAGTGATATAATTCGTCTGTCCTCTAGGGGACCTTAGAGAAATGAGAAATCCCTAGATTCTACTAGCATTATTGTTGTTGTTGTTATTATTTAGAAGTGGAGTCTTACTGTGTTGCCCAGGCTAGTCTCAAACTCTTACTCTCAAGCCATCCTCCTGCCTCAGCCACGCAAGTAAAGGCATGAACCTCTACTGGCTCTTAGAGCTGATCTGGGTTTCTGGGTTGGCTGTGAGAGCAGTAAAACCACTAGTTTCATTATGTTTTCTTCAGGTTCTTCTAGTCTTTTCGGTTTATGACAGTAAAAGGGAAATCTTGATTACACAAGCTTAGAGCCTTTGGAGAGAAATTGAACTAAAAAGTTGGCCAATTATTTTTGAGCAGCAATCTCTAAAAGTTCAATTTTATGTTACTATATTTGGTTCACTTTTTCTGTTTATGTATCTATTTATAATGTATTTGCTGCCATTTGTAGAGATTGCTTTTATGCTTACTCCAAAATCTAACATAATTGCTGTTTGTTTCCTTGAGGCCACTAGGCTTCTTGATTAGATCTTATATGTATTGTCTAATGAAGACCTTGGCATATCTGTTCATGTTTTTCTTTTTAGAGTTACATAGTCCAAGAAGCAGAATTTTCACCAACTTCTTTTTCTATAACACTGTATTAGTTTCTTATTGCTGCTGTAATAAATCACCACAAATTTAGTGGCCTAAAACAATACAAATTTATTATTTTATTGTTTTAGGGTCAGAAGTCTTGAATCATTTTCACTAGGCTAAAGTCAAGGTGTCTTGAAGGGCTGGTTTCTTCTAGAGGCTCTTCTGAAGAGAGAGTTTCCTTGCCTTTTTCAGCTTCTAGCAGCCACTTGTATTCCTTGGCTTGTAGCCCCTTCCTCCATTTTCAAAGTGCATCCCTGTAATCCCTGCCTCCATCATCACATCACCTTCTCCTCTGACTGTGGTAAAATCTCCATCTGCCTTGCTCTTTAAAAAATCACTTTTCAGGCCGGGCACGGTGGCTCATGCCTGTAATCCCAACACTGTGGGAGGCCAAAGTGGGTGGATCACGAGGTCAGGAGATTGAGACCATCCTGACTAACACAGTGAAACCCTGTCTCTACTAAAAATACAAAAAATTAGCCGGGCGTGGTGGTGGCAGACACCTGTAGTCCCAGCTACTCGGGAGGCTGAGGCAGGAGAATGGCACGAACCCGGGAGTCAGAGCTTGCAGTAAGCTGAGATTGCGCCACTGCACTCCAGCCTGGGAGACAGAGCGAGACTCCGTCTCACCAAAAAAAAAAAAAAAAAAAAAATCACTTGTCATTCCATTTAGGGCCTACCTGGGTAACTCAGGATAATCTCATCTCAAAATCCTTAACTTAATCACAGCTGCAAAGTCCCTTTTGCACGTAAGATAACATTCACAGGTTCCTGTGGTTATGAAGTAGTTATCTTTGGGGGCCATTGGCCAGCCTACCACACATAGATAAATAATTTTAATTATTTATTTTATTAGCTTTTCTTACAAAATTTTGTTGGTTACCAGTAGATAATAAAAGTAATTTTTTTTTTTGAGACAAGGTCTAGCTCTGTTGCCCAGGCTGGAGTGCAGTGGCATGATCATAGCTCTCTGCTAGTGTGGCCTCGAAGTCCTGGGCTCAAGCCGTCCTCCCACTTCAGCCTCCCAAGTAGCTGGGACTACAGGCACACACCACCATGCCTGGCTGATTTTTAAATTTTTTTTAAGATATGGGATCTCTCTATGTTGTCCAGGCTGGTCTTGAACTTCCGACCTCAAACAGTCTTCTAGCCTTGGCTTCCCAAATTGCTGGGATTACAGGCGTGAGCCAACATGCCAGGCACATTTTTCCCCCCCAGAAACGGAGTCTCACTATGTTGCCATGCTGGCCTCAAACTCCTGAGCTCAAGAGATCCTGCTGGTTCAGCTCCCAACTAGCTGGGACTATAGGAATGCATTCTCAGCCCACTAAAAATAATTCTTGAATTTTATCTTCCTTTCTTGATTCCCTAAAGGGTAACAGACTAATAAATAACCATAAGGCAGGTAGGTATTGTAACACAAGGAGGAAAAAAAAAACATTAGGTGCAGTGGCTCACGCCCATAATCCCAACACTTTGGGAGGCCGAGACAGGAGGATTGCTTGAGCCCAGGAATTCGAGATCAGCCTGAACAACATAGCGTGACACCGTTCTCTACAAAAAAATTTTGAGAGGCCGGGCGCGGTGGCTCACGCTTCTAATCCTAGCACTTTGGGAGGCCAAGGTGGGTGGATCACGAGGTCAGGAGATCGAGACCACGGTGAAACCCTGTCTCTACTAAAAATACAAAAAATTAGCCGGGCGTGGTGGCGGGCGCTCGTAGTCCCAGCTACTCAGAGAGGCTGAGGCAGGAGAATGGCGTGAACCCGGGAGGCGGAGCTTGCAGTGAGCCGAGATCGCACCACTGCTCTCCAGCCTGGATGACAGAGCGAGACTCCGTCTCAAAAAAAAAAAATTTTAAGAATACTAGCCAGGCATAGTGGGATGTGTCTGTAGTCCTAGCTACTCGAGGCTGAGGCAGGAAGATCCCATGAACTTGGAAGATTGAGGCTGCAGTGAGCCATGATTGTGGCATTGTACTCCAACCTGGGAGATAGAGCAAGACCCTATCTCAAAAAAAAAGAAAAAAAAAAAAATGCCTAGCGCGGTGGTTCACGCCTGTAATCCCAACACTTTGGGAGCCCAAAGCGGGCGGATCATGAGGTCAAGAGATTGAGACTATCCTGGCCAACATGGTGAAACCCTGTCTGTACTAAAAATATGAAAATTAGCCAGGCATGGTGGCATGCACCTGAAATCACAGCTACTCGGGAGGCTGAGGCAGGGTAACTGCTTGAATCTGGGAGGTGGAGGTTGCAATGAGCCAAGATCACACCGTTGCACTCCAGCTCTGGGCGACAGAGGAAGACTCTGTCTCAGGAAAAGAAAAGAAAAAAGAAAGTAGTTAAGGAAACAGTAAAGTTGGGTTGCTGGGTGTGATGGCTTGTGCCTGTAGTCATGGTTACTATGGAGGCTGTAGTGGGAAGATTGCTTGAGCTAAGGAGTTTTGGACTGTAGGGTGCTGTGCTGATTGGGTGCCTGTGCTGAGATTGGCATCAATGTGGTGGCCTCCCAGGAGTGGGGAGAACTACCAGGTTGCCTAAGTGAGGGTGAACGAGCCCAGGTCAGATATGGAACAGGTCAGAACCCCCGTGCTCATCAGTAGTGGAATCCTGCCTGTGAATAGCCACTGCACTCCAGCCTGGACAACATAGCAAGACCCTGTCTCTTAAAAAAAAAAAGTTGAAAATTAGCCAGGCGTGGTAGCCTGCACCTGTAGTCCCAGCTACTCGGGAGGCTGAGGCAGGGGAATTACTTGAACCTGGGAAGTGGAGGTTGCAGTGAGCTGAGATCGTGCCACTGCACTCCAGCCTGGGCAACAGAGCGAGACTCCACCTCAAAAAAAAAAAAAAAAATTGAGCTTTTATTCCGTTTTTTTTTTCTCATTTTTCAGAATAAGTTGGCTGAACAACTTTAAATTTCCTGATGACATGGTCTATCATGTGGGTCCTTGGGGAAAATGTTATTTAGACATTTCTCTAAATATATTTCTGGCATGAGATAGCTCTCTGTATATATTCAACTGGTCTGTTTGTCTTTTTAAAATACCACAGGTAGCAGATGTACTTCAGTTTTCCATGGAAACGGGTGGCTATCTTCCAAACTGCATTACTACTTTGCAGGAGAGTTTAATCAAACACCTTAAAGTAGCCCCTAAATATCTCTCCTTTCTAGAAAAGAGACAAAAACTAATTCAGGTGAGTGTTAAAGGATGTCCTGTATGACATTATTTTCTTTTCAAGTGTTTTCTGAGCAGTATTATCAGCCTATTATGTAGAAAAATGACAGCTGCCATGTAATCATATGAACATTGCCAAAATCTTAACTGTGCCAAATGGGAATGGTTTATATCTGGTCTCAAGTGGATAAAAGCCAGGATCCAGATTTGTTGGTTATCAATTAACAAGCAGTCTTAGGCCGGGCTCGGTGGCTCACGCCTATAATCCCAACACTTTGGGAGGCTGAGGTGGGCGGATCACCTGAGGTCAAGAGTTCAAGACCAGCCTGACTAACATGGTGAAATCTCGCCTCTACTAAAAATACAAAAATTAGCTGGGCATGGTGGCAAGGCGTCTGTAATCTCAGCTACTCGGGAGGCTGAGGCAGGAGAATTGCTTGAACCCAGAGTTGGGAGCAGGGGCGGCGGACATTGTGGTGAGCTGAGATCGTGCCACTACACTCCAGCCTGGGCAACAGAGTGAGACTCCGTCTCAAAAAATAATAAATAAATAAATAAGGACTCTTAAATACATTTTCTAGCTGGGACAAGGGGGAAATTTTTGTGAGAATTTTGATCAAGGCAATGGAAGCAAAATCACCCTAGTTATTTCTCCGAAAGTAAAGTAAATTTTCTTTAGCTTCTGACATCCTTGCATGCAAACTTAGGTCATAATTGTGTTGGCTGCAATTCTGTTCACATAATCACGTTTTCTGCCTCTAGCTTTGAGAAGTCTTGATTGACCAACCTCTACCCCTGTCTTTCTCTGTTACACACACTGTTAATGTAGGAGTATGTGTGCAAGCGTGTGTATGCTCAAAGACTATCAATAGTGTGAAAGTAGAAGGTAATAATAGAAGAAAATGATAGTGTCTTAAATTAAGTAACACTTTAAACGTTCTTTTCTTTTCTTTTTTTTTTTTTTTTTTTTGAGACGGAATCTCGCTCTGTCACCAGGCTGGAGTGCAGTGGCACAATCTCAGCTTACTGCAACCCTGCAAGCTCTGCCTCCCGGGTTCAAGCAATTCTCCTGCCTCAGCCTCCTGAGTATCTGGGACTACAGGCGTGTGCCACCATGCCCAGCTAATTTTTGTATTTTTTTTTTTTTTTTTTTTTTTTTTTTTTTTTTTTTTTTTTTTGAGACGGAGTCTCGCTCTATCACCCAGGCTGGAGTGCAGTGGCGCAATCTCGGCTCACTGCAAGCTCCGCCTCCCGGGTTCACGCCATTCTCCTGCCTCAGCCTCTCCGAGTAGCTGGGACTACAGGCGCCCGCCACCACGCCCGGCTAATTTTTTGTATTTTTAGTAGAGACGGGGTTTCACCGTGGTCTCGATCTCCCGACCTCGTGATCCGCCCGCCTCGGCCTCCCAAAGTGCTGGGATTACAAGCGTGAGCCACCGCGCCCGGCCAATTTTTGTATTTTTAGCAGAGATGGGGTTTCACCATGTTGGCCAGGATGGTCTCGATGTCTTGACCTTGTGATCTGCCTGCCACAGCCTCCCAAAGTGCTGGGATTACAGGCGTGAGCCACTGCGCCCGGCCTTAAACGGTTATTTTCTTTAAAGTCTTGCCTACTATTCAGAGGAAATTGTTTTATTGTCTCCAGGAAAATCCAGAGGTATGGTTCATCCGACCTGTTTCACCCTCTTTACTGAAAATTTTGGCCCTGGAAGCTATCTACCTGTTACCCCTTCGCTTGGCACTCCTAGATGAGATGATGTCTGACCTAACCACCCTGGTGGATGGTTACCTGAACACATATCGTGAAGGGTCTGCAGACCGGCTTGGAGGCACTGAGGTAAGTGCAGCCGTCTGTCTTCAGGACCTCCTTTCTGCCTTCTGAAGGAAGGCACACACAGTGATACCCTTTCTTCATAGCTACAATAGTTTTCACGGGGCCAACTTGGGGATGAATACTCTTGAAGGGGCAACAGCTTGGGCCTGACCCATCCCCTCACCTTTTCATAATGTTAAGTTAGGTATCCAAGAAATACTTCTGTCTAAGAATGGGTAAGTTTAATATTTCCATATTGTTATTTTATTTTATTTGTTTATTTTTTTGAGACGGAGTCTCACTGTGTCACCCAGGCTGGAGTACAATGACGTGATCTCAGCTCACTGAAAACTCTGCCTCCTGGTTCCAGCAATTCTCCTGCCTCAGCCTCCTGAGTAACTGGGATTACAGGCATGTGCCACCACACCTGGCTAATTTTTTGTATTTTTAGTAGAGATGGGGTTTCACCATGTTGGCCAGGCTGGTCTCAAACTCCTGACCTTGTGATCCACCCACCTTGGCCTCCCAAAGTGCTGGGATTACAGGCATGAGCCACCACACTCAGCCTATTTTTATTTTTTGAGATGGAGTCTCGCTCTGTCACTCAGGCTGGAGTGCAGTGGTATGATCTCAGCTCACTGTAGCCTCTGCCTCCTGGGTTCAAGGAATTCTCCTGCCTCAGCCTCCCGAGTAGCTGGGATTACAGGCACCTGTCACCATGCCCTGCTAATTTTTGTATTTTTAGTTGAGATGGGGTTTTACCATGTTGGCCAGGCTGGTCTTGAACTTCTGACCTTAGGTGATTAGCCTGCCTTGGCCTCCCAAAGTGCTGGGATTACAGGCATAAGCCACCATGCTTGGCCTCCATATTTATTCTTATGCAGCAGAGAGATATAAAAAAACTATAGGCCTGAGGTCAGGAGTTCAAGACCAGCCTGGCCAACATGATGAAACCCCATCTCTACTAAAAATACAAAAAATGAGCCAGGCGTGGTGGCACATGCCTGTAATCCCATCTACTCAGGATGCTGAGGCAGGAGAACAGCTTGAACCCGGGAGGTGGAGGTTGCAGTGAGCTGAGGTCACGCCACTGTACTCCAGCCTGGGTGACAGAGCAAGACTCTGTCTCAAAAAAAAAAAAAAAAAACAGAAGAAAAGAAAAAAAAGGAAAAGCTTAAACTATTAAACTGAGAATTTCAATCATTTTTGAAGCATACTATGAATATTAACAATGACTGTCTCAAAAAAAAGGGCCAGGGCCAGGTACGGTGTCTCACACCTGTAATCCCAGCACTTTGGGAGGCCGAGGCTGGTGATCACCTGAGGTCAAGAGTTTGAGGCCGGGCGCGGTGGCTCACGCTTGTAATCCCAGCACTTTGGGAGGCCGAGGCGGGCGGATCACGAGGTCAGGAGATCGAGACCACGGTGAAACCCCGTCTCTACTAAAAATACAAAAAAATTAGCCGGGCGTGGTGGCGGGCGCCTGTAGTCCCAGCTACTCGGAGAGGCTGAGGCAGGAGAATGGCGTGAACCCGGGAGGTGGAGAGCTTGCAGTGAGCCGAGATCGCGCCACTGCACTCCAGCCTGGGTGAAAGAGCGAGACTCCGTCTCAAAAAAAAAAAAAAAAAAAAAAAAAGAGTTTGAGATCAGCCTGGCAAACGTGGTGAAACCCCAGCTCTACAAAAAATACAAAAATTAGCTGGGCATGGTGGCGGGCATGTATAGTCCCAGCTACTTGGGAGGCTGAGGCAGGAGAATTGTTTGAACCCAGGAGGTAGGGGTTGCAGCGAGCCAAGATTCTGCCACTGCACTGCAGCCTGGGTGACCAGCAGAGACTCTGTCTGAAAAAGAAAAGAAAAGAAAAGAAATGAGAGGGAAGGGGAGGGGAGGGGAGGAGAGTGGAGGGGAGAAGGGGAGGGGGAGGAGGAGGGAGAGGGAGGAAAAAGAGGGGAGGGAGACTATAGACCAGGATTTGGCAAACTGTAGCCCGCTGGCCAGATCTGGCCTGCAGACTGTTTTCTCCAGCTCATGAGCTAAGAACAATTTTTACATTTTTAAAGGATTGTTAAAAAAAAAAAAGTAGTAGAAGTAGTATATGAGACTGTGGCTCACAAAGCCTAAAATATTTGCTGTTTTGTTCTTTACAGGAAAAGTTTGCCAGTTGCTGTTATAAATCAATTTTACTTATGAATATTGTTATAAAATCTTAAAATACTAGCTTTTTTTTTTTTTTTTTTTTTGAGACGGGTTTCGCTCTTGTTGCCCAGGCTGGAGTGAAGTGACGTGATACCAGCTCACTACAACCTCCACCTCCTGGGTTCAAGCGATTCTCCTGCCTCAACCTCGCGATTAGCTGGGATTACAGGCATGCGCCATCACGCCTGGCTAATTTTGTATTTTTAGTAGAGATGGGGTTACTCCATGTTGGTCAGGCTGGTCTCGAACTCCTGACCTCAGGTGATCCTCCCGCCTCAGCCTCCCAGAGTGCTAGGATTACAAGGCGTGAGCCACTGTGCCCGGCCTAATACTAGCGTTTTTTATATGAACCCTATATATGTTATTATTTTTAATGTGTCATTGGATTCTAGTTGCAAGCATGGTTCAGTGTGACAAAATCGTACATTTCAGTAGAGCCAAGAAAGTCTTATGATTATCTTATAAATGCTGAAAAAATTATAATATTCTACATGCATTATTGGTCAAAGTTGGAATAGATGGTAACTTTTCTAATATAATAAAACATATACAGTCATCTCTCAGTATCTGTGGGGGATTGGTTCCAGGATCCCCCCCCATGGATACCAAAACCTATAAAGCTCAAGTCCGTTATGTGAAATGTATAGATGATTATATGAAACGCATGGATGAGCCGGGCGTGGTGGCTTACGCCTGTAATCCCAGCACTTTGGGAGGCCACGGTGGGTGGTTCACCTGAGGTCAGGAATTCAAGACCAGCCTGGCCAACATGGTGAAACCGTCTCTACTAATAATACAAAAATTAGCTGGGCATGGTGGTGCATGCCCGTAATCCCAGCTACTTGGGAGGCTGAGGCAGGAGAATTACTTGAACAGACCGGTGTGCTGGCTCACGCCTGTAATCCCAGCACTTTGGGAGGCCAAGGCAGGTGGTTCACCTGAGGTCAGGAGTTCAAGACCAGCCTGGCCAACACGGTGAAACCCTGTCTCTACTAATAATACAAAATTTAGCTGGGCATGGTGGTGCATGCCTGTAATCCCAGCTACTTGGGAGGCTGAGGCAGGAGAATTGCTTGAGCAGACCGAGTGTGGTGGCTCACGCCTGTAATCCCAGCACTTTGGGAGGCCGAGGCAAGCGGATCACCTGAGGCCAGGAGTTCGATACCAGCCTGACCAACATAGAAAAACCCCGTCTCTACTAAAAATACAAAATTAGCTGGGCATGGTGGCGCATGCCTGTAATCCCAGCTACTCAAAAAAAAAAAAAAAAAGAATCGCTTGAACCCAGGAGGTGGAGGTTGCAGTGAGCCGAGAGTGCACCATTGTACTCCAGCCTGGGCGACAAGAGCAAAACTCCATCTCCTAAAAAAAAAAAAGAAAAAAGAAAAAAAAGCCGGGCGCGGTGGCTCACGCTTGTAATCCCAGCACTTTGGGAGGCCGAGGCGGGCGGATCACGAGGTCAGGAGATCGAGACCACGGTGAAACCCCGTCTCTACTAAAAATACAAAAAATTAGCCGGGCGTGGTGGCGGGCGCCTGTAGTCCCAGCTACTCGGAGAGGCTGAGGCAGGAGAATGGCGTGAACCTGGGAGACGGAGCTTGCAGTGAGCCGAGATTGCGCCACTGCACTCCAGCCTGGGCAGCAGAGCGAGACTCCGTCTCAAAAAAAAAAAAAAGAAAAAAAAAAAGAAATCTATGGATGAAATGTATGTCCCTTATATGAAATTTAAGGATGATTTAAAGTATAGTGGAGGATATGTATAGGTTATACAGAAATGTGCAGCAGCATTTTTTCATTTTTCACTATCATATCCTCCCCTATACTTTAAATCATTCTTAGATTACTTATAATAGCTAATACATAGTGAATGCTATGTAAATAGTTGTTATATTGCATTGTTTAGGGAATAATGACATGGAAAAAAGTTTGTACATCATCATTTCAAATGCAACCATTCTTTTTTTTTCTGATTTCTTTTTTTTTTTTTTTTTGGAGACAGAGTCTTGCTCTGTCACCCAGGCTGGAGTGCAGTGGTGCAATCTTGGCTCATTGCAACCTCCGCCTCCTGAGTTCAAGTGATTCTCCTCCCTCAGCCTCCTGGGTAGCTGGGATTAAAAGCATGTGCTACCGCGCTCAGCTAATTTTTATATTTTTAGTAGAGTTGGGGTTTGGCCATGTTGTTCAGGCTGGTCTGGAAATCCTGACCTCAAGTGATCCACCCCCCTCAGCCTCCCAAAGTGCTGGGATTATAGGCGTGAGCCACTTTTTCCTGACTATTGCAATCTACAATTGGTTGAATCCATGGATGCAGAACCCATGGATATGGAAAGTATCTCAAGAGAGAAGCCCACATATTTGTTTGAGAACACTAATATCAGGAACAGTACAAAAATTGTGACTATCACCACTATTTTAGCATTTTTGAAGCTATTAGCCAGTGAAATTAGAAAATAAAATATGAGCTATGGAAATTGAAAAAAGGAATCAGAATTATGACTTGCCAGTTATACAACTAAAAACTGAAGAGAAACAACTGAAAAAGACTACCACAAACAAAAAGACAATTTATAAAGTGCCTGGGTACAAATGTAAAAATTACTAGATTTTTGATATCCATATAAGCAGCTAAAAAATATAATCGGAGGCCGGGTGCAGTGGCTCATGCCTATAATCCCAGCACTTTGGGAGGCTGAGGTGGGAGGATCACTTGAGCCCGGGAGTTCAAGACCAGCCTGGCCAGCATAGTGAGACCCTGTCTCTACAAAGAAATTAAACATTAGCCAGGCATGGTGGCACACACCTGAAGTTGTAGCTTCTGTGAGTGGGGGAGGCCGGCATGGGAGGATTGCTTGAGCCCAGGAGGTGGATATTGCAGTAAGCCATGATCACACCACTGTACTTCAGCCTGGGTGACAGATCAAGGCCCTGTCTCAAAAAAAAAAAAAAACCCACAAAAATTAGCAAGGTGTGGTGGCATGCACCTGTGCTTCCAGCTGCTCAGGAGGCTGAGGCAGGAGGATCACTAAAGGCCAGGAGTTACAGGTTATAGTGAGCCATGATCACACCATTGCACTCCAGCCAACGCAACAGAGCAAGACCCTGTCTAAAAATAAAAAAAAAAAAACCTTCCCAAAACCTGAAAGAGTTGACAAAATAAAAATTTGGAGGAAAATAAAAATGTAATCCAATGAAAAAAATATGTATATGATCATACATGAGTAGACAGACTACCTTTGGGAGATAACACAAGAAACTGCTCTAAGAAGATGTACCTGCTAAGGCAGCTAAGGCCTTTCCTGTATAATCTTTATACATACATGCATACACACACAGACACACAGCCCTATGGATTCATTGCCTTTTCTTTTTTTTTTTTTTTTTTTTTTTTGAGACGGAGTCTTGCTCTGTCGCCCAGGCTGGAGTGCAGTGGCGCGATCTCGGCTCACTGCAAGCTCCGCCTCCCGGGTTCACGCCATTCTCCTGCCTCAGCCTCTCCGAGTAGCTGGGACTACAGGCGCCCACCACCACGCCCGGCTAATTTTTTGTATTTTTTTAATAGAGACGGGGTTTCACCGTGGTCTCGATCTCCTGACCTCGTGATCCGCCTGCCTCGGCCTCCCAAAGTGCTGGGATTACAAGTGTGAGCCACCGCGCCCGGCCGCCTTTTCAAAATATTGAAATTACTAGAAAAATGATACTACTATAATTGAAGACACCAGAGGGTGCTATGTGAACACAATTGAATAGACTCTCATTTACCAATTACCATTTGGTACAATAGAAGTGATTTCAGGCCGGGCACGATGGCTCACGACTGTAATCCCAGCACTTTGGGAGGCCAAGGCAGGCTGATCACAAGGTCAGGAGATCAAGACCATCCTTGCTAACATGCTGAAACCCTATCTCTACTAAAAATACAAAAATTACCTGGGCATGGCCGGGTGCAGTGGCTCACGCCTGTAATCCCAGCACTTTGGGAGGCCGAGGCAGGTGGATCACGAGGTCAGGAGATCGAGACCATCCTGGCTAACGCTGTGAAACCCCATCTCTACTAAAAATATAAAAAAAATTAGCCAGGCGTGGTGGCAGGCGCCTGTAGTCCCAGCTACTTGGGAGGCTGAGGCAGGAGAATGGCCTGAACCCAGGAGGCAGAGCTTGCAGTGAGCCGAGATCGTGCCACTGCACTTCAGCCTGGGCGACAGAGCGAGACTCCGTCTCAAAAAAAAAAAAAAAAGTGATTTTAAGTACCATATTCAGAAGTTTAGTTATAATAAACTTGTGTTCGCTTTCTCTTTGTAGCCTACATGTATGGAGCTGCCAGAGGAACTGCTTCAACTCAAGGACTTCCAGAAGCAGCGCAGGGAGAAAGCTGCAAGAGAATATAGGATGAATGCACAGGGACTCCTAATAAGGACAGTGCTACAGCCAAAGAAATTAGTGATAGAGACAGCAGGGAAAGAGGAGAAAGTCAAAGGCTTCTTATTTGGTAAAAATTTTAGGATAGATAAAGCTCCAAGTTTTACATCTCAAGACTTTTACGGGGAAGTGAATTTACTGAAAGAAGAATCTTTGAATAAACAAGCTACAAAGCCTCAGCATCTACCTCCCGTAGAGGAAGGGGAAACCAGTGAGGATTCCAGTAACAAACTCATTTGCACCGAGTCAAAGGGGTCAGAGGACCAGAGAATAACTCAGAAAGAACACTTTATGACACCCAAACATGAGTTTCAGGCAAGTTTATCTTTGAAAGAGGAGATAGAACAGTTATTGATAGTGGAAAACAAGGAAGATTTAAAATGCACAAAACAGGCTGTTTCAATGTCTTCCTTTCCTCAGGAAACCAGAGTGTCTCCAAGTGACACTTTTTATCCTATCAGAAAGGCCGTGGTTTCCACACTCCCTCCCCGTCCAGCCTTGGAGAAGATCGATTCCTGGATAAATCCTTTTCTAAATCTGCCCTAGAGATGTGCAGTTTGTTCTTAAGGCCATGCAGGTGGCTTATTTCCTTTGCCATCAGGGCCTTCCACAGTGCCCAGGTTTCTCATGTTGTAAATGCAGTAATGCTTCTGTCACAGGGAAAAATTATATCCTCTTGCTTACTCCTGTGTTCCTGGTATGCAGAGAATAAGAATGAATAAGTTAAATAATGGAAGAAGTATAATTTCTGATTATGTCACTGTGTAGAAATGTCCTCAGTGACCAGAGTGCGTTATTTCTCATAATTTGGGTTTAGAGGATTTGAAGAAAGGAAAAATCTTGGGCTTAGTATCAGGAAGGCTCCATCATTTTCAAATTTTGTTTTGCTTCTTGACTTTTGGATTCCTTTGAAAAGAGCTGGTAAAACTATTAACGATTTATTTTAAAAATTGGTACCTGATAACTTTACCAGTATTTTTTTCCTATTTATTTATTTATTTGTTTTATATTTTTTTTTTTACCGTTCCTTGTGGAGCAGGGCTACACCATAGGCAGTGTGCCCAGAGTAACCACTTTTTTCCTTTTTAAAATATAATGTTAACTTTATGTTTGAATGTTGAATGTTTTATCTGTCTCTTAGGCAAATAATGTTATAGGAATCAATAATTTAATTTTTGTTTTATTTGTTTTTTGTTTTTTTGATGGAGTCTCACTCTGTCACCCAGGCTGGAGTGCAGTGGTGTGATCTCTGCTCACTGCAACCTCCGCCTCCCGGGTTCAAGAGATTCTCCTGCCTCAGCCTCCCGAGTAGCTGGGATTACAGGTGCCTGCCACCACGACCGGTTAATTTTTGTATTTTTAGTAGAGATGGGGTTTCACCATGTTCGTCAGGCTGGTCTCGAACTCCTGACTGACCTTGTGGTCCACCCGCCTTGGCCTTCCAAAATGCTGGGATTACAGGTGAGCCACCGTGCCCAGCCAATATCTTTATTTTAATTGTTTTTATTTCCTTTACTTTTAGCTAGTTTTGTCCATTTTCCTAACAAAGCAGGGACCCTGGGTTTCTTTTTAGTCTGTCTGTTATATAAACTTGAAGTCTGACTCCATTCCATTTGCCCAGAGTTAGTATACTTTCTTAGGGTGAAAGGAAGGCAGCTTGTATTGAGCCTTTTAAAATATTGAATGCTTGCAAATTGCTAACATTCTTTTGTGTAAAATAACCAATAAACCTGTTTTGTCATACTCTACTTAAAAAAAAAAATCTCTCACTTTTCTTAATTGGGTCAGGATGGAAAGAAATGTCTGGATTTCTAGGTCCAGAGTCCAGTTTCTAAATCTGTGATTCGACTCTGTTATTCTTTTTGCTCTTAGGAACAATCTAAGATCAGGGACATCCTTGTCTGCACTAGTTGATTCTGACTGCCACTGAAAGAATTGTTTTGCCTTTCCGAACTCCAGAGCCCAGATCTAGTCTGAGGTTAAGATTAAGGCAGGCCTGAGGCAGTCGGCTCAGCCCTGCAGTTGCCTTGTCTCACCTTATACTTAGTTTAGAAAGTCGCTTGGGGCCAAAGTAGTTACTGGTTCATCTTCGGTGAATGCATCTTCAGATTGAGCCCAGAATATGGTCAATCTAGGTTTACTCTGCAAAAGGCATGGATTCCTGTAAAATTCTTGAACTTCATTTAGCTTCTTATGGAACCATTCAGTTGCTGGTCTTGAACTCCTGACCTCAGGTGATCCGCAAGACCATTCACTTACTACTCATAACATATATACATACATGCTATAAAGTACAATGTAAAAAAAAAAAATTAAAAGAAAAGAAAGTACAAGGTAGTACCCCTCAGGCTGGGTGCGGTGGCTCACGCCTGTAATCCCAGCACTTTGGGAGGCCGAGGCAGGTGGATCACAAGGTCAGGAGTTTGAGACCAGCCTGGCTAAGACGGTGAAACCCTGTCTCTACTAAAAATACAAAAATTAGCTGGACGTAGTGGCACCTGCCTGTAATTCCAGCTACTTGGGAGGCTAAGGCAGGAGAATCGCTTGAACCCGGGAGGCAGAGGTTGCAGTGAGCCGAGATCACGCTTACTGCACTCCAGCCTGGGTGACAGAACGAGACTCCATCTCAAAAAAAAAAAAAAAAGATTTTTCTGCCGGGTAAGGTGGCTAATGCCTGTAATCCCAGCACTTTGGGAGGCTGAGGCAGGCCAATCACCTGAGGTCAGCTGTTGGAGACCAGCCTGGCCAACGTGGTGAAACTCTGTCTCTACAAAAAATACAAAAATTAGTCAGGCGTGATAGCACACAAGTAATCCCAGTTACTTGGGAGGCTGAGGCAGGAGAATCACTTGAACCTGAGAGGTGGAGGTTGCAATGAGCTGACATCGCACCACTGCACTCCAGCCTGGGCAACAGAGTAAGACTCTGTTGAAAAAAAAAAAAAAAAAAAAGCCAGGTGCAGTGGCTCACATCTGTAATCCCAGCACTTTGGGAGGCCGAGGCAGGTGGATCAGTTGAGGTCAGGACTTTGAGACCAGCCTGGCCAATATGGTGAAACCCTCTGTCTACTAAAAATACAAAAATTAGCCAGGTATGCTGGCAGGTGCCTGTAATCCCAACTACTTGGGAAACTGAGGTGAGAGAATCATTTGAACCAGGGAGGCGGAGGTTGCAGTGAGCCAAGATCATGCCACTGCACTCCAGTCTGGGTGACAAGAGCGAAACTCCATCTAAAAAAAAAAAAAAATTAGCCGAGCGTGGTGGCGCGCACCTGTAGTCCCAGCTATTCAGGAGGTGGAGGCAGGAGAATCGCTTGAACCTGGGAGGCGGAGGTTGCAGTGAGCCAACATTGCACCACTGGACTCCAGCCTGGGCGACAGAGCGAGATGACATCTCAGAAAAAAAAAGTTCTACTTGACAGTGTGTTTGATAACTACTGACTCCCCAAACTAAATGAGCCGTTGGGGCTTCATTACAGTATTCTCTCAAGTGAAACACTCATCTATACCTGAAACAGCATTTTTCTCTACGTCTTAATTCTAGCCTGCAGTGCCTACCTAAATTCTACGTGTGCGGTTACACCTTATGATGAATTTCTGTTCTTTGCTAGATAAAGTCTAAAAAAATTCCTGTTAATGCAAGACCGGTTGCTAGTGCTGTGCGCCATTACCCAGATTTCTTGTCTACATTTTGGGAAATCCTGCATATTTGTCTCCAACCATGGTTGAGTTCTTTACTTACTCTGTATTTTCCTGGTCTGAGAGGTCATAAACCATGCTTCCCAAACTCTTGGAGTCTTGCTCTAGTCTACCACTAATTTTCTATATCTCCTCTACTCGGCTGACTTTTCTATACATAACCTATAATTAGAGACTCACAAGTAATCTGACCCTTTTACTATTGGAATAAGGAAAGGAGGTTAAATGACCACCCTGGACAAAAATGCAGCACTGAAAACGGAACCAGTGTTTCTTGGCTTCTTGTTCCATTCAGCGTTCTTTCAACTATAGTATGAAAAGTCACTGCAGCGGCTTTGCCCCTGTCTGTCTAAGAGCTTGATAAATTATGGCACAATAGAACTTTAATTCCCTATAGGCATCTTATCATTTTGAGACAAGGCATGCCCCAGCAGCAAGCCGAGATGAGGCCTGGGGTAAACTAGGGTGCCTGGGTGCAACTGACTCCCTATGAGTCAGCCAGGTAATTTGTCAAAAGGCTATTTATTTTAAAAGTAACACAAATAGCTTACAGAAAATTTAGAAAATAAGAGAAAAAAACTACAACCCTACTTTATACAATCCTTCCTGGCATTTTTGTTGTTGTTGTTGTTGTTGTTGTTGTTTTTTGAGATGGAGTCTTGCTCTGTCGCCCAGGCTGGAGTGCAGTGGCGCAATCTCGGCTCACTGCAAGCTCCGCCTCCCAGGTTCACGCCATTCTCCTGCCTCAGCCTCTCCGAGTAGCTGGGACTACAGGCGCCCGCCACCACGCCCGGCTAATTTTTTTGTATTTTCAGTAGAGACGGGGTTTCACCGTGGTCTCGATCTGTCGACCTCGTGATCCGCCCGCCTCGGCCTCCCAAAGTGCTGGGATTACAAGCGTGAGCCACCACGCCCGGCCTCACCAGTGAATTTCTATTACACATTTAAGACAAATAATACCAATCCTGGCTGGGCGTGGTGCCTCTTGCCTGTAATCCCAGCATTTTTGGAGGCCAAGTCGGGCAGATTGCTTGAGCTCAGCAGTTCGACACCAGTTGGGCAACATGGCAAAACCCCACCTCCACCAAAAATATAAAAAAATTAGCTGAGTGTGGTGGCACGCACCTATGGTCCCAGCTACTCCAGAGGCTGAGGCAGGAGGATCACTTGAGCCCAGGAAGCGGAGATTGTTGTGAGCCAAGATGGTGCCACTGCACTCCAGCATGGGAGGCAGAGCGAGACCCCGTTTCAAAAAGAAATTACTTTTTTTTTTAACAAAAAATTACCAAAAAATACTAATCCTTCCAGGAAATAAACAAAGGGGATGCATTTTCTGACTGAGTTTATGACGCCAGCATTACCCAGATATCAAAACCAGACAACAACATTGCAAGATAACTATAGACCAATATCCCTCATTAACATAGATGCATTTTTTTTTTCTTTTGAGATTGGGTCTCACTTTGTCGCGATGGAGTGCAGTGGTGTGATCACAGCTTACTACAGTCTCGACCTCCCTGTGCTCGGGTGATCTTCCCATATCATCCTCCTGAGTAGCTAGGACTACAGGTGCCCGCCACCACGCCCAGCTAATTTTTCTATTTTTTTGTAGAGACACGGTTTTGCCATGTTGCCCAGGCTGGTCTCAAACTCCTGGGCTCAAGTGATCCAACTGCCTCAGCCTCCCAAAGTGCGGAGATTACACGCATGAACCACCGCACCCGGCTCCAAATTCATCAACAAAATATTTTAAAATAACATCTTGAAATATATAAAAAGGATAATACATATAATTAACAACTATAAAAGTAGCCAGCAGCCCTCAGGGCTGCTCTGCCTGTGGAGTAGCCATTCTTTTATACCTTTACTTTCTTTTTTTTTTTCTTTTTTGAGACACAGTCTCTCTCTGTTGCTGGAGCTGGAGTGTAGTGGTGCGATCTCGGCTCACTGCAAGCTCCGCCTCCCGGGTTCATGCCATTCTACTGCCACAGCCTCCCAAGTAACTGGAATTACAGATGCCTGCCACCACACCCAGCTAATTTTTGTATTTTTAGTAGAAACGGGGTTTCACCGTGTTAGCCAGGATGGTCTCGATCTCCTGACCTCGTGATCCGCCCACCTCGGCCTCCCAAAGTGCTGGGATTACAGGCGTGAGCCACCACGCCCGGCCTTCCTTTACTTTCTTAATAAACTTGCTTTCACTTTACTGTATGGAGTCGCCCCAAATTCCTTTTTGCACGAAGTCCAAGAACCCTTTCTTGGTGTCTCTATTGGGACCCCTTTCCGGTAACAAGGGGACATGGGAACCTTCTCAGGTGATATGAATGTTCTATGTCTTGATTATGCTGGTAGTTACACTGATGTATACATTTGTTGAAACTCATTGAACAATATACTTTAATTGGTGCTTTTTATTGTATGTAAATTATGCCTCAGAAAATTAACTTTAAAACATTTGGGGCCGGGCGCGGTGGCTCACGCTTGTAATCCCAGCACTTTGGGAGGCCGAGGCGGGCGGATCACGAGGTCAGGAGATCGAGACCACGGTGAAACCCCGTCTCTACTAAAAATACAAAAAATTAGCCGGGCGTGGTGGCGGGCGCCTGTAGTCCCAGCTACTCGGAGAGGCTGAGGCAGGAGAATGGCGTGAACCCGGGAGGCGGAGCTTGCAGTGAGCCGAGATTGCGCCACTGCACTCCAGCCTGGGCGACAGAGCGAGACTCCGTCTCAAAAAAAAAAAAAAAAAAAAAAAAAAAAAAAAAAAAAAAACATTTGGAAGCTGCTGGTCTAGTGGGTGTCAGGAAAATAATCATTAGGGTTACAATATTTTTGTTAAATGATGTCAATGAACAGAAGGAGCAGATATGTGTTGCTCTTATAGTTGGATAAAATTCAAACATAATTTTAAAGGAAGCAGTAATACATTCGCATGATTATAAAAGAAACAGAGGCTGAGTGCAGTGGCTCATGCCTGTAATCCCAGCACTTTGGGAGGCTGATGTGGACAGATCACCTGAGGTCAGGAGATCAAGACCAGCCTGACTGACATGGCGAAACTCCTTCTCTACTAAAAATACAAAAACTTAGCTGGGTGTGGTGGCGGGTGCCTGCAGTCCCAGCTAATCAGGAGGCTGAGGCAGAAGAATCGCTTGAACCCCGGAGGCAGAGCTTGCAGTGAGCCGAGATCGTACAACTGCACTCCAGCCTGGGCAACAGAGCGAGACTCCGTTGTCTCAAAAAAAAAAAAAAAAGAAAGAAACAAAGAAAAACGGTACAGAACGGCTTATTAATGAAAGTAGATGTTCCCTTGGCTCCTCCTTTTCTAACCACAGTCCTGTTCCCTAGAACCATCCGCTTTTAATACATACGATTTTGTTTTGCTCTTTTTCTGAATGAAATAATGTCCTTTGGAGCAACATGCATGGAGCTGGAGGCCATTGTTCCGAAGTGAAATAACTCAGATAACAGAAAATCAAATACTGTATGTTCTCACTCAAAATGGGAGCTAAACAGCAGGTACACATGGACATAAGGATGGAAATAATAGACACTGGGACCTCCAAAAGGGGAGAAGAAGGGTTAAAAAAATTACTTGTTGGGTACAATAGAAGCCCAAACCTCACCATTATGTAATATAACAGGTAACAAACCTATACATGTACCCCCCTGAATCCAAAATTTAAAAATTAAAAAATTGGCTGGGTGCAGTGGCTCATGCCTGTAATCCTAGCACTTTGGGAGGCCGAGGAGGGCAGATCACGAGGTCAGGAGATCGAGACCATCCTGGCTAACACGGTGAAATCCCATCTCTACTAAAAATACAAAAAATTAGCCAGGTGTGGTGGCGGGCGCCTGTAGTCCCAGCTACTCAGGAGGCTGAGATAGGAGAATGGTGTGAACCTGGGAGGTGGAGCTTGCAGTGGGCTGAGATCGTGCCACTGTACTCCAGCCTGGGGGACAGAGCGAGACTCCATCTCAAAAATAAATGAATAAATAAATACATAAATGGCCGGGCGCGGTGGCTCACGCTTGTAATCCCAGCACTTTGGGAGGCCGAGGCGGGCGGATCATGAGGTTAGGAGATCGAGACCACGGTGAAACCCCGTCTCTACTAAAAATGCAAAAAATTAGCCGGGCGTGGTGGCGGGCGCCTGTAGTCCCAGCTACTCGGAGAGGCTGAGGCAGGAGAATGGCATGAACCCGGGAGGTGGAGCTTGCAGTGAGCTGAGATCACACCACTGCACTCCAGCCTGGGTGAAAGAATTAGACTTCGTCTCAAAAAAAAAAATTTTGGCGGGGGGGAGACAGGTTCCCACTATGTTGTCCAGGCGGTCTAGAACTCCTGGCTTCAATCAGTTTTCCTGCCTTGGCTCCCCAAAGTGCTGGCATTACAGGTGTGAGCCACCGCATCAGGCTAGGCTCAATTAATTTTTTAACTTCACAGAGCTTCCTATTTTGTGTTTTTGTGTAGTGTTAAAATCACTGTGGTTTGCTTTCTGAGATTTCTTGGCTTTGTCTTCTTCCCTAGTACTTTTATCTCTCTTTCCTTTCTGTTTTCCCTACCCTGCTCAGTTTTTGTTCCATCTCTAGAAGTTTCTCCCCAGTGTGTGAACTTGTCCTGGAAGGGATCCATGGTTGGTTATTATACACAGTTTATAGGGTCTAGACTGTTCAAGCCTGGGTATACCTTCAGACTGTGGGATCCTTACATGCAATTGCTATTGGAGTGAAAAAACCCCTTTTGGTTTCAGCTGTTGTTCTCAAATTGGCCCTTAGCACTCTCTAGTGAATACCAATTTTCTTCTTAGGTCTGTCAGATACCCTATTGCTTTCCTCTACTGTTTTTCCCACATGGATGTCATTATCTCTTGGGTTGTCCCCACCTCTTTGCAATTTCAGGTTTATGGGTTACTTCGTCACCCAGTATGTTGTAAATATTGTTCATGGGTTTGGAGTTTTGCCCTCTAATTACTCTGTTTTTATGTGGGGATTTGAGAAGATCTAGAAAGTATGCCACCCTGCCATCTTCCCAGAATCTTGGTATATACTTTCCTTGTTTCTAAAAGGCCTAATACTATGGCTTCCATTTTGGGTGCACTCTCTCTGTCAGATCACTTGCTCTGGTTGCCATGTTGGGAGAATACTCTTGGGACGATTTGGCCCGACAAAGAACCAAGGACTCCAGCCGACAGTCTGTGAGGGACTATGTCTTCATCTCCCACAACCAAACAGTGGTCGTTCCTCTCCAGTAGATCCTCCCCAGTCAAGCCTTCAGGTGTCTACAGTCCAGCCTATAGCTTGACCACAAACTTATAAGAGACCGTGAACCAGAATCACACAGCTCAGCTGATCCTGCATTCCTGCCCCTCCAGAAACTGGGAGATAAAAAGTATTTGCTGCTTTTTTTTTTTTTTTTTTTTTTTTGCTTTCTAGAAAGTCTTTATTTTTCTGTTATGAATAATTGCATTTTCCAATTATCCCAAATGATTTTATAAATTCTGTAAGTTTTATATGTCTGCCTGGGATCCATGAAATAAAAGTATAATTCCTTACCAAAAGAGAAGCATCAGATACACTGAAAGGCTCCATGTTTTATATTTTCAGAAATAAAAGTGACTGTATACCCTTTTATTAACTATATGGTAGCTTGGTAAAATTTTTATAGAATTTTAATGGTCTATAGTGTTCTATGATGAGGCAACATTCCACCAAATTAGCCTTCCAAAAGTTGCAGTATCATGTATAATTATGACAGCAGTTTTGTTTTAAAACCAGAGTCAGATTGAATGTGGCTTTTTTACAGCTGAAATTTATGCCTTATGTGTATTCATAAAACATTGATATCTTAGTGTCACATTATCCTTACTCTTTGATTATACTCTTCTTGAAAAGTAAATTTACTTATCAAATGATAAAGTTTTAGGGAAAGTTAAAAAAAATTTTTTTTCTTAAGGCTTCATGGAATAGAATTACATGTAATCAGAATGACTACATAAGACCCTTTTCTGGCAATGAAAGCATGGAGTCTTAACCAAAAAGCCAAGCAGAATTCTTAGATCTTTTTGTTTCTGTCATAATGTACTATTGGAACTTCAAGTAGATATAGTACATTAATATGAAATATTTTAAAATACACCGTCTTTAAAAAAAGGCACTTACACAAAAATCATGTAACACTAGGCAGGATGCTGAAATGACTGGTTTGCAATATTTTTTAAAGCCTTCATTTTTGGTCAGCATAAGTTTCCTCTAAATATTTTTGTTTCCAGTTGGACTTCACTTTGAGGCTTAACATATCAAAGTGAGTATAAAGTTCTACAATTTAGTCATTGTGGATTTTATGTACATTTATGATGAAAATGGAAATGTGTAGTTTACTCAAGAAAATTTTCTTCTTCTGTAACATCTAACTCTTCATCCTCATCATCTTCTGTTTGTTGATCCTTTCTTAGTCGACAAGTGGATACCTGTCCTGTTCCAGATACACACTTAGCTGACAGTGATCTCTGAAGAGGTGACTTTGAATTTGCTTTTACAATATCTAAACGAGATGAATAATCTGGTGCATACAGAGAATTTCGGAAAACCTCTAAATCTTCATCTTCATCAATGTTTTGTATAGTCCAGTAGGCAGCAGTGTAGACCTCTAAAGCTTTGCCGTGAAATAACATTTCGATTGTGATAAATTCAGAAAATATAGTCTTTATATCCTTCATTTTCTGCCTTTCAAAGTTGTTAATAGTTTCCTCCAGATGACGACTTGTTCGGCTAGCATCCACTGTGGTTCTCTGTAATTCCTTTTCTGCCTGTGAAATAACATGTCGATCAGATGGGTTTCGCTGACGTGTTCTTTCTGAGTTAATTGCTTACCTTCTCGATTCCTTGCTGTGAATGTTGCTTCGAGATCATCCCGTTTCATTTTCACAATGGTCCCATAAGCTTTCAAAGGTTCAACTACTTTGGCTTCAAGTCTTTCAACCTCTGCTTGTCGATAATCCTGAAGTTTGGCAAACTCATCAGCAAAGTTCATCAGGCCCAGCTTTAAATGTGGGGTCTCTGTAGCAGCATACGCGTTGATTTCATTCACCAGGAGGTCTGCTTTGTCTCTCAGCCTGGCAGTTTTCCGCACATAGCCAGCAAATATTTGGCACAGTTCTCCAAAATGCTTCTCCACATTTGAGACAGCTGTTTGCAGTTGTTTTGTTTGAGCGTTCCGGTTTTCCAGGGTGCACCTCATCATGCTGCCTCGCTCACGGCAGGGGACCTTGCGGGGGCCCCGTATTTGCTGCTTTAAGCTGCTAAATTTCGGGTGATTTGTTACCCAGTGATAGATAACAAATGCACCTGTGAACAGATGATCCCACTTTGTGGTCCTAGGTGTCTTGCTGCCTTTGATGGTGTTTTTCTAACTCTTTTTTTTTTTGGACATTTAAAATATACAATAAAGTCAAAAGATTACACAGTGAGCACCCACATACCCACTACCTAGATTCTACCACTCACATCTTTCTATGCCTTTTTTTTTTTTTTTTTGAAACGGAGTCTCGCTCTGTTGCCCAGGCTGGAATGCAATGGCATGGTGTCGGCTCACTGCAACTTCCACCTCCCGGGCTCAAGTGATTCTCCTGCCTCAGGCTCCCGAGTAGCTGGGATTACAGGCGCCCACCACCACACCTGGCTAATTTTTGTATTTTTAGTAAAGACGGGGTTTTACCATGTTGGCCAGGCTGGTCTCGAACTCCTGACCTCGTTGATCTGCCTGCCTCGGCCTCCCAAAGTGCTGGGATTGCAAGCGTGAGTCACCATGCCCAGCCGACTTTTCCATCTCTTGATGTGACATGGAGAATAAATCCATTCCCTCTCCCAAGTGATAGTCCTTTGACTGCTTGGAGATGAGTGTCATGACTTCAAATCTCCTTTTCTTCCCAAACCCTTCATTTCTTGCCCTTGCCCTGTTCTCCTGCTGCTGTTGGTTTTTAGCTGGATTTGGCTAAAGGAAAGCACTGATGGAATCTAGGAGGGAAGCCGGAGGACGCCAGGATATTGTACCTGCCTCATTCTGCCCTGGGCAGTATTTCCAGCACTGGCTACATCTCCTCTATGGCAGCATTATCAGCCTGACAGGCCTACCATGCTTTCAGCTTCTACAAGGTCATTCTGGCTCCTAGGCCCTAGTAATACCACTTCTTTGCTTCGTTCCTTCAGCTAAGGTACAGTAGTGTCTTCCCGCTGTTGATAATCTCTAGACTGCCTCACCTTCTCATCTCCTCCATCAGCCATGCAATTTATTTCCTGTACTAAATTTCCTCTGTTTCCAATACTTAGAATGCTTCCTGTTTTCCTGGTTAGAGTCTGACAAATACAGGGGTATACCACATAATTTTTGAGGAAGATATATGTCATAAGAGGACACCTGTAGTGCTTACTGCAATCATCTGTGATTTCTCCAGGGACAAGAAATCATGTTGCATGAATTTATGTTGTCTTATCTGTGTCCTGCTGTCCACATAATGCCTGGAGGAATGAGAAAAGCCCTCTTTTCAGAGGTGCATTGTAATTAGAGGTAAAAAACTTACAATAATATTTTGGAACATGGTATAGTAGTGAGTTATAAGTGTAGGAAAGGAAGTGGTGTTTGGAGTGATATCCTATAAATGAGATTAGAAGAAACTTGACAACCAAGAAAGAATTAGATGTCAGAGGATTAGATTTTGGTCAGGCAGATGAATGAAAAGCTGACTGTATATTGAAAGCCTCCCTTCGGTTAGAAAAAAATTAGGCCTGGTGATGATGAAATGCAAATACCAGTAATATTGTATGACTCGTTGCTAATGTTTAAAAAACAACAGGGAAATCAAAGTATCATCCATCAGTTGTGTTTCTCATTGTATGACATAGATTAAATCTTTCATTTACCGTTATTTTTATAAATATCAACGATGTGTCATTGTGATATTCCTACGCCCCCCGCCCCCCTGATTTATGTTGTAGGTGCTGAATAAATAATAGGAATTCAGGAAGAATGAGGAAAGAATACATGAATTTCAGAAAATGTTTCTGGAAATCACCACAGTGCGATTCTAATCTCAAAATTAAATAAAATAAATAAATATTTAAAAAGAAAAAATGTGTATGCCTCTAAAGGATGAAGGAATTCTGACTAATCAACAGCAGTGATGAATTATAAATAGTTGACCTTGTCAGATTGGTATGAGTGGTTTTCTGGGGGATTTTTGGATTAAGAATTCCAGGAATGAGAGAAGAAGAGAAGTGTTAGATATTCAGAATTGGGCTATCGGTAAAGCATTTTGATCTAGCATCGTGTGAAATCTCAATTACGAAACTAATTTGTAGTGATTTCCAGGTGAGAGTGGTAACTGGAAACTTTCAAGGAAGACTTAGAGGAACAAGAGAGGAATGCCAGGAAATTTTAAAAACTTTTTTATTGTGAAATATACTTAGAAGTTAACTAAATGAAAATGTCCTGTTTACGGAAAAATCCAAAGTGAACATCCAGTTCAAGAAATAAAACATTATATGGCCAGGCAGGGTGGCTCACGCCTGTAATCCCAGCACTTTGGGAGGCTGAGATGGGTGGATCCCGAGGTCAGGAGTTCAAGACCAGCCTGGCGAACATGGGGAAACCTGTCTCCACTAAAAATACAAAAATTAGCCAGCCGTGGTGGCACATGTCTGTAATCCCAGGCACTCATGAGGCTGAGGCAGGAGAATCACTAGAACCCAGGAGGCAGAGGTTGCAGTGAGCTGATTTTGCACCACTGCACTCCAGCCTGAGTGACATAGTGAGACTCCGTCTCAAAAAAAAAGGAAAGAGGGTGCATTTTACCACCACTTACCACCACTATTGATGTTCCCTTTGTTTAGTTATTGCAAACAGTGTTGCTATGAGGTTTCTTATATATGTATCCTGGTGTAAACATGCATGAATTTCTCCAGGAGTGGATTTGTTACGTATGTATACATTTAACTTTGCTGCCTTCTGCCAAACTGTTTACTGATTTACATACCCAACAGCAGTGTATGAGAGTACCTAATATGCCACATTCTCACTAACATTAGGCGTACTGTTTTTTATTTTATTTTATCTTATTTTTCGAGACGGAGTCTTGCTCTGTCGCCCAGGCTGGAGTGCAGTGGTGCAATCTCGGCTCACTGCAACCTCCGCCTCCCAGGTTCAAGCGATTCTCCTGCCTCAGTCTCCTGAGTAGCTGGGATTACAGGCATGTGCCACCACGCCCAGCTAATTTTTGTATTTTTATTAGAGACAGGGTTTCACCATATTGGCCCTGCTAGTCTCGAACTAGCCTCAGGTGATCCACCCACCTTGGCCTCCGAAAGTACTATGATTACAGGCGTGAGGCACCACACCCAGCCAGAAGAGAGAAATAACTTAATTTGTATGGGTCAAAATCATTTTTGAGGATACAGTCTAAGTAGAAATAAATTAATAATAAGGAAAATAAACAGAATAGCAAATACAATTACTTTGTAAACAAAATTAAATATTATAAAATAATTTTTTTTGAGATGGAGCCTCAGCCTCCCAAAGTGCTGGGATTACAGGTGTGAGCCACCGTGCCCAGCCTAAAATTAAAATTTTAAATTTAAATTAAAAAAATTAGCCGGATGTGGTGGCATCCACCTGAAGTCCTACGTCGTAGGGAGGCTAAGGTGGGAGGACTGCTTGAGCTGGGGGGATGGAGGCTGCAATGAGCTATAATTGCACCACTGCACTCCAGCTTGGGCAACAGGGCAAGACTCGGTCTCAAAAAAAAAACACAAAAATTATTTTCTGGCCTGACACAATGGCTCATGCCTGTAATCCTAGCACTTTGGAAGGCTGAAGCGGGTGGATCACGAGGTCAGGAGTTCAAAACCAGCCTGACCAACATAGTGAAACCCCATCTCTACTAACAATAGAAAAATTAGCTGGGCGTGGGATCGCGTGCCTGTAATCCCAGCTACTCGGGAGGGCTGAGACAGGAGAATCACTTGAACCCGGGAGGCAGAGGTTGTGGTGAGCAGAGATTGCACCACTGCACTCCAGCCTGGGCGACAGAGTGAGACTCCGTCTCAAAAAAAAGAAGTTACCCTGCCTTCACTAGAAAGAACAGGGCAAAAGTTCTGTGATCCCAATAGGTAAGGACTATGCCCCAAGCCAGCATGAAGCAGAGGAAAACAAACAAACAAACAAAAAAACCATTGATCCCTCTGCCTCCCATAAAGATTTATGGGGATCACATCTCTCAGCGGGGAGATGAGGCAGGAAAATAGGGTCTGGAGGCAGAGAACATAAGGCCAATTCACACTTCAGCTATAACAGGAAATATCCTCTCCATAGGGCCTATGCTGTACATGACTTTGTAGCTTTACTTCATCCTCTCCATTTACACAGGATGTACCTGAAATAACCAAAGGAATCCTCTAGGGAGTATTTAAACTCCCTAAAAATTTTGTAGCAGGGCCTTTGAACCCCTAAGCTCAGGCCCCCTCCCACACTGTAGAATGTACTTTCATTTTCCTTTTTTTTTTTTTTTTTTTTTTGAGGAAGAGTCTTCCTTTATCATCCAGGCTGGAGTGCAGTGACATGATCTCGACTCACTGCAACCTCCACCTCCTGGGTTCAAGCCATTCTCCTGCTTCAGCCTCCCGAGTAGCTGGGATTCAGGCATGCCCACCACGTTTGGCTAATTTTTGTATTTTTAGCAGAGATGGGGTTTCAGCCTGTTGGCCAGACTGGTCTTGAACTCCTGGCCTCAAGTGTTCCCCCCGCCTTGGCCTCCTAAAGTGTTGGGATTACAGGCTCAAGCCACCTCGCCTAGCTACTTTCATTTTCAATAAATCCCTTCATTCTTTCCTTGCTTTATTTGTGTGTTTCGTCCAATTCTTTGTTTGAGATGCCAAGACCCTGGACACCTTCTACTGGTAACATCCTGACCTCAGGTGATCTGCCCACCTCAGCCTCCCAATGTGCTAGAATACAGGTGTGAGCCACTATGCCTGGCCTAGATGTTTCTTTCTTTCTTTTTTTTTTTGAGATGGAGTTTTGCTCTTGCTTTATGGGTGGTCTTTCTGGAGTAATGAAATGTTCTAAAATGTGAATCTACTAAAAACCACTAAAAGGTGATTTTGTTATCTGAATTAAATGTCAATAAAACTGATAAAGAGTCAAGATACAAGCCACCTCGCCAGGCCTTTTTTTTTTTTTTTGAGACGGAGTCTCGCTCTGTCGCCCAGGCTGGAGTGCAGTGGCGCGATCTCGGCTCACTACAAGCTCCGCCTCCCGGGATCACGCCATTCTCCTGCCTCAGCCTCTCCGAGTAGCTGGGACTACAGGCGCCCGCCACCACGCCCGGCTAATTTTTTTGTATTTTCAGTAGAGACAGGGTTTCACCGTGGTCTCGATCTCCTGACCTCATGATCCGCCCGCCTCGGCCTCCCAAAGTGCTGGGATTACAAGCGTGAGCCACCGCGCCCGGCCACATAGGTATATTTATAAAGGCAGGGGAGTTGGAGTAAAGTGTTTAATACACGTAGAGTTGGCTAAATGGGGGACCAGAGCTTTATTCTTAATCAAATCAGTCTCTGAAAATTCAGAGGTTAGGGGTTTTTGTTGTGTTTTGTTTTGTGACAGAATCTTGCTCTGTTGCCCAGGCTGGAGTGCAGTTGCGCAATCCCAGCTCACTGCAACCTCTGCCTCCTGGGTTCAAGCAATCCTCAGCCTCCTGAGTAGATGGGACTACAGCCATGTGCCACCATGGCCTGGCTAATTTTTGTATTTTTAGTAGAGATGGGTTTTCACCATGTTGACCATGGCTTGTCTGGAACTCCAGGCCTCAAGCCATCCACCCACCTCGGCCTCCCAAAGTGCTGGGATTACAGGCGTGAGCCACTGTGCCTGGTTGAGGCTAGGGTTTTTAAAGGATAGTTTGGGAGGCAAGGGAATCGGTACTACTGATTGGTTGTGGATGCATTCATAGGGGTGTGGAAAACGGTCCTTGTGTGGTGAGTCAGCTTCTGGGTGAGGCCACAGGAGAAGTTAAGTCAAGAGTCACAGAGCCGGGTGGGGCTACAGGTCCTCAGAAATGCAAAAGCCTAAAAGAAATATCTCAAAAGGCCAGTCTTAGGTTCTGTAATAGTGATGTTATCTGCAAGAGTAATTGAGGAACTTGTAAATTTTGTGATCTCCAGAATAATAGCTGGTAATCACTTATCTATACACCTTAGTAAAATTCATCTCATCCTCCTAACCTGGTAGGTTTTTTTGCTTTGTTTTTGAGATGGAGTCTCGCTCTGTTGCTCAGGCTGGAATGCAGTGGCACGATCTCGGCTCACTGCAACCTCTGCCTCCCAGGTTCAAGGGATTCTCCTACGTCAGCCTCCTGAGCAGCTGGGATTACAGGCGCCCGCCACCATGCCCAGCTAATTTTTGTATTTTTAGTAGAGATGGGGTTTCACCATGTTGGTCAGGATGGTCTCCATCTCCTGACCTCATGATCTGCCCAGGGGAGGCACCGTACCTGGCCATAGTTTGGACTTTATTTATTTATTTGTGTTTTTAAGGGGCAGAGAATTTAATAGGCAAGATAGAAGGGGGAAGAAAGAAGGAAGAAACTCCCTTGTACAGGGACAGAGGGAGGGGGCACTCCAAAGCCAAGAGAGAGAACCCCCAGTTTGGACTTTAGAGGCAAGATGGGAGTTGGTTAGTTCATACCTCTTACAGGGTCATTATTTTCTTTCTTCCTTTTTTTTTTTTTTTGAGACAGAGTCTGGCTCTGTCACACAGGCTGGCATGGCATGCAGTGGTGTGATCTCGGCTCACTGTAACCTCTGCCTCCCAGGTTCAAGCAATTCTCCTGTCTCAGCCTCCCCAGTAGCTGGGACTACAGACACACACCACCACAGCTGGCTGATTTTTATATTTTTAGTAGAGAAAGGGTTTCACCGTATTTGTCAGGCTGGTCTCGAACTCCTGACCTCAGGTGATCCACCCACCTTGGCGTCCAAAACTGCTGGGATTACCGGTGTGAGCCACCATGCCCAGCCCTGGTCATTTTCTCACTGTTATAATATTTAGAAAGGCAGTTTCAAGATCTGTGTGTCTATCTCTCCACCAATACTATACAGCCTTAATTCATTTAGCTATCTAGTAAGTTTTGAAATTAGATAGACTGATTCCTCTCCCTTTATACTGCATCTTCAAAATTGTTTCAGCTATTCTAGTTCTATTACTGAAACAGTTCCCAATCCAGACCCCAAGAGATAGTTCTTGGACCTCTCACAAGAAAGAATTTGGGGTAAGGCAACAGAGAAAAGCAAAAGCAATTTTATTAGTATGAGGCTGGGAGCGGTTTTTCACACCTGTAATCCCACATTTTGGGAGGCTGAGGCAAGCAGATCACCTGAGGTCAGGAGTTCGAGAACAACCTGGCCAACTTGGCAAAACCCCATCTCTACTAAAAATACAAAAATTAGCTGAGTGTGGTGGTGTGTGCTTGTAATCCCAGCTACTTGGGAGGCTGAGGCAGAAGAATCGCTTGATCCGAGGAGGTCGAGGTTTCAGTGAGCCAAGATTGTGCCACTGCACAAGAGATCCCATCTCAAAAAAAAAAAAAAAAAAAAAAAAAGGGAAGGGCTGAGGGATAAAAGACTACAAATTGAGTTCGGCATATACTGCTCGGGTGATGAGTGCACCAAAATCTCACAAATCTCCACCAAAGAACTTACTCATGTAACTAACTGTTCCCCCAAAATCTATGGAAATAAAAAAATTTTTTTTAAAAAGGAGAAAAAAATGTTAGGGCAAGAGAATTAAAGCTCATCTTTCTTAGCACAAAATCAACTTGTAAAATTTTTTTTTTTTTTTTTTAAATGGAATTTTGCTCTTGTTGCCCAGGCTGGAGTGCAATGGTGCAAACTTGGCTCACTGCAACTTCTGCCTCCTGGGTTCAAGCAATTCTCCTGCCTCAGCCTCCCTAGTAGCTGGGATTACAGGCGCCCGCCACCAGGCCCCATTTATTTTTGTATTTTTAGTAGAAACAGGGTTTCACCATGTGGGCCAAGCTGGTCTCAAACTCGTGACTTTAGGTGATCCACCCACCTTGGCCTCCCTAAGTGTTGGGATTACAGGCACGAGCCACTGTGTCCTTTAATTTCTAATATCTTAAATGTGAAAATAAAAAATCTCATGTACCCTATAAATACATAATACACCTACTATGTGCCAACAAAAGTTAAAAATTAAAATATTACGGCCGGGCGCGGTGGCTCACGCTTGTAATCCCAGCACTTTGGGAGGCCGAGGCGGGCGGATCACGAGGTCAGGAGATCGAGACCACGGTGAAACCCCGTCTCTACTAAAAAAATACAAAAAATTAGCCGGGCGCGGTGGCGGGCGCCTGTAGTCCCAGCTACTTGGAGAGGCTGAGGCAGGAGAATGGCGTGAACCCGGGAGGCGGAGCTTGCAGTGAGCCGAGATTGCGCCACTGCACTCCAGCCTGGGTGACAGAGCGAGACTCCGTCTCAAAAAAAAATAAATAAATAAAAATAAAAAAATAAAAAAATATTACAAAGTGAAAAAAAAAGAAAGTAAAGAAATAAAGAGTGGCTACTCCATAGGTGGAGCAATGTATGGGCTGCTCAACTGAGTATACTTATAGTTATTTCTGGATTATATGCTAAACAAGGTGTGGATTATTCATGAGTTTTTCTGGAAAACAGGTGGAGGAGATTTCCCAGAAATCACAACTGGGGGTTCCTCCCCTTTTTAGACCATATAGGGTAATTTCTGGGTGTTTCCATGGCATTTGTAAACTGTCATGGTGCTGGTGGGAGTGTTCTTTAGTATGCTCTTGTGTTACAATTAGTATTTAATGAGCAGTGACGACAACCAAAGGTCACTTTTTTTTTTTTTTTGAGATGGAGTTTTGCTCTTGTTTCCCAGGCTGGAGTGCAATGGCGCGATCTCGGCTCACTGCAACCTCCACCTCCCAGGTTCAAGCGTTTCTCCTGCCTCAGCCTCCCAAGTAGCTGGGATTATGGGCGACCGCCACCAAGCCCGGCTAATTTTTGTACTTTACTAAAAGTACAAAATGTTAGTGGAGACGGGGGTTTCACTACTTTGGCCAGTCTGGCCTCGAACTCCTGACCTCAGGTAATCCACCCGCCTCGGCCTCCCAAAGTGCTGGGAGTACGGCATAAGCCACCGCTCCCGGCCCCCAAAGATTACTTTCATAGCCCTCTTGGTTTTGGCAGGTTTTGGCTGGCTTCCTTACCGCATCTTGTTTTATCAGCAGAGCCTTTGTGACCTGTATCTTGTGCCAACCTCCTATCTCATCCTGTGACTAAGAACACCTAAGCTCCTGGGAATGCAGTCCAGCAGGTCTCAGCCTTATTTATCCAGGCCGTATTCAAGATGGAGTCGCTCTTGTTCAAATGCCTCTGACAATTTCTTTGCTTTTCTTTTATTTATTTATTTATTTTTTTTTTTTGAAACAGAGTCTTGTTTTGTCTCCCAGGCTGGAGTGCAGTGGTGCGATCTCAGCTCACTTCAACCTCTGCCTCCTGGGTTCAAGAGATTCTCCTGCCTCAGCCTCCTGAGTAGCTGGGACTACAGGCGCCCACCACCATGCCTGGCTAATTTTTGTACTTTTAGTAGAGACGGGATTTCACCATGTTGGCCAGGCTGGTCTCAAATTCCTAACCTCAAGTGATCTGCTGGCCTCGGCTTCCAAAAGTGCTGGGATTACAGGCATGAGCCACTGCGCCCTGCCTTGCTTTTCTTTTAGAAAAAGTTTTCCTGTATCATCATATAAATCTTGCTGGTTTTTTAATTTTAATTTTAATTTAATTTTTATTTTTATTTTATTTTTCTTTTGAGACAGAGTCTTGCCCTGTCACCCAGGCCAGAGTGCAGTGGTACAACTTTGGCTCACCCCAACCTCCACCTCCCAGGTTCAAGCGATTCTCTTGCCTCAGACTCTCAAGTAGCTGGGAGTACAGGTGTGTGCCACCACCCCAGGCTAATTTTTATATTTTTAGTAGAGACAGGGTTTTACCATGTTGGCCACCCTGGTCTCAAAATTCTGACCACGCAGGTGGATCACTTAAGGCCAGGAGTTCAAGACCAGCCTGACCAGCATGGAGAAAGCCCGTCTCTACAAAAAATTAGCCAGGCGTGGTGGCACATTCCTGTAATCCCAGCTACTTGGGAAGCCGAAGCAGGAGAATCGCTTGAACCTGGAAGGCAGAGGTTGCAGTGAGCTGAGATCTTGCCATTGCACACCAGCCTGGGGAATAAGAGAGAAACTTCATCTCAAAAATAAATAAATAAATAAATAATAATAAATAGGCTGGGCGTGGTGGCTCAAGCCTGTAATCTCAGCACTTTGGGAGGCCGAGGTGGGTCGCTCACCTGAGGTCAGGAGTTCGAGACCAAACTGGCCAACATGGTGAAACCCCATCTCTACTAAAAATACAAAAATTAGCCAGGTGTAGTGGCAAGCGCCTCTAGTCCTAGCTACTGAGGAGGCTGAGGCACAAGAATCACCTGAAACCAGGAGGCGGAGTTTGCAGTGAGCTGAGATTGAGCCACTGCACTCCAGCCTGGGCAATAGAGTGATACTCAGTCTCAAAAAATAAAAATATTAGAAAAAATAAATGTATATAGCAGTTTGGGGAGAATTAACATCTATACTATGTTGCATCTTCTAGTCCATAATCATGGGATATCTCTCTCTTATAACTTCTTTGATTTTCTTCACCAATATTTTATGGTTTTAAGCAAATAATTCCTATGTGCTAGATTTATATATAAGTGTTTTTTGAACAACTTAAATGGTATAGGCCAGGCGAGGTTGCTCATGCTTGTAATCCCAGCACTTTGGGAAGCCGAGGTGGGCAGATCACTTGAGGAAAGGAGTTCAAGACCTGCCTGGCCAAACCCCATCTCTACTAAAAATACAAAAATTACCTGGGCATGGTGGCACACACCTGTAGTGTCACAAAGTCAATTGATCAGTTAGGGTGGGGCAGGAACAGATCACAATGATGTAATGTCATCAGTTAAGGCAGGAACTGGCTATTTTCACTTCTTTTGTGGATCTTCAGTTGCTTCAGGCCATCTGGATGTATACGTGCAGGTCACAGGAGATATGATGGCTTAGCTTGGGCTCAGAGGCCTCACATTCCTGTCTTCTTATATTAATATAAGATTCTCATATTATATTAATATATTAAAGTGGTGAAGTGTTGGGGTGGTGAAAATTTTTGGGGGTGATATGGAGAGATAATGGGCGATGTTTCTCAGGGCTGCTTCAAGCGATATTAGGGGTGGCGTGGGAACGTACAGTGGGAGAGATTAAACTGAGGAAAGCTTTTGGGGTAGGGGGTGATATTGTGGGGTTGTTAGAAGGAGCATTTGTCGTGTAGAATGACTGGTGATGGCCTGGATGCGTTTTTGTATGAATTGAGAAACTAAGCGGAAGGCACAAGGTCCAAATAAGAGAACGAGAAAAACAGGTATTAAAGGGCTAAGAATTGGGAGGACCCAGGACATTCAATTAGAGAGTGCCCAAGGGGGTTCAGTGTAATTACCTGTTTGGTTGGCAAGTTTTTGGGCTCTATCCTTGAGTTTTTTTTTTTTTTTTTAATGTTGTCATATACCAGGCCAGATTGATTTAGGTAAAACAACACTCTTCATTTAAAAATATACAGAGTCCTCCTTTTTCAGCAGTCAGTAACTCAAGGCCTATTCCTGTATTTTTATGTTAATAAGAAAAATAAAACAAAATAGTGGTGAAGTGTTGGTGTCATGAGGGGAAGAGGAAGCTGTTCGGTCCTATTTGCAAATTGAATTTTGGGAGGAAGGAAAACTAGTGTGCATGTGCCTGTCCAATTAGCAGGTAAACACATGTAGGTGGAGGAGCCACAGAGGAAGAAGAGACCTTTTGTAAGGCAAAATTGGAATTGTAAAGTGAAAAGATGAGAAGGAGAAAAACTGGCCATGAGGGACAGAATCTGGAAGGCTAGCTACTTCTTTAGTTACCTTATTAGCATAAGCATAGCCTTGAGCGATGGGATCTGATGCCTTTTGATGGCCCTTGCAGTGAATGACCCTAGCTTCCTTGGAAGTTGAGCAGCTTTAATGCCTCCTTTTTATTAAGGAGGCATTAATGATGGAGAACCCTTGTGTAGTGAGGAGATTTCTTTTTTTTTTTTTTTTTTTTTTTGAGACGGAGTCTCGCTCTGTCGCCCAGGCTGGAGTGCAGTGGCGCAATCTCGGCTCACTGCAAGCTCCGCCTCCAGGGTTCACGCCATTCTCCTGCCTCAGCCTCTCCGAGTAGCTGGGACTACAGGCGCCCGCCACCACGCCCCGCTAATTTTTTGTATTTTTAGTAGAGACGGGGTTTCACTGTGGTCTCGATCTCCTGACCTCGTGATCTGCCCGCCTCGGCCTCCCAAAGTGCTGGGATTACAAGCGTGAGCCACCGCGCCCGGCCAGAGGAAATTTCTTTCTGCCCATATAACAGCATGGTGGTGCAGGATATGGAAGGCATATTTAGAGTCAGTATAAATATTGACGCATAGTCCCTTTGCAAGAGTGAGGGACTAAGTTAAGGCAATGAGTTCGGCTTGCTTAGAGGTAGTGGAGGGGGGCAGAGTGGTAGCCTCAAGGATAGATGTGGAAGCCACTATAGCATAGCCTGCCTTTGCTGGTGAGTGGCAATTAGGCCTGGTGGAACTGCTGTCAATAAACCAAGTGCAATTAGGGTGAGGAACAGAAAAGAAGCGTGGGGAAATGGAGTGAATGTCAGGTGGATCAGAGAGATACAGTCATGGGAGTCAGGTGTGGTATCAGGAATAATGTGGGAGGCCAGATTGAAGTCCCGGCCAGGAACAATGGTAATTGTGGGAGACTCAACAAAGAGTGAGTATAGCTGAAGGAGCTGGGGGACAGAAAGTATATGTGTCAGGTGTGAGGACGAAAATAGATTTTAGAAGTTATGAGAAGTGTAGAGTGAGTTGAACATAGTTTGTGATTTTCAGGGCCTCTAAATATTAAAGCAGTGGCAGCTGCTGCATGCAGACATGAGGGCTAGGCTAAAACAGTAAGGTAAAGTTGTTTGAACACAAAGACTACAGGGCATGGTCCCGGCTCTTGTGTAAGAATTCTGACTGTGGCCGGGCGCGGTGGCTCACGCTTGTAATCCCAGCACTTTGGGAGGCCGAGGCGGGCAGATCACGAGGTCAGGAGATCGAGACCACAGTGAAACCCCGTCTCTACTAAAAATACAAAAAATTAGCCGGGCGTGGTGGCGGGTGCCTGTAGTCCCAGCTACTCGGAGAGGCTGAGTCAGGAGAATGGCGTGAACCCGGGAGGCGGAGCTTGCAGTGACCCGAGATTGCCCCCCCGCCCCCGCCCGGGGGGCAGGGGGGAACCCCCGGCCTAAAAAAAAAAAAAAAAAAAAAAGAATTCTGACTGCACAGCCCTGTACTTTCGCTGTGTGTCATGAAAAGTGTTGGGATGAGTTAGGGAGAGCTAGTGTGGGAGCAGCTTCTAGGGCGGTTTTAAGGAATGGAATCCTAAGCGGTGAAAGGATTTAGGATCTATGGGGTCAGCTAGGTTTGCTTTTGTGAGTATATATAATGGTTTAGTCAGGATGGCAAAACCAGGTATCCAGAGACAAAAGTACTCAATCATGCCTAGGAAGGAAAGGAGTTGTTGCTTTGTAGAAGGGGTTGGAATTTGGGAGATTAGCCGGACATGATCAGCAGGGAAAGCACGTGTGTTTTTTCGTTGTTGTTTTGTTTTGTTTTGACAGAGTCTCGCTCTGTTGCTCAGGCTGGAGTGCAGTGGCATGATCTCAGCTCACTGCAACCTCTGCCTCCGGGTTCAAGGGATTCTCCTACCTCAGCCTCCTGAGTAGCTGGGACTACAGGCGCATGCCACCATGACTGGCTAATTTTTTTTTTATTTTTATTTTTCGTAGAGACGGGGTTTCACCATGTTAGCCAGGATGGTCTCGATCTCCTGACCTCATGATCCACCTGCTTCAGCCTCCCAAAGTGCTGGAATTACAGGTGTGAGCCACCATGCCTGGCCCAAGAGCACATGTGTTTTTATGAAGAATTATGCCGAGATAGGTAACGGATGAGGAAGAAATTTGGGCTTTGGAGGGGGATACGTGATATCCCTTTGAGACTAGATGTTGAAGGAGCAGGAGGGTGTCCCGTTGAGAAGATTTGTAAGGGAGGTTATAAAGTAGAATGTCATCAAAATATTGAATAAGGTGAGAAGCAGATGAACGGAAAGAAAGTAAATCATGAGAAAGGGCTTGACTGAAGTAATGGGGGCTGTCCCTGAAGCCTTGCAGCAGTGCAGCCCAGGTAAGCTGCTGAGACTGATGGGTGTCAGGGTCAGTCCAAGTGAAAGCGAAGAGAGGCTGGGATGAAGGGTGTAAAGGAATAGTAAAGAAAGCATTTTTGAGATCCAGAATAGAATAATGGGTTGTGGAGGGAGGTATTGAGGATAGGAGAGTATATGGGTTTGGCTGGATAGACAAGACAATTTGGTTGATAAGGTGAAGATCTTGGATTAGCCTGTAAGGCTTGTCCAGTTTTTGGACAGGTAGGATAGGAGAGTTGTAAGGAGAGTTTGTAGGCTTTAAGAGGCCATGTTGTAACAGGCGGGTGATAACAGGCTTTAACCTTTTTAAAGCCTGCTGTGGGATGGGATATTGGCGTTGAAGGGGGTAAGGGTGATTAGGTTTTAATGGGATGATAAGGGGTACATGATCGGTCACTAAGGAGGGAGTAGAGGTGTCCCATACTTGTGGATGAAGGTAGGGAGACACAAGGGAAGGATTCAAAGGAGGCTTTGAACTGGGGAAAAGGGCAAGAATGAGGTGTGGCTGTAGTCTAGGAATAGTCAGGGTAGTGGATAATTCTGTTACTATGTCTTGACCTAATAAGGGAATGGGCAGGTGGGGATAACTAAAAAGGAATGCAGAAAAGAATATTGTCCAAGTTGGCACCAAAGTTTGGGAGTTTTAAGAGGTTTAGAAGACTGGTCGTCAATACCCACAATAGTTATGGGGGCAAGGGAAACAGGCCCTTGAAAAGAAGATGATGTGGAGTGGGTAGCCCCTGTATTGATTAAAAAGAGGATGGACTTACCATCCACTGTGAGAGTTACCTGAAGCTCGGCGTCTGTGATGGTCCAGGGGGCCCCTGAGGCGATTGGGCAGCATCAGTCTTCAGCCGCTAAGCCAAGCAGATCTAGGAAGGAGTCAGTCAGAGAGCCTTGGGCCAGAGCTCTGGGGGCTCTGGGAGTGGCTGCCAGGCAAGCTGGACAGTCCAATTTCCAGTGGGGTCCTGCACAGATGGGACACAGCTTAGGACGAATCCCGGGCTGTGGGCATTCCTTGGCCCAGTGGCCAGATTTCTGGCACTTGAAGCAAAATCCTGGGGGAGGAGGCCCTGGAGGGATGCCTGGCTGCTGCAGTTTAGGCATTTTGAAGTTCTTGTGTGCTGGAGATGTGGCTGGGGTTTCTCTCACAGTGGAGGCAACTAATTGCAACTCAGAAATATGTTGCCGCTTGGCTGCCTCTTCTCTATTATTGTACACCTTGAAGGTGAGTTTAATCAAGTCCTCTTGTGGGGTTTGAGGGCCGGAGTCTAGCTTTTGGAGTTTCTTTCAAATGTCAGGAGTAGACTAAGTGATAAAATGCATATTGAGAATAAGACAGCCTTCTGGCCCTTCTCTGTCCAAGGCTGTAAAGCGTCTCAGGGTTGCTGCTAAATGAGCCATGAACTGGCTGGGTTTTCAACCTTTCCTTGGGTGGTTTCTTCAAGTTTGTCATAATTAACAGATTTGTATGCTGCCTTTTAAAGCCCTTCAACTAGGCAAGAAATCATGTAATCTCACTGAGCTATACCTGGGGAATCTGCCTGATAGTTCCACTGGGGATCCTCTCAGGGAACTGCTCTAATGCCTTCCTGGAGTACTGGCTCATGAAGCCGACAGTTGGCCACGTGAGATTGGGCTAGAGAAAAAACTCTTCCCCATTCATCTGGGGAGAGGGTAGAAGTTAGGATGACATTTAAGTCTCTCCAGGTTAAATTGTAGGGCATAGTTAGATATTGGAATTCCTGTATATATTTAGTGGGGTCTGACGAGAAAGAGCCTAAACTCTGGCTGATTTGGGAAAGGTCTGATAGAGAAAAAGGCACATGTACCCTGACTATGCCTTCAGCTCCAGCCACTGCTCTTAGAGGAAATTGTTGGGCAAGTGGGGGAGAGCTAGTTGCAGAACAAAACTGTCAGCCAGACCGGGTGTGAGGAGGGGAGGTAACGGGAGGGTTATAGGGTTGGGGAGTGGAGGCTGAAGAAGAGTTGGAGCCTGATTCAGCCTGGTGGGGAGTGACCTGAGGGGGAGTAGTCTGGGGAGGAGAGGAGAGGTCAGATGGATCAGTTGAAAAGGAAGATTCAAAGGACTCAGAGACGCTTGGGGTTGGGACTGAAGGGACAGGCGGGAGGGAAAGAAAGAGGATTTGGGACGAGTCGCATTAAGAACAGAGACTAGGGAGGGAACGAAGTGTGACAAATGCCTGGATGTAAGGCACCTCAGACCATTTGCCCATTTTTTGACAAAAATTATCTAGGTCTTGTAGGATGGAGGAATTGAAAGTGCCATTTTCTGGCCATTTAGAGCCATTATCAAGTTTGTAGTGGGGCCAAGTGGTGTTGCAGAAGAAAGTAAGATGCTTAGGTTTTAGGTCAGGCGAGAGTTGAAGAGGTTTTAAGTTCTTGAGAACATAGGCTAAAGGAGAAGAAGGAGGAATGGAGGGTGGAAGGTTGCCCATAGTGAAGGAGGCAAGCCCAGAAGAAAGAGAGGGTAGGGACACCAGAGGCAGGGGGTGGTACTTGCCACCCAGGGGAGGTGGTGCTTGCTACCAAGGTGAAGGATCAAGGCAGGCATCCTGTGGTGATCAGAAACTTCTGAAATGTGGGTTAATAATCAGGCAGGTGTCCCTGCAGTGATTAAACACCAAGGGAAGACTGTCTTCCTGAGTCTGTGACTGGCACCAGAGTTTTGAGTTCACGGATAAAATGTGTCTCTTCTGTCTCTACCAGAAAGGGAAAGGAACTGAAATTAAGGAAGGGAGAGATTGAAGGGTGGAGGGATAGTGAGAGAGGTTGGAGAAGAGAGTGAAAAGACTGCTTACCTGATTTGAAATTGGTGAGATGTTAAATGTTCCTTGGGCTGGTTGGTCTGAGGACCCAAGGTCATAGGTGGAGCTCCTCATGGAGTGAGGGCGAGGACGGGACCAGTCTCCTGAAGGACTCCCCCTGTCCCGGGTCTTCGGCACCAAATGTCATGTGAGTCCGTGTGAAGAGACGACCAAACAGGCTTTGTGTGAGGAATAAAGCTGTTTAATCAACTGAGTGCAGATGGGCTGAGTCTGAAAAGAGAGTCAGCAAAGGGTGGTGGATTATCATTAGTTCTTATAGGTTTGGGATAGGCGGTGGAGTTCAGAGCAATTTTTTTGTGGGCAGGGGTTGGATCTTACAAAGTACATTCTCAAGGGCAGAGGGGAATATTATGATGTACCTTCTTAAGGGTGGGGAGGATGTATCATACAAAGTACATTCACAAGGGCAGGGGAGCCGGGCGCGGTGGCTCACGCTTGTAATCCCAGCACTTTGGGAGGCCGAGGCGGGCGGATCACGAGGTCAGGAGATCGAGACCACGGTGAAACCCCGTCTCTACTAAAAATACAAAAAAAAATTAGCCGGGCGTGGTGGCGGGCGCCTGTAGTCCCAGCTACTCGGAGAGGCTGAGGCAGGAGAATGGCGTGAACCCGGGAGGCGGAGCTTGCAGTGAGCCGAGATTGCGCCACTGCACTCCAGCCTGGGTGATAGAGCGAGACTCCGTCTCAAAAAAAAAAAAAAAAAAAAAAAAAGGGCAGGGGAATATCACAAAGTACATTATCGCAAGGGCAGGGAGGGTGTATTGTCACAAAGTCAGCTGATCAGTTAGGGTGGGGCAGGAACAAATCACAATGTTGGAATATCATCAGTTAAGGCAGGAACTGCCTATTTTCTCTTCTTTTGTGGATCTTCAGTTGCTTCAGGCCATCTGGATGTATACGTGCAGGTCACAGGGGATATGATAGCTTAGCTTGGGCTCAGAGGCCTGACAACTGCAACCTCTGTCCACCAGGTTCAAGCGATTCTCCTGCCTCACCCTCCTGAGTAGCTGTAGTTACAGGTGTGCACCACCATGCCCAGCTAATTTTTGTATTTTTAGTAGAGATTGGGTTTTACCACGTTGGCCAGGCTTGTCTCAAACTCCTGACCTCATGTTATCCACCCACCTCAGCCTGCCAAATTGCTGGGATTTTGTTTTGTTTTGTTTCGTTTTGTGAGGGAGTCTCACTCAGTTGCCCAGGCTGGCGTGCAATGGTGTAATCTCGGCTCACTGCAAACTCTGCCTCCTGGGTTCAAGGAATTCTCCCGCCTCAGCCTCCCAAGTAGCTGAGATTACAAGTGCCTGCCACCATGCCCAGCAAATTTTTGTATTTTTAGTAGAGATGGGGTTTCACTATGTTGGCCAGGTTGGTCTTGAACTTCTGACCTCAAGTGATCCACCTGCCTCAGCCTCCCAAAGTGCTGAGATTACTGGCATAAGCCACAGTGCCTGGCCTGTTCTTTCAAGATAGGTTTGATGACTATCAACTCTCTTCATCAGACAGTGTGTTCCTTCATCTGACAATATCGTGATTTTCCATTTACGCTTGAAGGACATTTTCACTGGGTATAAGATTCTGAGTTGTCAGTTCTTCCATCACTAGAAAAATATTTTGCTACTTTTTTCTGACTTCTATGGTTTCTGGTAAGAAATTCACTGTCATTTGAATTGTTTTTCTTCTATAAGTAATGTATTATATCTGTCTTCTTGGTGTTGACTTCTAGTGATTTCTTTTTTCATTTAGTTTAAGATTTTCCTGGTTCTTGGTGATTCTGCATGGAAACTTGAATATTTTCACATTATATCTTAAAATAAGACTCTAGTCTTATTTACATTTTTTTTTTTGAGATAGAGTCTCGCTCTGTCACCCAGGCTGGAGTGCAGTGGTGTGATTTTGGCTCACTGCAACCTCCGCTCCTGGGTTCCAGAGATTCTCCTGCCTCAGCCTCCCGAGTAGCTGGGACTATAGGCACCCATCACCACGCCAGGCTAATTTTGGTATTTTTTAGTAGAGATGGGGTTTCACCATATTGACCAGGCTGGTCTTGAACTCCTGACCTCGTAATCCACCTGCCTCGGCCTCCCAAAGTGCTGGGATTACAGGCGTAAGCCACCATGCCCGTCTTAAATCTATTTTAGTTGGCTTTCTCTGACACTATTCCAGCCAGGGAAGCGGAGGATACAATCTCACTACTGCCATGTAGAGGGAGAAGTCCAGATTCCTCACTTGCTCTACATTGACACAAGGGTTGGAGTTCCAGATAACCACATGGTCTTCACTGATGCTATGGGGTAGGGGCCCTTGTTATACCCAGATGTTAATGAAAGTTCTGGCTCCCTCGGCCTTTCCCTGCTTAGCAGGGGTGTTAGACACCTTGGTATAGTCTTCAATAGTAGAAGTCTAGGCTCCTCACTCAGCCCTTGATGACAAGAATATTGACTGGGCCACTTTTTACTGTGGTATTTAGAGTAAAGTAGTTACTGTGTAAAAATGTTCTTTCTTACTAGGCTGCACCTTTCCTGGTTGTTTGGCAAGACAGCCGACTTTCATTGGGGCCTTTTTGTTATATGCATTGGTTTCAGTGGGCTAATTTTTGTATTTTTAGTAGAGATGGGGTTTCACAATGTTAGCTAGGCTGGTCTCGAACTCCTGACCTCAGGTGATCTGCCCCCCTCAGCATCCCAAAGTACTGGGATTACAGGTGTGAGCCATGGTGCCTGACCCATAGTTGCTAACTTCTTTAGATCCGACTCTGAGATATGAGACAAAAAGAAAACACAACGAAGGCCAGGCGCGGTGACTCACGCCTGTAATCCCAGCACTTTGGGAGGCCGAGGTGGGTGGATCACCTGAGGTCCGGAGATCGAGACCAGCCTGACCAACATGGAGAAAACCTGCCTCTACAAAAAATTCAAAAATTAGCTGGGCATGGTGGTGGGCGTCTATAATCCCAGCTACTCAGGAGGCCGAGGCAGGAGAATAGCTTGAACCCGGGAGGCAGAGGTTGCAGTGAACCAAGATTGCGCCATTGTACTCCAGCCTGGGCAACGAGAGTGAAACTCTGTCTTAAAAAAAAAAAAGAAAAGAAAAAGAAAAAAAAAGGAAACACAAGGAGATCACCACAGTGTTGTTCCTTGAGCCCTGAGGGTCCTTGCTGGTCTCTTTGTTTTCTACTTTTCAGAGTCTTATGTTGAATTTAAATATAATGTCTAGGAGTGTTAGTTGTATTTAGTGGGAGGACTAGGGAAAAATTTGTCTACTGTGTCTTCCTCCAAACCCTGTTATTTTGCAAGTTAGTGTATCTCAATTTGTTTCTCTGATAATCCCTCATAATTAGATTTGGTTTAGATTAATTTAGCAGTAATTCCGCAGAAGTGATGCCGAGTTCTTTTCAGTACGTCATATCAGAAAGCACATGTTATCAATTAATATCATTATCAGTGATGTTAACTTTGTTAGCTTTGATCACTTGGTAAAGGTGATGTTTGCCAGGCTTCTCCACTGTGAAGTTACTATTTTACCTTTTATAGTTAATAAGTATCTTGCAGGCAGATAGTTGAGATTGTGTAAACATCCTCTTGCTCCTTAAACTTTTACTCACAGTTTTAGCATTGTACAGTGTACAGTGATGCATTGATAACTGAATCAATTATTATGATGGTTATCAAATGGTGATTTTCCAATTCCATTATTCCTTCTTCACTTACTATTTTGCATTATCCTGAAAGAACTTTCTGACCAGGAGCAGTGGCTCATGCCTTTAATCCCAGCACTTTGGGAGGCCGAGTCGGGCCAATTACTTGAGGTCAGGAGTTCAAGACCAGACTTACCAACAAGGAGAAACCTTGTCTCTACTAAAAATGCAAAAAAAATAGCTAGGCGTGGTGGTGCATGCCTGTAATCCCAGCTACATGGGAGGCTGAGGCAGGAGAATCGCTTGAACCCGGGAGGTGGAGGTTGTAGCGAGCTGAGATCGCTCCACTGCCCTCCAGCCTGGGTGACAGAGCTAGATTCTGTCTCAAAAAAAAAAAAAAGGAATTTTTCTTCTCTATCATTCGTTCATTCATTATTCATTAATTTTTTTTTTTTTTTTGAGATGGGGTTTTGCTCTTGTTGCTTAGGCTGGAGTGCAATGGCAGAATCTCGGCTCACAGCAACCTCTGCCACCTGGGTTCAAGCGATTCTCCTGCCTCAGCCTCCCAAGTAGCTGGGATTACAGGCACGTGCCACCATGCGTGGCTAATTTTGTATTTTTAGTAGAGACTGGGTTTCTTTATGTTGGTCAGGCTGGTCTTGAACTCCTGACCTCAGGTGAACTGCCCGCCTTGGCCTCCGAAAGTGCTGGGATTACAGGCGTGAGCCACTGCGCCCAGCTATTTTTTTTTTTTTTTAAGACGGAGTCTTGCTCTGTGGCCAGGCTGGAGTGCGATGGCATGATCTCGGCTCACTGCAACCTCCACCTCCCAGGTTCAAGTCATCCTCCTGCCTCAGCCTCCTGTGTAGCTGGGACTACAGTCGCGTGCCACTACGCCCAGCTAATTTTTTGTATTTTTAGTAGAGATGGGATTTCACCATGTTGGCTGGGATGATCTTCATCTCTTGATCTAGTGATCCGCCCACCTTGGCCTCCCAAAGTGCTGGGATTACAGCCGTGAGCCACCGTTCCTGGCCTGTGCCATACAGTTTTAAACAACCAGATCGCATATGAACTCAAAGGGGGAACTCACTTATCACCAAGGGGATGGTGCTATGCCATGTGTGAGGGATCCACCCCCATGATCGAATCACCTCTCATCAGGCCCCACCTCCAACACTGGGACTCACATTTCTTTTCTTTTTTTTTTTTTTGAGATGGAGTCTTGCTCTGTTGCCAGGCAGGAGTGCAGTGGCATGATCTCGGCTCACTGCAACCTCCGACTCCCGGGTTCAAACAATTCTCCTGCCTCAGCTTTCCAAGTAGCTGGGATTACAGGCGCCCGCCACCACACCCAGCTAATTTTTGTATTTTTAGTAGAGATGGGGTTTTGCCATCTTGGCCAAGCTGGTCTCGATCTCCTGACCTCGTTATCCGTCTTCCTTGGCCTCCCAAAGCGCTGGGATTACAGGCATGAGCCACCGTGCCTGGCCGCGGGAGTCACATTTCAACATGAGATTTGGTAGGGAAAAACATCCAAACCAAAGTATTTCATGGCTTTTTTGTTATTATAAATTGTATTTTCAATATTTTAACTTTCAATTGTTTGTTTCTATTATATGAAAATATAATTGATTTTTGTACACAGTTGAGACCAACACGGGTTTGATCTGCACAGATCCACATATCTACGAATTTTCTTCAGGTCTGCCACCCCTGAGACAGTAAGACCCTTCTCTTCCTCCTCCTCCTCCGCCTACTCAGTGTGAAGGCAATGAGGATGAAGACCTTTATGATGCTCCACTTCCACTTAATGAACAGTGTGGTGTTTGAACCAGGATTCATTTCCCTCCTCTCCCCTTCCAGTTTAATCAAGTGGAGACTCCACTACAGGGTGGTGCAGCCAAGAGCACAAGGCTTCCTCTCTCCCCAGCTTCCAGTTGGAGAGCCATCTTCCTGGTAAAGGCAGGATGTCAGCAGTTCTCATCCAGCTCCCAGCTACCTGTTGCTGACACCAAATTCTGGGCAAATGTGCAGGGATCCTTTCTTCTGCCTAGCCCCTGCTGTGGGACAGAAGCTGTACCTTGGGTGTGGCTGTGCTGAGAACACTGAGCCATTCACTGCTCTAGTAGTGGCTCTGAAGGTGGTGGTTCCACACCGAGGTAAACCAACACCTGTGGCTTCTACACCGCATCCGCTGAGCTCTCAGCTCCCAGGCAGAAAGATCATTTGGAGGGAATTATGTCATTGTCTCTCCCACACTCCAGAGACTTGGCCTAGAGATTTTGCCCAGCAGGAGAAGTGGGTTTTAAAGCAAGTAGCTCCTAGAAGAAATGAAAAAAAAAAAAAAAAAGCAAGTAGCTCCTAATCTCTTCCCAGAAGAACTGACTTAATTTGCAACAGAGTGTGGGAGAATTTGAGCCTAAGGGTTCTCTCAAAAATAGTGGAGGTTGTGATGAGGCAATTGGGAGGAGTCATTGGATATATAGACTAAAATGTAGGTTAGCTAATGTGCCCAAGAGAACCGGGAAGGTAGACATTTGTGAGAAACCTGCCTTGGGACTCAACAAATCTCGAATCTTAAAAATTGACCTTGACAACCATCTCCTTAAAGGATCCTGAATTCGATTGGATTATTTTGTGAAGCAATTTGTGACCAAGGGCATTATTGAAAGGAATAGAGCAATCAGTAGTGAATGGAATTTAATAACTGGGTGTGTTCAGGGAAAAGACACTGTCAAAGAGATCCCTGCCAAAATCTGTCATCCCAGATTGTGGGATGGTCCTGAGCAGTCAACATCAGAGGCTTAGAACTGTTGGGAGTAGGAAGCCAGGTGCAGTGGCTCATGCCTATAATCCCAGCACTTTGGGAGGCTGAGGTGGGCAGATCACCTGAGGTCAGGAGTTCAAGTCCAGCCTGGCCAACATGGTGAACCCTGTCTCTACTAAAAATACAAAAATTAGCTGGGCATTGTTGTGTGTGCCTGTAATCCCAGTAACTTGGCAGGCTGAGGCAGGAGAATCGCTTGAACCTGGAGGCAGAGGTTGCAGTGAGGCAAGACGGCGGCACTGCACCCCAGCCTGGGCAACAGAGTGAGACTCTGTCTCAAAAAAAAAAAAAAAAAAGAACTGTTGGGAGTAGGGAATAGGTTGCACTAAAGCATTCCACCTAGTCACTAAACAAACAAGCAAATAACAGGACCAGCCCTTTAATAGAAGATCAGTACCCAGAGTTACTAGATTACTTATTTATTATTTATTTATTTTGACAGGGTCTCACTCTGTGGGCCAGGCTGGAGTGCAAAGGCATGATCATGGCTCACTGTATCCTTGATCTCCTGGGCTCAAGCAATCCTCCCACCTCAGCCTCCCAAGAAGCTGAGACTACAGGCATGCACCACCATGCCCAGCTAATTTTTATATTTTTCGTAGAGATGGGGTTTCACCATGTTGCCCAAACTGGTCTTGAACTCCAGAGCTCAAGCAGCTTGCTCGCCTCAGCCTCCCAAAGTTCTGGGATTACAGGTGTGTGCCACTGTACTTGGCCTAATAAATTATTTTAAATATGCCAGTTTCCCATAAACAAATTATGAGACTTATGAAAAAATAGGGAACTATGACCCATACACTGGAAAAAAGCAGGAAACATACACTGCCTGCAATTGAAAGCATGTTCCATTTAAAAGGCTTCATAGGCCGGGCGCGGTGGCTCACGCTTGTAATCCCAGCACTTTGGGAGGCCGAGGCGGGCGGATCACGAGGTCAGGAGATCGAGACCACGGTGAAACCCCGTCTCTATTAAAAATACAAAAAATTAGCCGGCCGTGGTGGCGGGCGCCTGTAGTCCCAGCTACTCGGAGAGGCTGAGGCAGGAGAATGGCGTGAACCCGGGAGGCGGAGCTTGCAGTGAGCCGAGATCGCAAAAAAAAAATAAAAATAAAAAAAAAAATAAAAGGCTTCATAGTACCCATTATAATACTTTCAAAGAACTAAAGGAAAACATGGTTTATGAAGGAAGGTATGATAACAATGCCTTATGAAATAGAGATTGTTATCAATGAAGACATAAAAATTCTTTTTTTTTTTTGAGACAGAGTCTCGCTCTGTTGCCCAGGCTGAAGTGCAGTGGCATGATCTCCGATCACTGCAACCTCTGCCTCCCAGGTTCAAGTGATTCTTCTGCTTCAGCTTCCTGAGCAGCTGGTATTATAGGCGTCTGCCACCATGCCCGGCTAATTTTTGTATTTTTGGTGGAGACGGGATTTCGCCACGTTGGCCAGGCTGGTCTCGAACTCCTGACCTCAGGTGATACGCCTGCCTCAGCCTCCCAAAGTGCTGGGATTACAGGCGTGAGCCACTGCACCAGGCTGAAGACACAGAAATTCTAAAAAAAAACTACATAGAAATTCTGATGTTGGCTGAGCTCGGTGGCTCACACCTATATAATCCCAGCACTTGGGAGGCTGAGGCAGGTGGATGTCTCGAGCCCAGGAGTTTGAGACCAGCCTGGACAACATGGTAAAACATAAATACAAAAACTAGCTGGGCATGGTGGTGTATGTCCCTTGTCCCAGCTACTTGGGAGGCTGAGGTGGGAGGATCGCTTGAGTCCAGAAGGTCAAGGATGCAGTGAGCTGTGATTGCACCACTGTACTCCAGCTTGGATGACAGAGTTAGACCCTGTCTCAAAAACAAACAAACAAACAAAAAACAGAAAAAAGGAATTCTAATATTGAAAAATACAGTAACTGAAGTGAAAAAGTCACTAGTAGGACTCAATTTTTGATATGAATTATCAGAAGAATGAGTTAGCGGACATGAAAATAGATTGACAGGTTTTACGCAATCCAGGGAACAGACAGAAAAGTGAATGCAGAAAAATGAACAGAGCCTCAGAGACTCACTGGACACCACTGAGCGTACAAAAAAATACATAATGGGAGTACTCAAAATACAAAATTAGTCTAGCATGGTGGCGCATGCCTGTAATCCCAATTTCTCGGAAGGGTGAGGCAGAAGAATTGCTTAAACCAAGAGGCGGAGATTGTAGTGAGCCAAGATAGTGCCATTCATTGCAATCCAGCCTGGGCAATAGGGTGAGACTCTATCTCAAAAAAAAAAAAAAAAAAAAG
>NW_026652289.1:73129078-73330921 GCF_009828535.3 Hylobates moloch
AGCCACTGCATCCGGCCTAAACCAATTCCTTTTTTTTTTTTTTTTTTGAGATAGAATCTCACCCTATTGCCCAGGCTGGATTGCAATGGCACGATCTTGGCTTACCACAATCTCTGCCTCTTGGTTCAAGCAATTCTTCTGCCTCACCCTTCCGAGTAATTGGGATTACAGGCATGCGCCACCATGCTCGACTAATTTTGTATTTTTAGTAGAGACGGGGTTTCTCCATGTTGGTTAGGCTGGTCTTGAACTCCCGACCTCAGGTGATCCACCCGCCTTGGCCTCCAAAAGGGCTGGGATTACAGGCGTGAGCCACTGTGCCCGGCCCAAAATGAACCTTTTATTGTAGTAACTGCAAACTGAAATTCTGCAGAAGTTTGAAACAGTATTAGTGGATTGGGTTTAAGTAACTGGTAGTGACAGGGACTCAGGTGAGCAGGAAAGATGTGGGCAGGTATACTGTGCCTAAAGGGTGAAGCTGTGGTTCACTTTCATTTAGCTGTTGCACAAGCGTTGCTAGATTGTCCTAGTTTTCAAGAAAAAAACCTCAAAACAAAATCACACACCTGAAGGCCGGTTATGGACAGAGACCAGTTTCTGTCGCTTGCTTTAATGCTTAAAATGCATGTGCATCCCGTTTATCCCCAGCTGAATGCACTTGTTCTTCACCTGCCTGTTTTCCCTGGAATCTCAGATAACAATGAGGGTGGTGGCAACTATTTCCTCAGTGGAGTTGGTGGTTGGGGCACAGCCGTATGGTTATTATTATTCATATTGTTGCCATCTCTGCTACATCTGAGAAACTTTTTTTTTTTTTTTTTGAAATAGAGTCTCCCTCTGTCACCCAGGCTGGAGTGCAATGGTGTGGTCTCATCTCATTACAACCTCCGCCTCCTGGGTTCAAGAGATTCTCCTGCTTCAGCCTCCCGAGCAGCTGGGATTACAGGTGCCAGCCATCACGCCCAGCTAATTTTTGTATTTTTAGTAGAGAGGGGGTTTCACCATCTTGGCCAGGCTGGTCTTGAACTCCTGACCTCAGGTGATCCACCCACCTCGGCCTCCCAAAGTGCTGGGATTACTGACAGGTTTGAGCCACCACGCCTGGCCCTGGCCCTTTTTTTTTTTTTTGAGACCCTCATTGTTAATATTCATTGTATGCTTGAAAAATGATTGAAGCCTTTCCGTCTGGCGGCAGCCATCAGGTAAGCCAAGATGGGTGCATACAAGTACATCCAGGAGCTATGGAGAAAGAAGCAGTCTGATGTCATGCGCTTTCTTCTGAGGGTCCGCTGCTGGCAGTACCGCCAGCTCTCTGTTCTCCACAGGGCTCCCCGCCCCACCCGGCCTGATAAAGCGTGCTGACTGGGCTACAAGGCCAAGCAAGGTTACGTTATATATAGGATTCGTGTTCGCCGTGGTGGCCAAAAACGCCCAGTTCCTAAGGGTGCAACTTAGGGCAAGCCTGTCCATCATGGTGTTAACCAGCTAAAGTCTGCTCGAAGCCTTCAGTCCGTTGCAGAGGAGCGAGCTGGACGCCACTGTGGGGCTCTGAGAGTCCTGAACTCTTACTGGGTGGGTGAAGATTCCACATACAAATTTTTTGAGGTTATCCTCATTGATCCATTCCATAAAGCTATCAGAAGAAATCCTGACACCCAGTGGATCACCAAACCAGTTCACTAGAACAGGGAGATGCGTGGGCTGACATCTGCAGGCCGAAAGAGCCGTGGCCTTGGAAAGGGCCATAAGTTCCACCACACTATTGGTGGTTCTCGCCGGGCAGCTTGGAGAAGGCACAATACTCTCCAGCTCCACCGTTACTGCTAATGTAAGTAAAGTTTGTAAAATTCACACCTAATAAACAATTTAGGACAGTCATGTCTGCTTACAGGTGTTATTTGTCTGTTAAAACTAGTCTGCAGATGTTTCTTGAATGCTTTGTCAAATTAAGAAAGTTAAAGTGCAATAATGTTTGAAGACAATAAGTGGTGGTGTATCTTGTTTGTAATAAGATAAGCTTTTTTGTCTTTGCTTTATCTTATTAGGGAGTTGTATGTCAGTGTATAAAACATACTGTGTGGTATAATAGGCTTAATAAATTCTTTAAAAGAAGAGAAAAAAAGAAAAATGATTGAAATTCTCAGTTTAATAGTTTAAGCTTTTTCTTTCTTTTTTTTCTTTTTTCTTTTTTTTTTTTTTTGAGACAGAGTCTTGCTTTGTCATCCAGGCTGGAGTGCACTGGTGTGATCTCGGCTCACTGCAACCTCCACCTCCCGGGTTCAAGTGATTCTCCTGCCTCAGCCTCCCGAGTAGCTGGGATTACAGACATGTGCCACAGCGCCTGGCTCATTTTTTGTATTTTTAGTAGAGACGGGATTTCAGCATGTTGGCCAGGCTGGTCTCGAACTCCTGACCTCAGGTGATCCATAGACCATGGCCTCCCAAAGTGCTATGATTATAAGCATGAGCCACCGCGCCTGGCCACAACAGTACAATTTCTTTCTTTCTTTTTTTTTTTTTGACATGGAGTTTCACTCTTTTTGCCCAGGCTGGAGCGCAATGGCAGGATTTCAGCTCACTGCAACTTCTGCCTCCTGGGTTCAAGCGATTCTCCTGCCTCAGCCTCTCTAGTAGCTGGGATTACAGGCATGCGCCACCATGCCCAGCTAATTTTGTATTTTTAGTAGAGACGGGGTTTCTCCATGTTGGTCAGGCTGGTCTTGAACTCCCAACCTCAGGTGATCTGCCCACCTCGGCCTCCCAAAGTGCTAGGATTATAGGTGTGAGCCACTGCGCCTGGCCAATAGTACAGTTTCTAAAACGAAGAAGTCAGCATTGATACTACAAACTACATTTAAAAAGTTATGCAAGTGTCCTAAGTTTTTCCACTGATGTCCAGTTTCTGTTCCAGTTTCCCTCCTAGGACTCCACATTGCATTTACTTGTTATTTCTCCTTGGTCTGTAGGTCTGTAAGGGTCCTTGGGTCTTTCCTTGTCTTTCATGACCTTGATGGTTTTGAAGAGTATTGATCAATTATTTTGTGGTAAGTCCCTGAATTTGAAATAGTGTGGTATTTTTTCATGAATGGAATGTGGTTATGAATTTTTGGTAAGAATACCACAGAAATTATGTTGGGTCTTTCTCAATGCAAAAATATCAAGGGGTTCAGGATGTAAACATGTCTTATTACTTGTTTACCTTGATTGGTTGGTTAAGGTGGTTTCTGCTGAGTTTCACCACTATAAAGTTACTGTCTTTCCCTTTGTGCTAAAATGTATCTTGGGTGAGACACTTTGAATCTATGCAAATTCTATTTCACCGCAAATTTTTAACCACTAATTTAGCATCCCCTAGTGGATCTCGTCTGCAGCAGTGATTACTGAAGTGTTTGTCTAATGGTGAGTTTTGTTATCCCTCATTCCTTCCACATTTACTAAAATCCTACTCTAAGAAAGGGCATTCTTTTCTTCTCATTTATTTATATTAGTATTTATATCAGATATTTACTTATATCAGCATGAATATTAAAATTAATATATATGGGTCGTCTATGGTTCATGATCCAATGCTATTATGATTTACTTTGTTGCCTTGGCCATTAGGAGTTCTTTCAGGTTGCCTTCTGTGGTTTCTGTTTTTTTTTTTGAAACAGAGTTTGCTCTTGTCACCCAGGCTGGAAACTTTGCCATTGCTGCCTCAATCCTGCTACATAATTCCCATTCCTTCCCTTCTTCCATTCTCCTCATGTAAGAAATCAATCACATTAGTTCCTGGTTAAAACTTAAAAAAAAATTTTTTTTTGAGATGGAGTCTTGCTCTGTCGCCCAGGCTGGAGTTCAGTGGCGTGATCTTGGCTCACTGCAAGCTCTGCCTCCCAGGTTCATGCCATTCTCCTGCCTCAGCCTCCTGAGTAGCTGGGACTACAGGAGCCCGCCACCACGCCTGGCTAAATTTTGTATTTTTTTTAGTAGAGACGGGGTTTCACCGCAATAGACAGGATGCTCTCGATCTCCTGACCTCGTGATCTGCCCTCTTGGCCTCCCAAAGTGCTGGGATTCCAGGCGTGTGTGACAAAATGGTGTAGCATTTGCATATCACCTACACATCCTCCCATATACTTTAAATCATCTCTAGATTACTTATAATACCCAACACAATGCAAATGTTATGCAAATAATTATAGTGTATTTTGAAATGTTATTATTTATTTTTTGAATATTTGGTAGAAATGCGGTGTTCTTTTGTTGCCCAAGCCAATCTGTAACTCCTGGCTTCAAGTGATACTTTGGCTCAGCCTCTCAAAGTGCAGGGGATTACAGGTGGCTGCCACTGAGCCTAGCCTATTTTTTGAGTATTTTTGATTTGCTGTTGGTTGAATCCATGGATATTGAACCCGCAGATATAAGGGCCAACTATATATCATGCTTTTGCCTTTAAGCATTTTTTTTTAAAGACAGAGTCTTACTCTGTCGCCCAGGCTGGAGTGCAATGGCTAGATCTCGGCTCACTGCAACCTCCGCCTCCAGGGTTCAAGCGATTCCCCTGCCTCAGCCTCCTGAGTAGCTGGGGGGATTACAGGCGCGCGCCATCACGCTTAGCTAATTTTTGTATTTTTAGTGGAGACAGGGTTTCAAGGTTGGTCAGGCTGGTCTCAAACTCCTGACCTTGTGATCTGCCCGCCTAGGCCTCCCAAAGTGCTGAGATTACAGGCGTGAGCCACCGCGCCTGGCCATGCATTCGAGCAAATTTAACTTTTTTTTTCTTGAGGCAGAGTCTCGCTCTGTCCCAGGCTCCCAGGCTGGAGTACAGTGGCTCAGTCTCGGCTCACTGCAACCCCTGCCTCCCAGGTTCAAGAGATTCTCCTGCCTCAGACTCCCAAGTAGCTGTGATTACAGGTGCCCGCCACCACGCCTGGCTAATCTTTTTTTTTTTTTTTTTTTAGTAGAGATGAGGTTTCACCATGTTGGCCAGGCTGGTCTCAAACTTCCGACCTCAAGTGATCCACCCGCCTCAGCTTCCCAAAGTGCTGGGATTACACGCGTGAGCTACCGAGCCCAGCTTGCAAATGTAACCTTTTTTTTCTTTTTGAGATAGATTTTTTTTTTTCTTTTTGAGACGGAATTTCGCCCTTGTTGCCCAGGCTGGAGTGCAATGGAGCGATCTCGGCTCACTGCAACCCCCGCCTCCCAGGTTCAAGCGATTCTCCTGCCTCAGGCTCCCAAGTAGCTGGGACTACAGGCACCCGCCACCACGCCCGGCTAATTTTTGTATTTTTAGTAGAGATGGGGTTTCACCATATTGGTCAGAGTGGTCTTGAACTCCTGACCTCAGGTGATTCGCCCATCTGACCTCCCAAAGTGCTGGGATTACAGGCGTGTGGCACTGTGCCCTGCCACAAATTTAACTTTTTAAAGGTCAGTTAACTCAGCACAAGAAGGCTACTTGATGACCTTAATAAAGTACTTTTTAGTTAAATGCTAAGGGCCAGGTTAAAACGGATTAAAGAATGAAACCCAAAGGAACTGAAATAACAGCATATTTAACTTTTAGTAAGTTCTAATTATTATCTACACCTAGGCCTTACCCTAGGCAATTCTCACCACACATCCTGGTAGTTGGGTCGATTACATTTATTATGTTTTCTTTTTTGTAGAGACGGGGTCTCGCTATGTTGACCAGTCTAATGGACTGCTCTAAGACGTTTTGCCTGGGGTGATCCTTCCAGGCAGGAGGATCACTTCAGGCCAGGAGACTGGGACCAGCCCACTAGACTGGGCAACATAGAGAGACCCCAAGTTTAGTAAATGTGGGTGGCAGTGGACTCATATTGTAGAATTGGCACAGGTAAAAGCAGTTATTCACTTTTCAGAGGCACACTGTGTGGATGTGAGAACAGGCTGGCATTTCCGATAACAGGTCTGCGTGTTCCCAAGTCCTTGTATCCTACAACCTTCACATAGACATCTTATCTAACTATGCTGTCTTACCTAACCTATAGCGCTCTTATTCCCAGAGTCTAAATGGGAGCCCCAAACTAATTACTGTGTAGTAGTCGAACTACACACCAGGCACTTCCCCGACAATCTACAACCCCATCCAAAGGGGTCAGAAACTGGTAATAAAATACCAGCTGCGAGCCTCTCCTTCTCCTAAAGAGATCTTATCAACTTGGCTGCACCTTCCCACCTCTAGCCTGCGGTAACAAGTATCCCAGGATCCCAGGCGGTTTCGATTGACGTTAGTTCCGGGAAAAGTAACCTTGCATCGCCGGTTGCGGGCCTGGAAAGCTCTCGCGACATTTCCTCCCGCGAGATCTGCTTGCTCACTGTAGCGATGACATCCTCCTCCTCCTCCCCGCCGCCTTTCGGCAATCTTCGCCAGTCCCAGTCCCGACCAATCTGTACTCAGATGGCATGGATCAGGGTCGCCCCCTCGAACCCCGGTTCGCACGGGGCGTCAGGTGGCAGCGGCGGGGTGCGAGCTCCGCGAGGCCGACGGCAGCGGCACTGCGGGTGGCCACGGGCAGGCGACGAGCAGTGAGTGTGGGCGGGGCGGGGGTAAGCCACCCGAGTAGCGGCTCGATTGTTCTGGCCTGGCTATGGCGCCTCTCCTCCCCCCCGCCATGGCTCCCCGTGTCCCTGCTCCGCTCCTCTCAGTGAGTGAAAGTGGCCGCCGCCGCCGCCGGCCCAGCGCCCGCAGCCGCCTCAGCGCCGCCGCCATCTTGGGGTCCCAGGAGCCGCGGAGGGAGCGAGCTAGGAGCGTCCACGCCCAACGCAGTCACCGTCCCACGGCCTCAGAGAGCGAACCGCGGCTCTACCGTCGGCGGGGCGACCCCCCCCTCCGGACCCCGCCCGCACCCCGCCCCCCCCTCCGCCGCCGTCGCGGCGGCGGGGCCAGGCGGCCCGAGGTGAGGCGACTAGACGTGGGCGGGCGAACGGAGTGGGGGTTGTGTAGGTCTAGTTGCGCCCCTCTCTGCGGGCGACAACTGGGCCGCGTCTTAAAGGGGCCGTAGCCCCTGGCCCTTGGATTTGTTGGGGTTAGTATGGAGGATGGGTGTGGACACTCCCCGCAGGGTTGGGACCTCAGGGACTAGGGCCTTGTCCTTCCCGTCTCATATCTCTGGAGACCCGGGGTCATGCGGTGACCTCAGCTACCTGAGGAAGCCCGTGGGGCGCCCACACGTGGTGAGTGTGTTAGACCAGGTGCACGTGGGACCCGGTGGGGCGGTGTCGGGCTAACACGTGTGTAGGTTTGGGGGTGGGCAGGGGCAGGGCGGAGGCTGGAAGGCCTTGAGTGGGAACCCCGTGAGGGTTGTATATGTCATTTTAAACAAATGAGATCTAAGGGCTTGTTAGTGTGTCAATCTGTAAGGGGCAAGTTGAGATACGGTTGAATGGTGCACGCTGCTGGCTGGTGTTGGGTGGGGGCAGGCTGACACCTGCATAGACTCAGGAGTGTCTAGATGACATCCCTTCTGTTTTTTTAGGTTTTTACAGAGCGACTAGGAAAGTGTCATGCTATTTTGACATTCTTTCTTGAGCTTGCTAATGAAAAGTACTACTTCCGTAATCTCCGAGGCTAGAAGCCCCCTACAGTTTAGGAGTGACAGAGCCTAGGAAGCCACTTACTATTCTAGTTAACAGCCAACTGTGCCTGGAATTCTTTGATTCACGCACTGTCTCTAGTTTGATGTACTTGTTAGAAATGGAGGAAGGAATTTGGAGGTTGACCTGGCTAACGTCACAGGTTGGTTTTCCAGTCAGTGACTTTCATTATTTCCTTCACAACAAAATTATTGTGGCTTTTCAGTGGCAACTTAAATTAAATAATAGCCTTATTGAAATATGATTCAAATACCAAAAAATTCAGCTTTCTAAAGCGTATAATTAAGTGATTTTCTAAAACTATATTTATTAAGTTCTGTAGCCATTAACCACTATTTAATTCATCACCCTAAAAAAGAATCTCTAGAAGCCATTTAGCAGTCACTGTCCATTCCCTCTCCTTCCAGCCTTAGGTAACTATTAATATATTTTCTGCCTAAATTTGCCTTAAAAAAGAAACGTATAATATGTATCTTTCTTTGCCTGGTTTGTTTCACTTAACATGGTGTTTTCAAGGTTCATCCATGTTGTAGCATGTATCAGGACTTAATTCCTTTTTTTTTTTTTTTTTTGAGACTGAGTCTCGCTCTGTTGCCCAGGCTGGAGTGCAGTGGCAGGGTCCCGACTCACTGCAACCTCTGCCTCCCAGGTTCGAGCACTTCTCGTGCCTCAGCCTCCCCAGTAGCTGGGATTACAGGCGGCCGCCACCACACCCGGCTAATTTTTGTATTTTTAGTAGAAACGAGGTTTCACCATGTTGGCCAGGCCGGTCTTGAACTCTTGACCTCAAGTGATCCGCCTGCCTTGGCCTCCCAGAGTGCTGGGATTACAGGCATGAGCCACCGCCCATGGCCTCATTTGCTTTTAATGCCAAATAATATTCTGTTCTAGTTGCATTTTATGTTTGAAATTTCCAAGCTCCTCCTCCTGTAAAACAATTTGAGATCGTTATGTGTGGTAAAATTTGCATACGTTCTAGACTTTAAAATGAATTTTTTTTTTTTTTTTTTTTTTTTGGAGATGGTGTCTTGCTCTGTCGCCCAGGAGTGCGGTGGCACGATCTCGGCTCACTGCAACCTCTGCCTCCCGGGTTCAAGCAATTCTCCTGCCTCAGCCTCCCAAGTAGCTGGGATTACAGGCATCCGCCACCACGGCCAGCTAATTTTTGTATTTTTAGTAGAGATGGGGTTTCACCATGTTGGTCAGGCTGGTCTCGAGCCCCTGACCTTGTGATCCACCCACCTTGGCCTCCCAAAGTGCTGAGATTACAGGTGTGAGCCACCGCGCCCGGCTGAATTTTGTTTTTAAGGGATTAAATTCCATCATTTTAGTTTACTGTGTTCTTTTCCTCTACGTTTTATTTCAGTAGAAACCAAATCAATTTTTGAAAGTCTATAAATTGTGATAGGAAATAATTGTAGTGAGCACAAATGTGATTAGAAAAGTTTATGACTAATAAAAACATTTTGAGTACATCAAGGTGGAAATGTGATTAAGCCAAAGCAACAAATCAAGAGCTGTGATGCTGGGCATGGTGTCTCAAGCCTGTAGTCCCAGTTACTCAGGAGGCAAGAGGATCACTTGAGTCCCTAGTGAGCTATGATTGTGCCAGTGCACTCAAGCCTGGGCGGAGGGCGAGACTCTGTCTCTAAAAACAAAACAAAACAAAACAAATTATAAGCTGTGGTGTTAGAAGTTCACTTAATGAAAGTTTGTTGGCTGGGTGCGGTGGCTCACGCCTGTAATCCCTGCACTTTGGGAGACTGAGGTGGGTGGATCACCTGAGGTCAGGAGTTCGAAACCACCCTGGCCAACATGATGAAACTTTGTCTCTACCAGAAATACAAAAAATTAGCTGGGCGTGATGGTGCGCACCTGTAATCCCAGCTACTCAGGAGGCTGAGGCAGGAGAATGGCTTGAACCCGGGAGGTGGAGGTTGCAGTGAGCCGAGATTGCGCCACTGCACTCCAGTGGAGTGCAACGAGAGCAAAACTCTTGTCTCAAAAAAACAAAACAAAACAAAACTGGCTAGGGGATTTAATATGTCAGCATACAAATTCACATTAAATAGGGTAGGCTTGGTGGCTCACACCTGTAATCCCAGCGCTTTGGGAGGCCGAGGCAGGCGGATCGCTTGAGCTCAGGAGTTTGAAATCAGCATGGGCAACGTGGCAAAACCCTGTCTCTACAGAAAATACAAAAATTAGCTAAGCATGGTGATATGCGCCTGTAGTCCCAGCTACTTGGGAGGCTGAGGTGGGAGGATGACTTGAGCCCAGGAGGCAGAGATTGCAGTAAGCGGAGATCGAGCCACTGCACTCCAGCCTGGGCGACAGCCCGAGCTGGCTCCACAACAACAACGACAACAAAATACACATGAAATATAAATGCTAGGATGCAGTGGATTTTAGAGTGGACAGAGTGGGTTGGGGTTAATAGGAGACTAAGTTTTTGTAGGAAAACAATTGAAAAGTTTTTTTGTTTTTTTTTTTTTTTGAGATGGAGTCTCGCCCTGTCGCCAGGCTGGAGTGAGTGGCAATGATCTAGGCTCACTGCACCCTCTGCCTCCCGGGTTCAAGAAATTCCCCTGCTTCATTCTCCCAAGTAGCTGGGACTACAGGCGCATGCCACCACGCCTGGCTAATTTTTGTATTTTTAGTAGACATGGGGTTTCACCATGTTTGGCCAGGATGGTCTTGATCTCTTGACCTTGTGATCCGCCTGCCTTGGCCTCCCAAAGTGCTGGGATTACAGGCATGAGCCACTGTGCCAGGCTAACAGTTGAAAAGTTTTAAAGTTGGATCTAAAGTATCAAAATGTTGATATGATCGGCTATAGCATACAGAGAATGAGAAGGGCATAGACACTAATATCAGACAACTCTTGTGAGTCAGTATGGTAGATACCTTACATATTATCATTTTAATTCTCATGAAACTTCCTGGTAGTAATTCTCATTTTACAGATAAGAAAATTGAAACCAAGTTAAATCACATAGCCAGTAAATGACAGAATCAGTATTCTATTTTTGTTATAGTCCTTCTGCTTTCCCCAAAAATATTTTGAAGAGTATTTTCAGCCAGGCCTAGTGGTTTCCACCTGTAATCCCAGCACTTTGGGAGGCAGAGGAGGGAGGATTACGTGAGCTTGAGGAGCTTGAGACCAGCCTGGTCAATATAGTGAGACCTCGTCTCTATAGAAAATAAAATTTTCGGACTAGGGTGGCGTGTGCCTATCTTTCAGCTACTTGGAAAGCTGAGATGGGAGGTTTGGTTGAGCCTGGGAGGTTGAGGCTACAGTGAACCCTGATTGTGCCACTACACTCCAGCCTGGGCAACAGAGCTGTTCCCTCCAGGGCAGGGTTCTTAACATTTTTTAATGTATCTTGGACAGCTTTGTAGTCTGAAGACACCTATTCTGTTGGGCAAGAGGTTTTTTTTTTTCCTCCTCCCTGCAAAAAGGTTTTTTTTTTGAGACAAGAGTTTTGCTCTTGTAGCCCAGGCTGGAGTACGGTGGCACGATCTCAGCTCACTGCAACCTCCACCTCCCGGGTTCAAGTGATTCTCCTGCCTCAGCCTCCCGAGTAGCTAGGATTACAGGTGCGCGCCACCACGCCCGGCTAATTTTTGTATTTTTGGTAGAGACCGGATTTCACCATGTTAGCTAGGCTGGTCTCAAACTCCTGACCTCGTGATCTGCCCACCTTAACCTCCCAAAGTGCTGGGATTACAGGTGTGAGCCACTGTGCCTGGCCTGTTTTTGAAACTTCTTAGTGAATAAGATGGTTAAGTCTTAAGAACAGACCAGACGATTAAAAAAAAATTCTTTTTTTTGAGACGGAGTCTCACACTCTCGCCAGGCTGGAGTGCAGTGGCGCCATCTCGGCTCACTGCAACCTCTGCCTCCCGGGTTCAAGCAATTCTCCTGCTTCAGCCTCCTGAGTAACCGGGACTACAGGCACGTGCCACCACGCCCAGCTAATTTTTGTATCTTTAGTAGAGATGGGGTTTCACCATGTTGACCAGGCTGATCTGGAACTTCTGACCTCAGGTGATTTGCCTGCCTTTACCTCCCAAAGTGCTAGGATTATAGGTGTGAACCACCACGGCTGGCCTATTTTATTTTATTTTATTTTATTTTGAGACGGAGTCTCACTCTGTCGCCCAGGCTGGAGTGCAGTGGCGCAATCTCGGCTCACTGCAAGCTCCGCCACCCGGATTCACGCCATTCTCCTGCCTCAGCCTCTCCGAGTAGCTGGGACTACAGGCGCCCACCACTACGTCCGGCTAATTTTTTGTATTTTTAGTAGAGACGGGGTTTCACCGTGGTCTCGATCTCCTGACCTCGTGATCCGCCCGCCTCGGCCTCCCAAAGTGCTGGGATTACAAGCGTGAGCCACCGCGCCTGGCCTTGGCCTATTTTATTTTTTAAGCGTTAACGATTCTTTATTTGATATTACACATAAACCACACCCTAAAGTGCTTTTCAGTAAGTGAAAGGAACCATTTTAGTTACAAGGAATTCTAATTAGCTTGGCATAGTTAAGGCCAAAAATGTAGACATTGCTGCCTTTTCTTCAGCCCTTGCCTTTAAGAGGCAAATAAACACAAAACACAGGTGAATTGTGCTTGGTTCTGAGACAATGAAGGAATTTTGCCAGTATTTAAATATGCTCACATAACCAGTTATATAAATCTAAATATAAAATCAATCTCCAATAGATTTTAAGATGGCATTCACCATCTTGATGAAAAGTTGAACATTACTAATGAAGTTCAATCATGTCTTTAGAAGGGGAAAACAATGATGTCATTTACTTAATTGGAATTACTATTAAAAAAAAAAAAAACAAAAACCAAGACCTTCATGGTAACTCACACCTGTAATCTCAGCACTTTGAGAGACCAAGGCAGGCAAATCACTTAAGTCTGGGAGTTTGAGACCAGCCTGGGCAATATGCCAAAACCCCATCTCTACAAAAAATTAGCCGGGCGTGGTGGTGCATGCCTGTAGTCCCAGCTACTCTGGAGGCCGAAATAGAAGGATCACCTGAGCTCAGCAGGTCAAGGCTATAGTGGGATGTGATCCTGCCACTGCACTGCAGCCTGGGTTACAAGCAAGACCCTGTCTAGAAAGTAAAAGAGGCCGGGTGCCGTGGCTTATATCTGTAATCCCAGCACTTTGGGAGGATGAGGCAGGTGGATCATGAGGTCAAGAGATCGAGACCATCCTGACCAACATGGTGAAACCCCGTCTCTACTAAAAACACAAAAATTAGGTGAGTGTGCTGGTGCGTGCCTGTAGTCCCAGCTACTTGGGAGGCTGAGGCAGTAGAATTGCTTGAACCCTGGAGGTGGAGGTTGCAGTGAGCCGAGATCATGCCACTGCACTCCAGCCTGGCGACAGAAGGGAACTCCGTCTCAAAATAAAAGTAAAATCCAAAAAACCAAGTATATTCATTTAACCACAGCCAGTTTTCTTTTTTTTTTTTTTTTTTTGAGACGGAGTTTTGCTTGTTGCCTAGGTTGGTGTGCAATAGCACGATCTCAGCTCACTGCAGCCTCTGCCAACCGGGCTCAAGCAATTCTCCTGCCTCAGCCTCCCCAGCAGCTGGGATTACAGCCACCCACCACCACGCCTCGCCAGTTTTTTTGTTTGTTTGTTTTTGAGATGGAGTCTCGCTCTTGTCGTCCAGGCTGGAGTGCAGTGGTACTATCTCAGTTCACTGCAACCTCCACCTCCCAGATTCAAGTGATTCTCCTGCCTCAGCCTCCCGAGTAGCTAGGACTACAGGTGTGTGCCACCATGGCTGGCTAATTTTCATATCTTTAGTAGAGGTAGGGTTTCACCATGTTGACCAGGCTGGTCTCAAACGCCTCACGTCAGGTGATCCATCTGCCTCGGCCTCCCAAAGTGCTGGGATTACAGGTGTGAGCCACCGCACCTGGAATAATTTTTGTATTTTTAGTAGAGACAGGGTTTCACCATGTTGGCCAGGCTGATCTCGAACTCCTGACCTCAAGTGATCCACCCGCCTCAGCCTCCCAACCTCCCAAAGTGCTGGGGTTACAGCCATGAGCCACTGTGCCCGGCCAGACATTTCTATTTTGTAATAAATACGGCAGTGGCCAATTACTCATTAGTACTTTTTTTTGAAGTGTCTTACTCTGTCACCCAGGCTGTAGTGCAGTGGAGCAATCTCGGCTCACTGTAACCTCTGCCTCCCGGGTTCAGGCGGTTCTGTCTCAGCCTCCCTAGTAGCTGGAATTACAGGTGCCCGCCACCATGCCTGGCTAATTTTTGTATTTTTAGTAGAGATGGGGTTTCACCATGTTGGCTAGGCTGGTCTTGAGCTCTTGACCTCAAGTAATCCGCCTGCCTCGGCCTCCCAAAGTGCTGGGATTACAGGCGTGAGCCACTGTGCCCAGCCATTAGTAGCTTTTTTGAGGTAAGCTATCAAATCTGCCCTTTCTATCTTATTAATGCTGGCAAAGATCATTTTTGTTCCAGGAATAGACTTCTTGGGATTCTCCAAATACTGTATCAGTGTATCCTTTCCCCAGGCAATGCTTTTTTTTCTTATTGGCATCTGTGTAAGTGAATCCAACAGCCTGACCTGTCTTCTTTCCAAAGAGACCGTGGAGATTTGGCCCAGTCTTTTGCTGGCCTCCCTTTTCCATGGTGTGGCACTGGACATGCTTCTGAGCACACATTTTCTTGTTTTTCAACATCACCCTTATTTAATTCTCTGTTTTGTACAAAGGTTCCGGTTCTGAGGGTGGACGTCCTGCTCTCTCAGTGTCTACTTTATAGTGTTGTTAGACATAAATGAGGCAATCCATGTGACATGCTTAGTACCATTCCTGATACATAATGTTTAATAAATGCTATATATGATTAGTCGAATTGAACCCCTATTTTACAGTGGAACTAGTGAGACCCAGAGTGGTTAGCTGCCTGTCCTAGTCTATTTGTGGCGTTTCTTTTTTTTTTTTGAGATGGAGTCTCGCTCTGCTCCCCAGACTGGAGTGCAGTGGCGAGATCTTGGGTCACTGCAACTTCCACCTCCCGAGTTCACGCCATTCTCCTGCCTCAGCCTCCCAACTAGCTGGGACTACAGGCACCTGCCACCACACCCGGCTAATTTTTTGTATTTTTTAGTAGAGACGGGTTTCACTGTGTTAGTCAGAATGGTCTCGATCTCCTGACCTTGTGATCCGCCTGCCTCAGCCTCCCAAAGTGCTGGGATTACAGGCGTGAGCCACCGCGCCTGGCTTATTTGTGGCTTTTCAATGGATTCAGCTCACAGCTCTTGACTTCATCTTCTTTCTTTCTTACCATGCTGTTTCCACTGAAAGTTGTTGTATCATTTAATTCAGTTGAAGTTACTGCTTGATAAAAGTATTGTTTGATACTGTAATGGTGGACACATGACATGTCAAAACCCATAGAACTTTACAGCACAAAGAGTAAAGTTTGTTTATTTATTTTTTGAGACACAGTCTTGCTGTGTTGCCAAGGCTGGAGTGCAGTGGTGCAATCTCGGCTCACCACAACTTCTGCCTCCCGAGTTCAAGCGAGTCTCCTGCCTCAGCCTCCCTAGTAACTGAGATTACAGGCATTCACCACCATGCCCAGCTAATTTTTGTATTTTTAGTAGAGATGGGGTTTCACTGTGTTGGTCAGGCTGGTCTCAAACTTCTGACTGCATGATCCACCCTCTTTGGCCTCCCAAAGTGCTGGGATTACAGGCGTGAGCCACCATGCCCTGCCTATTTATTTATTTATTGAGACATAGTCTGGCTCTGTTGCCCAGGCTGGAGTGCAGTGGCATGATCTCAGCTCACTGCCATCTCTGTTTCCCAGGCTCAAGCGATTCTCCTGTCTTAGCCTCCTGAGTAGCTGGGATTACAGGTGCCCACCAAGGACACCCAGCTAATTTTTGTATTTTTAGTAGAGACAGGGTTTCACCATGTTGGCCAGGCTGGCCTCGAACTCCTGACTTCAAATGGTCCACCCTCCTTGGCCTCCCAAAGTGCTGGGATTATAAGCATGAGCCACTGCACCCGGCCTAGTTAGTTATTTTTTAACGACAGAGTCTTCTTCTGTCACCCGGGCTGGAGTGCAGTGGCACCATCGTGGCTCGCTGCAACCTTCACCTCCTGGGTTCAAGCAATTCTCCTGCCTCAGCCTCCGAAGTAGCGGGGATTACAGGTGTGTGCCACAATGCCTGGCTAATTTTTGTATTTTTAGTAGAGATGGGGTTTCACCTTGTTGGCCAGGCTGGTCTCGAACTCCTGGTCTTGAACTCCTGGCTTCAAGTGATTGCCTGCCTTGGCCTGCTGAAGTGCTGGGTGTGATCTACTGTTCTGGGCCTAAGAGTAAACTTTAATGTATGCAAATTAAAAAAATTTTTTTTAGAGGTTAAGGCCTCTCAGGCATGCAAACCTTGACAGGAGAAACTAACTATCACAAATGTGTGAAACAACCTTGCTAAACGGGAAGAAGGTGCTGATTTAAGTAACTTTGGAAATGAGTGGAATCTGTAAGACAAAAGAGACTGTAAATAAGCCTTATACTTTAATTGATAAAGTTACATCCCAAAGGGGTAGAGGTTAACAGTTCTGATCTGGTTTAAAGGAAAATGCATTACTGATTACATATGTAACTACAATTGAACAATTAAGTAAATGGATGGCAGGAGGCAGGCTTTTCACTGTTGGAGTGGAATTTACAGATAAGCAAGGCAGGAGGCTAGAATAATCTTTGTGGTAATAGATTCAGGTTGGAGATACCAGTACAAAATACTTGAGTTAATATACACAAATATATTTCCATTCTTTGTCAGCTGAGAGTTGAAAGAAACAACACCTAGGAGTGCACCTAGTGCCCAGATCTTGGTTTCTTTTTTTTCTTGAGACAGGGGTCTTGCCCTGTCACCTAGGCTGGAGTGCAGTGGCATGCTTACTGCAGCCATGACCTTCCGGACTCAAGCTTTCCTCCCACCTCAGCCTCCCAAATAGCTGGGGCTGGGACTACAGGTGTATGCCACTATGCCCAGCTAATCTAATTTTTTTCTTTCTTTTTTTTTTTTTTTGAGACAGGGTCTGGCCCTGTCACCCAGGCTGGAGTGTAGTGGCGCGATCTCAGCCCACAGCAACCTGTGTCTCTCGGGCTTAAGCCACCCTTGCACTCCAGCCTCCCAGGTAGCTGGGACCATAGGTGCTCGCCCCCACGTGTGGCTAATTTTTGTATTTTTCATGGAGACAGGATTTCGCTATGTTGCCCAGGCTGGTCTCAAACTCCAGAGCTCAAGTGATCAGCCTCCCAAAGTGCTGGCATTACAGGCGTGAGTCACAGCGATTGGCCAAAGTTTTCTATTTTTATAGAGAGGTGGGTCTCCCTATATTACCCAGGCTGGTCTTGAACTCCTGGGCTCAAGCAGTCCTCCTGCCTCAGCCTCCCAAAGTGTTGGGATTACAGATGTGAGCCAACACACCTGGCCCCGGATCTTAGTTTCTAATATTATTCTCCAATAAAAGAAGCTAGTGCTCCTTGGAGAAATAGTTGATTCTGTGATTGGGGCGGGAAATATATATAAGATGAACCTTGAGTATCTTGTTGTGCCAAAAAATAAGGAAGTGCTCTAAAAACAACAACATTTCACATTAATGGGGTTATGTCAAGGGAGCAAAGGAACCAACTGAAAGTTTCCAGTGGCCAAAGCTGGAACACTTTGAGTAGCAAAATTAAAGCAGAATTGGATTATGACCCATAGTATAAAATAAAGTTTTATATTGATATAAACAAAGGATTGAATGAATTAAAATTCTCCTTGAAATACTCTAGTGGCATAGTTTTATGTCGTAGGAGCCTCTAATTTGCTGGAAGTACTTCAGACTTGGAGTACTTAATCTTGTGGGGCTTTGAAGTCACACTTCTTGGATTCCAATCTTGGCGCACTTCTGTTTGTATGATCTTGGGCGAGTTAGTTAAGCTCAGTTTCTTTGTATGTAAAATGGTGGTTGTAATAGTATCTACATCATATAAGGTTTAAATGAAAATGCAAACAGATATGAAACATTTGGCACATAAATCTCAGAATGGGTGAGTATGTAGCCTCCTATTTGAGAAAATAGAGAAATTTGGATCCCCACTTGGAATTCTTTATAATGGAGGTGCCCCCCAACCCCCAAGCTTCTTGTGTAAAGGATAATGTTTAACATTTAAAGAAGTGTTTATCAACCACCTGGTTTGATGTAAACATGTCTCCTTGTTGATTATTAGACCACATAGTTAATAAAGTGAAAGTAACTACATTTGCTCTTTATATAATCATCACAGATATGACTGACTGAAATATCTACAGTTTGAAAAGCAGGATCTAGTTAGTGTACAGTTCAACTCATGCTTATTTGCAAATGGTTTGTCTTTGGGATGAATTACCTGAACTTTGATTTTCAGTCTTCTTTGAGGAACACAGTTCTACATAACTTGTCTGTTACTACCCACACTGGTTAAGTGTGTCCACTCCCATAATGAAAACTGACTCTTAGTATAGTAAAATTAAATATAAAAGTGAATTTTGTGCAGAATACATAATTCTGTACAATATAAATACTGATAAGTTGGCCAGGTGTGGTGGCTCACGCCTGTAATTCCAGCACTTTGGGAGGCCGAGGCAGACAAATCACTTGAGGTCAGGAGTTTGAGACCAGCCTGGCCAACATGGTGAAACCTCGGCTCTACTAAAATACAAAAAAAATTAGCCAGGCGTGGTGGCTCATGCCTGTAATCCCAGCTACTCGGAAGCCTGAGGCAGGAGAAACCCTTCAATCTGGCAGGCGGAGGTTGCAGTGAGCCAAGATTGGACCACTGCACTCCAGCCTGGGAGAAAGAGCAAGACTCCCCCTTTAAAAAAAAAAAAAAGAAAAGAAAAGAAATAAGGGCCTAGCAGTAACTAGAGAGTACAAAGCAATCAGTCCAGGATTACTCATGAACACAGCTCAGAAAGTCTGATATATGTGAGTATGATTCTGAAGCATACAGTTTACCATTAACATGAAGCTGTTGGCAGGGCAGCTGAAGTATGATCAGAGTTCCAGTTCAGGATAATGAGCCAGAGTTCAGGGTGTGGAACAGGCTATTCAATGATGAATTGTTTCAGAAACATATTGAATAGTTCTTTCATCCTTAGCAATACAGTATTGAGCCTGTGGTCAGATGAATTTTATTTTATTACTTTTTTTTTTTTTTTGAGATGGAGTTTTGCTCTTATTGCCCAGGCTGGAGTGCAGTGACCGCAACCTCTGCCTCCTGAGTTCAAGCGATTCTGCTGCCTCAGCCTCCCAAGTAGCTGGGATTACAGGCATGCGCCACCACACCTGACTAATTTTGTTGTATTTTTAGTAGAGACGAGGGTTCTCCATGTTGGTCAGGCTGGTCTCGAACTCCTGACCTCAGGTGATCAGCCTGCCTTGGCCTCCCAAGGTGCTGGGATTACAGGCGTGAGCCACCGCGCCTGGTGGTCAGATGAATTTTAAAGAGCCTCTTTGCGCGAAGTGAGACAGGTCTGATAGGAAATTAAGAGACATTTTAAAGGAACTCTTAATTTGCCTGGAATGTGGGGAAGTAGTAAAAGATTAAATTGTAAAAAGTAACTCAAAACCAGATGATAAAGGTCTTTAAATTTCAGGCTGAAGAATTTAGATTTTATTGAGTTTTGGAAAACTATGGAGGAACTAATGACATAATCAGAATGATGAATTTGGGCTGGGCACAGTGGCTCACACCTGTAATCCCAGCGCTTTGGGAGGCCTAGGCAGGTGGATCACTTGAGGTCAGGAGTTTAACACTAGCCTGGCCAACATGATAAAATCCTGTCTCTACTGAAAATAGGAAAAATTAGCCGGGCATTGTCGTGGGCGCCTCTAATCCCAGCTACCTGGGAGGCTGAGGCAGGAAAATTGCTTGAGCCAGGGAGGCGGAGGTTGCAGTGAGCTGAGAGCGTGCCTCTGGACTCCAGCCTGGGTGACAAAGCGAGACTCTGTCTCAAAAAAATATAAAACAAGAAAGATGATTTGGGAATACTGATCTGGAAGTATCTGCGAGGATGAATTAGAGTGAGAAGAACCTGGAGGTGGGAAACTCAATTAGGAAGCAGTAGTCTAGGTGTGAGGCTAAGAAGAAGCTAAATGAAAACACTGATAATAGGAAGAAACTGACATATTCCAGACATTATTCCCAAAGAAGAATTAACTACACATTGGGACTCACTGCATGTCAGGAGAGAATTAGAAGTGGGTGTAAAAAATGATTCATAGATTTTGAGTCTGAATAATTGTTATATAAATAGGAAAGACAGATGAACTAGCTGCTGTGGAGGCATATGAGAAGTTTGGGTTTGTAGGGGCTAGAAAGCATCTAGAAAGCATTTCTAGAAGCATCTAGAAATGTGGATTATATGCTGTGCAAGTTGAGAGCCAGAGGGTCAGTCATACAGCAGTGTTTATTGAATTCCTAGTAGAAGATGAGATTTTCTAAGGGGTAGGAATAGATGACAGAACTTTGGTGTACTCCACATTTAGAATAAAGTTTCAGTCAAGGAGTTAAAGAATGAATAGTCCCAAGTTTTCAAAGATAGAGTATCCAAAAGCAAGAGTCACTCAGCAATATCGACTTCATTCATTCTGATAAACTGGTGATCAGAGAGCATGGTTCTCAACCGTATCAGACTCAACTCTCCTTTTTTATTACAAATATTTTATAATACGCCGTTTTTTTTTTTCCTTTGAGACAGAGTCTTGCTCTGTTGCCCAGGCTGGAGTGCAGTGGCACTATCTTGGCTCACTGTAACTCCGCCTCCCAGGTTCAAGCGATTCTTCTGCCTCAGGCTCCCAAGTTGCTGGGACTACAGGCACCCGCCACCGCACCTGGCTAATTTTTGTATTTTTAGTAGAGATGAGGTTTCACCATATTGGTCAGGCTGGTGTCGAACTCCTGATCTCAGGTGATCTCCCGCCTTGGCCTCCCAAATTGCTAGGATTACAGGCGTGAGCCACTGCGCCTGGCCTAATATGCCCTTTTTAAAATCCTGAAATGAAATCTATAGGTAATATAATATGTAATTTTACAAAGCAGTATGATACCCTAATTGTAATATATTGGGGAAACATAAAGTAACTTACAGTTACACAGTATGTATTTTAAAATGCAAATGCATGGGCATGAACCCATAATAGGTGACATAAGAAATAGTCATATCTTCTTTTTTTGAGATGGAGTCTTGCTCTGTCACCCAGGCTGGAGTTCAGTGGCACAGTCTTGGCTCACTGCAACCTCCACCTCCCAGGTTCAAGCGATTCTCCTGCCTCAGCCTCCTGAGTAGCTAGGACTACAGGTGCATGCCCAGCTACTTTTTTTGTATTTTTAGTAAAGGCGGGATTTCACTGTGTTAGCCAGGTTGGTCTCGAACTCCTGACCTTGTGATCTGCCCGTCTCAGCCTCCCAAAGTGCTGGGATTACAGGCATGACCCACCATGCATGGCAAGAAATAGTCACATCTTTTGTACTAGTATGGAGAATCACCTTGACTAAGAGTTACAAATAAAGTCTATTTGTGTTGGTGACTCAAATATCACAAGTAAGAGGAAACTATTGAGCTAAGGTGAAATAAAAGAGGATGGAATGATTTGGTCTTCAGGCTCTTCCAAGATGAGCGGGGAATGACTTCAGAATTTTGAGGAAGAGGGAAAAAAGATTCGAAGTAATCTTGGTAGAGAATGAGAAACAATTGATAGAAGGTGGGTAAAAGGGTTATTGAGAATTATCAAGTGTTTTGCTGAAGTTGGACAATAACAGATGGGTCAGGTTAATGGCCATGCAGTTTTCTTGTAGGGAATGAGAGACAAATAGAGGAGATGAAAGTGGTTATTACAAGGCCGGGCGTGGTGGCTCACGCTTGTAATCCCAGCACTTTGGGAGGCTGAGGCGGGCGGATCATGAGGTCAGGAGATCGAGACCACGGTGAAACCCCGTCTCTACTAAAAATACAAAAAATTAGCCGGGCGTGGTGGCGGGCGCCTGTAGTCCCAGCTACTCGGAGAGGCTGAGGCAGGAGAATGGCGTGAACCCGGGAGGCGGAGCCTGCAGTGAGCCGAGATTGCGCCACTGCACTCCAGCCTGGGTGACAGAGCGAGACTCCGCCTAAAAAAAAAAAAAAAAAAAAAGAAAGTGGTTATTACAGCAGCAGCTTTTAACATGCTAATCAAGACTAGGCTGAATTGAGAGGCCAGCAATCTTAAAAGATGATTAACAAATAATTGTCAGCCCAGTGGGTGGCTCATGCCTATAATCCCACTACTTTGGGAGACTGAGGTGGGTGGATCACTTGAGGCCAGGCGTTTGAGACCAGCCTGGCCAACATGGTAAAACTCCATCTCTACTAATAGAAAAATTACAAAAATTAGCCGGGCGTGGTGGGGTGCGCCTGTAGTCTCAGCTACTTTGGGAGGCTGGAGGTGAGAGAATCACTTGAACCCAGGAGGCGGAGATTGTAGTGAGCGGAGATCACCCCATTGTGCTCCAGCCTGGGCGACAGAGGGAGCCTCTGTCTCAAAAAAAAAAAAGAAAGAAAAAATTGTGAATGGTAGTAATGGTTGCACAACAATGTGAACGTATGTAATACCACTGAAGTATACACTTAAAAATGGTTAAAATGGTAAGTTTTATGTTGTGTATATTTTGCCACCATAAAGAAAAAAATTGAACACTTAAAAAAATATAACTTGGTTCTCCAAGTGTCATCATAAGACTTCTTGTGGAGATATGTGGAGAATTTTGTGCTTGCAGCACCTTTTTTTGGTGGTATTGTGGACATAAGGGAATGCATTGCAGCTGTCATTTCAGCCGTCAGTGGTGATATGCTGCAAAGATGATTTCTGGGATGAATCAATTGACAGGACTGATGTATACTGGGTGTCAAAGGGAGTATATATTGAGCATTGTAAGACTAGAAGCAACTGTGATCTTTCTTCAACAAATTGTTTTTGATTTCATACTCACATAGGTACTGAGGAATAAGTTTTGAAAATATTCCATTCATTGGCCGGGTGCAGTGGCTCACACCTGTAATCCCAGCACTTTGGGAGGCCGAGGCAGGTGGATCACGAGGTCAGGAGATCAAGACCATCCTGGCTAACACGGTGAAACCCCGTATCTACTAAAAATACAAAAAGTTAGCTGGACGTGGTGGCAGGCGCCTGTAGTCCCAGCTACTCGGGAGGCTGAGGCAGGAGAATGGCGTGAACCTGGGAGGCAGAGCTTGCAATGAGCCGAGATTGGGCCACAGCACTCCAGCCTGGGCTACGAGCGAGACTCCGTCTCAAAAAAAAAAAAAAGAAAATATTCCATTCATTTTGAATCACTCCGTATTACTTGGTAGTCATACCTCCTTAATTAGTGTTATTTTCGTTATCAGGTAAAATAACTAGAGCATGGATTAATTGTTCTATAATAAAAGCTTGGGATGGAGCCAAGCAGAGTACTTTTATATTTATACATGTATCAAGATGAATTATTTGCTGTTCTCTTAAGGGAGTTTTGTTGTATTTTAAAAACCAATTTCTTTGAAATCTTTTGGAGTGGGTGGGTACATGTTAGGTCTCACTTTGAAAAAGTGAAATTTAAAGTTTTTTTTTTTTTTTTTTAATAGTCTCACTCTGTTATGCAGGCTGGAGTACAGTGGTGCATTCATGACTCACTGAGGTCTCAACCTCCTGGGCTCAAACCATCCTCCCTCCTCAGCCTCCCAAGTAGCTGGGTTTACAGGTGCATGCCACTACACTCAGCTAATTTTTAAATTTTTTTGTAGAGACAAGGTCTCGCTATGTTACTCAGGCTGGTCTTGAACTCTTGGGCTCAAGCTCTCCTCCTGCCTCACCTCCCAAAGTGCTGGGATTACAAGCTTCAGCCACTGCTCCTGGCCAAAAGTATTTTTTAGCATTCTTTTTTCTTTATATTACCAAGACTGACAATTTACAAACTATGAAATTCACATAATTTAAATAAAATATACAGTTCAGTATATTTTGGATATATTTTTGGTAGATTTACAGAATTGTGCAACTATCGCCACAATGGGAATTTGGAACATTTTTCTTTTTTTTTTTTTTTCCTTTTTCTTTCCCTCTCTCTCTCTCTCTTTTTTTGTGTGTGTGTGTGTGTGTGTGTGTGTGTGTGTGTGTGTGTGTGGTTTTTTTTTTTTTTTTTTTTGAGACAGGGTCTTACTCCAGGCTGGAGTGCAGTGGCACAATGATAGCTCACTGCAGCCTTGACTTCCTGGGCTCAAGCAATCCTCTCGCCTCAGCCTCTTGAGTAACTGGCACTACAGGCACGCATCACCATACTTGGCTAATTTTTTAATTTTTTGTAGAGACATGGTCCTGCTGTGTTGCCCAGGCTGGTCTCAAACTCCTGGGCTCAAGGGATCCACCCACTTCAGCCTCCTGAATGTTGGGATTATAGGTGAGAGCCACTGTGTCTAGCCTATCTTTTTTATTATTCTAGTGGGTATGAAGTAGTATGTTGCTTTAATTTTAATTTATTGGTATTTAGCATTTTTTCATGTGTCTATTAGCTAGTCATACATCTTTGTTGGTAAAATGCCTGTTCAAAATCTTTTCCCCATTTTTAAATTGGGTTATTTATCTTATAGAGTTGTAAGTTTTATGTGTACACACTGACAACTGTGTAAAAAAAAAGAGTTGTTTATGTGGATACAAGACCTTTATCAGATAGATGATTTGCAAGTATCTTCTAGTCTGTGGCTTGTGTTCATTTTCTTTTTCTTTTTTTTGTCACCCAGGCTGGAGTGCAGTTGCAAGATCATGGCTCATTGTAGCCTCAAACTCCTGGGCTGTAAGTGATCCTCCCACTTCAGCCTCCCAAATAGTTTGTCCAGAGGCCTGTGCCACCATGCCCAGCTAATTTTAAATTCTTTTGAAGAGATGAGATCTCACTGTGTTGCCCAGGTTGATCTTGTCTTCCTGGGCTCAAGTGATCCTCCCACCACTTCGGTCTCCCAGAGTGTTGGGATTACAGGCATGAGCCACTGTGCCTAGTTTGTCTTCATTTTCTTAATGATATATTTTAAAGTGTAAACATTTTTAATTTGCATGGTCTAATTTTTGATCTTGTGTGCTTTTGATTGCATATCTAGAATTTTTTATGGTCAGTCATGAAGATTTTCTCCTGGTTTTTCTAGAAGTTACACTGTTTTAGATAGAAAGGTTATATTAGAAAACTGTAAAAAAAAAAAAAAAGAGAAGACAACTCAGATGTATGATTGCCTTTAAAGCTTATCACTTAGTTGGCCAGGCGTGGTGGCTCACGCCTATAATCCCTGCACTTTGGGAGGCCGAGGCAGGCTGATCACAAAGGTCAGGAGATCAAGACCATTCTGGCTAACATGGTGAAACCCCTTCCTACTAAAAACACAAAAAACAAAAAAAACTTATCATTTAGTTTTTTGTTGTTGTTGTTTTTTGAGATGGGGTTTTCCTCTCGTTGCCCAGGCTGGAGTGCAGTGGCACAGTCTTGGCTCACTGCAACTTCTGCCTCCCAGGTTCAAGCGATTCTCCTGCCTCAGTCTGCTGAGTAGGTGGAATTACAGATGCCTGCCACCACGCCCAGCTAATGTTTGTATTTTTAGTATTTTTGTATTTTAGGCTGGGCACAGTAGCTCACGCCTGTAATCGTAGCACTTTGGGAGGTTGGGACTGGTAGATCACCTGAGGTCAAGAGTTCCAGACCAGCCTGGCCAACATGGTGAAACCCCATCTCTACTAAAAATAAAACAAATTAGCCAGGCGTGGTGGCAGACGCCTGTAATCCCAGCTACTTGGGAGCCTGAGGCAGGAGAATCACTTGAACCTGTGAGGCAGAGGTTGCAGTGAGCTAAGATCACCCCACTGCAAGAGCGAAACTCCGTCTGAAAAAAAATAACAATAATTTATGGTTTATTGAGTACTTACGTCATTTGGTGGGCTTATTAGTGTAAATTATGTCATTATTTAATCCTCGTGTAACCTTTTAAGTATTTAGAGATAACCAGGTATAAGGCAAATGTTACTGTTTGAAAGTGGTGGGAGAAGGCTGGGCATGGTGGCTCAAGCCTGTAATCCCAGCACTTTGGGAGGCCGAGGCGGGTGGATTGCTTGAGGTCAGGAGTTGAAGACCAGCCTGACCAGCATGGTGAAACCCCGTCTCCACTAAAAATACAAAAATCAGCTGGGCGTGGTGGTGGGCGCCTGTAATCCTAGCTACTCAGGAGGCTGAGGCGGGAGAATTGCTTGAATTGCCTGGGTGACAGAGCGAGACTCCATCTCAAAAACCAAAAACAAACAAGAAAGTGGTGGGAGAAGCGTTGTTATACTGATTGTGTGATTGTGTCTCTAGTGAAGATGTTCTGACCCTAATGTTGTCTTTAACAATGTAAGGTAGCAAAGAGAATGCTTAGGCTATACCCGTGTTTCTCACCCTCACTTTTATTCTTTTTGCTCCAATTTTCTAAATTTAAATTTTACTCATTATGGCATTTTTACAAAGGATAGTAAAATACTCTGCCAGTACGTCTATTCCCTTATAAATAAGATACCTTACATATATGTATGAATATGAATTCAAAATGAAGAGGGCAGCACCTATTTTGAAGGTGATGCTGAGAACGAGTGCTCCTCTAGTACTTTCCTTTCTGAGGTGCGCAACAGTGAGCTTGGGGTGTAGATTTGGATAGTTGTTTATTCATAGTTTTGGGTAATTTTTTGTTGAAAGGGATAAAGGAAGTGGGTATACGTTTTAAGATACTGTTTTGAAAAAGTATAGTATGAATTTTCATTGTGAAATGTAACTGTGTTGCTATACTTTTATATTCTTTATATCCTTTTAACGTCTGCCTTTGCTTTAGGAGGCAGTGTCTAACAAGAGCTTTATCATGATCTTTCTGCAGACTCCTGTCTTCTCAGTGTCTTGTGTTCTGGAAGGTCTGGTTTCTCTTCATATTGGGAACAAGGAGGCAAGAGAAAGGGAGAATGGATAGTAATTTCATCTTTCACTTCTTATCTCTGTTCTGCAGCCGTGCAGTCGGAGGTCCTTGTGCATGAAGACAAATTTGTTCTATGGCCTCGGAGTTGGGTGCCAGGGATGATGGAGGCTGCACTGAGCTGGCAAAGCCCCTCTATCTTCAGTACTTGGAGAGGGCCCTCCGGTTGGACCATTTTCTGCGACAAACGTCAGCCATCTTCAATAGGAATATTTCTAGGTATGTTATTGTATCTTTGCAATATGTTTTTCCAAATTCCTGATTTCCATTATCCTTACAGATTTTATAGGATTAAAGTATCTTATGATTTTTGTTTGATATTTTCTTTTGCCTCTTTCAAATAAAAACAGTCAATTTATATTCTGTAAAGTGTCCAGTTCTAACTTTAAATTATATTTTATTGGGTCAGCTGTAATTGTGGACTCATTCTTCAATTTATAGTGATGACAGTGAAGATGGACTGGATGACAGTAATCCCTTATTGCCCCAGTCTGGGGATCCCTTAATACAAGTTAAGGAAGAACCTCCAAATTCATTGCTTGGTGAAACTTCTGGAGCAGGCAGTTCTGGAATGTTAAACACGTATTCTCTGAATGGAGTTCTACAGTCAGGTCAGTGTGGTGTGACATCCCCCTTTGGACTATCGTTATCTTGGGGCAGTCATCCTTTAATTTTTTTATTCTTTGTGTTTCTTTATACAGAATCAAAATGTGATAAGGGGAATTTATATAATTTCTCTAAGCTGAAGAAAAGCAGAAAGTGGCTAAAGGTAAGAGATAAAGCAGGATGTTTACAATGCAGATAGTCTGCTAAAGTTACTAATAGATGGGAAAGTTATCAACTCATTTTGGCAGATTGACAGAGTTTTTCAAATATGATTCTTTTATACTGGATGTGGTTTTTTGAAGAGATTATTGAGAAAATCTGGAAGATTCAGTGAAGTCATTTAGCAAACATGAATTGAGTACAGGTTGAGTATTGCCAATCTGAAATGCTTGAGACCAGATGTGTTTCAGATTTTGTTTTTGAGACGACGTTTCACTCTTGTTGCCCAAGCTGGAGTGCAATGGCATGATCTCAGCTCACTGCAACCTCCGCCTCCTGGGTTCAAGTGATTCTCCTGCCTCAGCCTCCTGAGTAGCTGGGATTACAGGCACGCGCCACCACGCCCAGCTAATTTTTTTGTATTTTTAGTAGAAATGAGGTTTCACCATGTTAGCTAGGTTGGTCTCAAACTCCTGACCTCAGGTGATCCGCCTGTCTCAGCCTCCCAAAGTGCTGGGATTATAGGCGTGAGCTCCCAGCCTCAGATTTTTTTTTTTTTGAATATTTACAGTACAAAATGAGATATCTTGGAGATGGGACCCAAGTTAATAAACACAATTCATTTATGTTTTATATACACCTTAACATAGCCTGAAGGTAATTATATTTTTCCCTTGGGGATGCTGAATAAACTGTTTTATATACCTGTGTTTTGACTGTGACCTGTCACATGAGGTCAGGTGTGGAATTTTCCACTTGTGGCATCTTATTGGTGCTCAAAACCTTTGAGATTTCGGAGTATTTTGGGTTTTTGGAATAGGCATGCTCAACCTGTTATAACGTACTGAGGGGAAAGAGGAAGTACAAAAATTTATCAGATGAAGTCTTTGCACTCATTGGGTCACATAATCAGGAATATTAATTCCATAAGTTCCATAATTTATATTAATTCCATAACTTCCTTAAGTTCCTGAGTAGTTTATTCATTTAACAGATGTTGATTTAGTGCATCCATGTGCATGTGCCAGGTACTGTTATGGTTGGGCAAGTTTCCTGCCCAATGGTGCTTACATTCTAAAGGAGGCAGGCAGTTAGTAAGCCTGTAAACAAGTAAATAAACATGGCTTCTTTAAAGACGTAACATTTCAACTGATTCTGAGTGATCACAGAGAACCATGTTATATCTAGGGTAACGGCATTTCGGTCAGAAGGAACAACTACAAAAGTCCTGAGAAAAGAAACAACTTAGTATGTTTGGTGAAAAAAGAAGTCTAGTATGGCTAGAGCACAGTGAATGAGGAGGATGGTGGAAGATGAAGTTACAAGACTGTGATCACACAGGCTTTGTCTATGTTAAGGAATTTGTGTTTTACTGTCTTTGTAGTCATAAGCCATTGGCGTGTTTACAAGCAGAGAGGTTGTTAATCTCATTTACACTCTTAGAAGATTACTGTCAGTGGCCAAACTGAATTAAGGATAGTATTTCTTTTATTGGAACTAATTATTTCTCTTTTATACTTTTCCTATGAAGTACTCAAAAGCAATTAAAACCCTTCATTATTATCACTAGGTCCTTCAAAAGGCTCATGTGTAAAAGGTCCGATTTGGTCAATATCAGTTGCGCTTTAGGTTGTTGGAAATGCAGAAATTGTTATGTTTAGCTGTCATATTTTGAAAAATTGAGTTATAATTCATTGTCATAAAATTCACCTTTTCATTTTATTTTATTTTATTTTATTTATTTTCGAGACAGGGTCTCACTTTTTCACCCTGGCTGGAGTGCGGTGGCACAATCTCAGCTTAGTGCAGCTTCGACCTCCTGGGTTCTAGTGATCCTCCAGCCTCACCCCTGTGAAGTAGGACTACAGGCCCGCACCACCACGTTCAACTAATTTTTGGGGGTTTCGCCATGTTGCCCAGGCTGGTGTCGAACTCCTGAGCTCAAGCAATCTGCCTGCCTCAGCCTCTCAAAGTGCTGGGATTACAGGTGTGAGCCACCGTGCCTAGCCAAATACACCCTTTTACAGGTTAAAACTTAGTCGTTTTTCGTGTATTTACAAAGTTGTATACCCATGATTACAATGTAATCTCAGAAAATTTTTAACATTCTGAAATGAACCCTGTACCCGTTAGCAGTCACTCTCCATTTTCTTTTTTTCCTTTTTGTTTTTTGAGACGGAGCCTTGCTCTGTCGCCCAGGCTGTAGTGTAGTGGCGCGATCTCAGCTCACTGCAACCTCTGCCTCCTGGGTTTAAGCGATTCTCCTGCCTCAGCCTCCTGAGTAGCTGGAACTACAGGCGCTTGCCACCACGCCTGGCTAATTTTTGTATTTTTAGTAGAGACAGGGTTTCACCGTGTTGGCCAGGCTATTCTCAAACTCCTGACCTTGTGATCCCCCCGCCTCGGCCTCCCGAAGTGCTGGGATTACAGATGTGAGCCACTGAGCCCGGCCAGCAGTACTCTCCATTTTCTATTTCCTCTGTCCTTTGGCAGCCACTAATCTGCTTTTTGTTTGTGTTGATGTGCCTCTTCTGGAATTTTTGTTTTTGTTTTCTTTTTAAGAGACAGGCTCTTGCAACTGTTTCCTAGGTTGGAGTGCAGTGATGCAGCCATAGCTCACTGCACCCTCGAATTCCTGGGGTCAAGCAGTCCTTCCTCCTCTGTCTCCCAAGTAGCTGGGACTATAGGCACATGCCTTTTTCTGTAGAGAAGAGATCTTACTAGGTTGCCCAAGCTGGTCTCAAACTCCTGGCCTCAAGCAGTCCTCCTGCCTGGGCCTGCCAAAGTGTTGGGATTACAGGTGTGAGCCACCACTCCCAGCCTAGACATTTCATATAAATTGAATCCTAGGATAACGTGACCTTTTATGACTGACTTCTTTAATTTAGCATAATATTTTCAAGGTTCTTCATATTGTAGCCCCTACTAACGTGTTATTCCTTTTCATGGCTGAATTACATCTCATTATCTGGATATTCCACATTTTATTTATCCATTTATCAATAAATAGATATTTGGGATATTTCTCCTTTTGGGCCATTACAGCTTGCTTTCTATATTTTTTTATACCCTATAGGTAGTTGTTTTTTTTGCCTTCCTGTTTGGCATGTATGTATAGTTTATATGTATATGATATTTATGTATTGCTTATACTTTTGTAAGTATTCAGAGGAATTTTTAGCCTTGTTGCTGATAACATGTCCCATGTTTTATTGCATTTTAATTTGTATTCCCTAAGTTTAATTAGTATTCTTAATGTTTTTCAGTTGAATTTATAAAGCATATCATAAGGGGAACTGGAGTGACTATCTTCCTGCTGTTTTTGTCATTGTTTTGGATCTGGGAAAAAATGCTTGGATTATAAATGGGATTGCTTCACAGCAAAAGATACATTTCTATTTTCACCCTTTTCAGAGCATTCTGCTAAGTGATGAATCCAGCGAGGCTGATTCTCAGAGTGAAGATGGTGATGAAGAAGAACTCAATCTTAGCAGAGAAGAACTTCACAACATGCTTCGACTACACAAATATAAGAAACTTCATCAAAATAAGTATAGTAAAGACAAGGAGGTAAGAGTTTCAGGAGAAACACTTCAAACTGAGTATTCACCCTCTGCTTTATAGTCATTAAAGATACATCATTTTGGCTGAGCGTGGTGGCTCACACCTATAATCCCAGCACTTTGGGAGGTCGAGGTGGGTGGATCATGAGGTCAAGAAATTGAAACCATCCCGGCCAACATGGTGAAACCCCCTGTCTACTAAAAATACAAAAATTACCTGGGTGTGGTGGCGTGCGCCTGTAGTCCCAAGCTACTCAGGAGGCTGAGGTAGGAGAATCGCTTGAACCCAGAGGCAGAGGTTGCAGTGAGTCGAGATCAAGCCACTGCACTCCAGCCTGGGGACAGAGCGAGACTCTGTCTCAAAAAAAAAAAAAAGATACATCATTTTATGGAGCTGGAAATCATTATCCTCAGCAGGGAGTGTAAGTGGGAGCTGAACAATGAGAACACATGGACACAGGGAGGGGAACAAGACACACTGGGGCCTGGGCAGGTGGGTGTAGGAGGAGGGAGAGCATCAGGAAAAATAACTAATGCTTTCTGGGCTTAATACTTAGGTGATGGGTTGATAGGTGCAGCAAACCACATGGCACATGTTTACCCGTGTAGCAAACCTGCACATCTTGCACACGTACCCTGGAACTTAAAAGAAAATTCCTGACTGGGTGCGGTGGCTCACGCCTGTAATCCCAGCACTTTGGGAGGCTGAAGTGGGCAGATCACTTGAGGTCAGGAGTTGGAGCCCAGCCCAGCCAACTTGGTGAAACTCCATCTCTACTAAAAATACAAAAAGTTGGCCGGGCGCAGTGACTCACGCCTGTAATCCCAGCACTTTGGGAGGCCCAGGCAGGTGAATCATCTGAGGTCAGGAGTTCGAGACCAGCCTGACAAACATGGGGAAACCCTGTCTCTACTAAAAATACAAAATTAGCTGGGCGTGGTGGTGCATGCCTGTAATCCCAGCTACTCAGGAGGCTGAGGCAGGAGAATCGCTTGAACCCAGGAGGTGGAGGTTGCAGTGAGCCGAGTTTGCACCACTGCACTCTTGGCTGGGTGACAGAGTGAGACTTCATCTCAAAAAAAAAAAAAAAAAATTTTTCTAAAATTCTCTGGAATCAATGAAATTGAACTACTAATACTTCAGATGTACTGGACTAAAAGATATGTTCTTCAAAAAAAAAAGATACATCATTTTAACTTTATGTTTAGGTAGCAGTGGAACAGCTTTATTGAGATGTAATTCACATAACAAAACTTCAGCCTTATATAGTGTGCAATTCAGTGTTTTTTTTAATATATTCATAGTTGGGTTACTATCATTACGGCCTAATTCCTGAACATTTACATCACCTCATAAAGAAACTGCATGCCTCTTAGCTGTTGCCCCTCATTCTATCTGTCCCTCAGTCCAGGCAGCCACCAGTCCACTCTGTTTCTTTTTTCTTTTTTTTGGACAGAGTCTCGCTCTGTTGCCCAGGCTGGAGTGCAGTGGTGCGACCTTGGCTCACTGCATCCTCTGCCTCCCAGGGTGAAGCGATTCTCCTGCTCAGCCTGCCGAGTAGCTGGGATTACGGGCGTGCGCCACCACACCCAGCTTTTTTTTTTTTGCATTTTTAGTAAAGACGGGTTTTCACCATGTTGGCCAGGTTGGTCTCGAACTCCTGACCTCAGGTTATCCTCCTGCCTTAGCCTACCAAAGTGCTGGGATTACAGGCGTGAGCCACCATCCCCAGCCCAATCCACTCTGTTTCTATAAATGTGCCCATTCTAGACATTTCATACAAATGGAATCATGCAACATGTTGCTGTGTCCAGCTTCTCTCACTTAATGTCATATTTTCAAGATTGATTAATGTAGCATGTATCAGCATTTCATTTCTTTTTTTGCAAATATTCGTTGTATTTATACCTTATTTTATATATGCATTATCCAGTTCATGAACTATGATTAGCATATTTCTACTTTTTGGCTATTTTGAATAATGATGATATGAAGATTTGTGTGGATGTGTTTTTATTTCTCTTCATTATATACTTAACAGAGAAGTTGCTGGGTCATATGGAAACTCCTTGTTTAGCCTTTTGAGGAATTGCCAGAATGCTTACATTCTAGTGTTGCTTATTCATGCAGTTGCTCTTTGGGAGTAGTGTTTCTGTCTTAGAAAGCTCTTCATACACTAACAATAAAATGATAGTTTTGAGTGACAACTATTTGAACGCCGTTACCAAAGCCTTCTATTTCTTTCTTTTTTATTTTTTGAGATTGAGTTTCACTCTTGTTGCCCAGGCTCGAGTGCAATGGTGCAATTTCGGGTCACTGCCACCTCCGCATTCTGAGTTCAAGCAATGCTCCTGCCTCAGTCTCCCAAGTAGCTGGGATTATAGGCGTGCGCCACCACGCCCAGCTAGTTTTGTATTTTTAGTAGAGATAGGGTTTTTCAATGTTCGTCAGGCTGGTCTCAGACTCAGGTGATCCACCCGCCTCGGCCTCCCAAAGTGCTGGGATTACAGGGGTGAGCCACCCCGCCCAGCCGCCTTCTGACTATTTCTACAAGTGTGGGACATTGTACATAATGAGCAGTAGTATATTTGAAGACGTAAGAATTTTCTAGCAATTAGTTAAGGTCCAAAGTTAGTTCAGAGAGATTGGAATAATATTCCGAACCTTATAAACCTGTAGAAGTGGTAAACACAGTATCTGACCATTTTGATGTAAAAAGTTCCTTCCTTCTTTTTTCTTTTTTTTTTTTTTTTTTTTCACCGGGTGAGTCCGTGCCGATCTCAGTGCAGTCGCCCCCAGGGTCCATCCGCACTCCAGCCTTTGTATGGTCTCGATCTCCTGACCTCGTGATCCGCCTGCCTCGGCCTCCCAAAGTGCTGGGATTACAGGCGTGAGCCGCTGCGCCTGGCCAAGTTCCTTCCTTCTTAAACTCCAGCACTAAGGGACTTGGCGCTCCAAGTATTTGCTTGTTTTTTATGTTTATTTTTTATTTATTTTTATTTTATTTTTTGAGATGGAAGCTCTGTCACCCAGACTGAAATGCAGTGGCATGATCTTGGCTCACCGCAACCTCTGCCTCCTGGGTTCAGGCAATTCTCCTGTCTTAGTCTCCCAAGTAGCTGAGACTACAGAAGCCCACCACCATGCCTGGCTAATTTTTTTTTAATTTTTAGTAGAGATGTGGTTTCATCATGTTGGCCAGGCTGGTCTTGACTTCCTGACCTCAAATAATTTGCCCACCTTGGCCTTCCGAAGTGCTGGTGTTACGGGCATGAGCCATGGCGCCCAGCTGAGCCACCATGCCTGGCCTGCTTATTTTTTAAATTCAAGTAAAACATACATATAGGAAAGTTCTCAGACTTTAAGTGTACAGCTCAGTGCATGCTAATTTAATTTTGATTTTTAACAGAGGACATTGTAATAGTTCCCTATGTTAATCTTTCAGTCTTATTTCAGTCCTCGGACAATTTATTTGGCTATAATCCAGGAAAGAGATTTAACAGTGGGCTACGTAATTTTAATTTATATTTATGCATTAGTAATATGTGAGACAAAATTAATATGAGATTTGGGGATTAAGTGAAACATTTGAAAGCATTTACTTATCACTTCCTGGATGGAAAGAGTTACATTATTCATATGTTAGAATTCTGGCAATGTAGGCACTATCTATAATAATAGCAGTCTCTCTTAGTGGGAGATGAAGAGAGGAAAGACTTGAAAGATTGAAGAATTGGGATGACTGGTGACTATTTGAAGCAGGCATATGACTAACAGAAAAGCAAGCATGAAGGGCCAGTTGCAGTGGCTCACACTTGTAATCCCAGCACTTTGGGAGGCTGAGGTGGGCTGACACTGAGGTGGGCTGACACCGAGGTGGGCTGACACCGAGATGGGCTGACCACAAGGTCAGGAGATCAAGACCATCCTGGCCAACGTGGTGAAACCCTGTCTCTACTAAAAATACAAAAATCAGCTGGGTGTGGTGGCGTGCGCTTATAATCCCAGCTACTTGGGAGGCTGAGGCACGAGAATCGCTTGAACCAAGGGGCGGAGGTTGCAGTGAGCCGAGATCACACTGCTGCACTCCAGCCTGGCAACAGAGCAAGACTGTGTCTCAAAAAAAAAAAAAAAGAAAAGCATGAGGAACTGTTGGTAATAGAAATATGGTTTATTTCTTGGTGGTGAATTTCCAAGGGGAGACATTTCTGCAAGGAATTAATTTCATGTCTTAGTATATGTCAGGTTTAAGTAAGTATTCTGTAGAAATTCAGAAGCATGAAGAGTTTTGCTTTCTTAAATTATTTTCAGTGACCTGTTACGTGTATAGGAGTTGAACTCATTTTGTTTGAAGTTAAGGAAGTGATTCCCTTTGATATACTAGATGTTACTGATCTCTTTGTGGGAAGAATACTGTATTTAGGAGCCATGATTTCCTCTGGCTTAGTTTTCTGTAGTAAAGATAATTTGAAAGCTGTACTATAGAAAACCGGCCCATCATGGTTTTTGCCTGCTTCAGTTGCAGCAATATCAGTACTACAGTGCAGGCCTGCTCTCCACATATGACCCTTTCTATGAGCAACAACGGCATCTACTTGGACCCAAGAAAAAGAAATTTAAGGAGGAAAAGAAACTTAAAGGTGAGCATGCTGAACTGCCTTCCACGTATATTCATTCTTAGTTTCAGAATTGCATGTGGCCTACTGGTGCATTTGGACTTTATATATAGTCCATATGTAGAAATTTGCTTTATCTGAAAAACTCTCCTTTCTATTTAGTAGCAAGTACAATTTTCGCTTTGGTATCCATGGGTGATTGGATTCTGGACCCCTGGCAGATACCAAAATCCACAGATGCTCAAGTTCTTTATATAAAATGGTATAGTATTTGCATATGAGCTGTGCACATCCTCTCGTATACTTTAAGTCATCTCTGGATTATTTATAATACCTAATACAATGTAACTGCTATGTAAATACTTGTTACCCTATATCGTTTAGAGAATAATGACCAAAAACAGTTTGTACATATTCAGTACAGCTGCTACAACCATTCTTTTTTTTTTGTTTTCCTGAATATTTTTGATCCTCAGTTGTTTGAATCTATGATGTGGAACCCACAGATAGGAAGGATAGACTATATTATTAACCTTAATTCATATTTGGCTTATAGTCTTTAGTTCTAGAATTGGAAAGACAGATTCCTAGCTAAAGGTTTAGGCAAAATTAGTTTATTCCATTTTTCTTATACACACTGTACAAATATTGCAAATGTTCTGGGATAGGAAGTTGGTTATGCACAGAGAAGTAAGAAAAGTAACCCAAAGTGTTTGGAATAAGTTATCATTGTTGCTGTCTGAGGTGATTTAAAATAGATCACCTCCTGATGATCTTCTGTAGTGTTTGTTTGCATGTTTGCCAGGAAATGTCCTTTCCTCTCTTACTGAGCTCTCAGCAGCTGGATATCAGGAAGGAAACTGAAAGAGAAAGTTTTAAACTATCTTTGTGAGGCAAATTTTATTCCCCTGAAAGTATTAATTTCTTTTTTTTTTTTTTTTTTTTTTTTTTTGAGATGGAGTCTCGCTCTGTCACCCAGGCTGGAGTGCAGTGGCACAATCTCAGCTCACTGCAACCTCCACCTCCTGAGTCCAAGCAATTCTCATGCCTCAGCCTCCCAAGTAGCTGGGATTACAGGTGCACGCCACTATACCTGGCTAATTTTTGTATTTTTAGTAGAGATGGGGTTTCACTATGTTGGCCAGGCTGGTCTTGAACTCCTGACCTCAGGTGATCGATCACCTGCCTTGGCCTCTCAAAGTGCTGGGGTTACTGGCGTGAGCCATCGCACCTGGCTTGAAGGCATGAATTGTACTCAAAAAGGCTCCTTTTAGTCTTCCCTTCTTTCTCTATTATCTTTATTAGTGTTTTCTCACCCTCCACACCCTTCCTCCAACCTGAATTAAGGTTTTGTTTCATGTATTTTTGTCTTGCAAGTCTTAGTGACATGTCAATACGTCTTTTTCTTCTCTTTTATTTTTCTTTATCCACCTTATAGGTATACTTTTTTCTTATTTTCCCCACACTGCATAGACGTATAGCCACTTTATATTGCCACCAAGTAGAAATAAGTTTCCTTCCTTTGACTATTACTTGAGTCTGTGATACCTCAGACACTTCCTTACCTATTAGGTTCAAAAGAAATTTGGTTCTTGCCACACGCCTGTAGTCCCAGCTACTCGGGAGGCTGAGGCGGGAGAATTGCTTGAACCTGGGAGGTGGAGGTTGCAGTGAGCCGAGATTGCACCATTGCACTCCAACCTGGGCGACAGGGCGAGACTCCGTCTCGGAAAAAAAATAAAAGAAATTTGGTTCTCGGGTTTTATTCTGTATTTCACTTTCTTATAAACAGAGTGAGTATCCAGTGTTCTTTTCTAGGTTAGTGAGATATCAATCAGTATGTTTCTTCTTCTCTTTTATTTTTCTTCCTCAAGGAATATTCATGGGTCTGAGTAGATAAAGGGATATGTGTTGTCAGTGTCAGGTGGAATAAGGAAAGAACCTTGCGTGTTTTAAGTCGTGAGGTTGCTTTGTGACTATCTCCTGTGGAAGTGCAACCCTGTTGCATCTGTTTCTTTTGCAGCTAAGTTGAAAAAAGTGAAGAAAAAAAGACGAAGAGATGAAGAACTTTCCTCTGAAGAATCCCCTCGTCGCCATCACCACCAGACCAAAGTCTTTGCCAAGTTTTCTCACGATGCACCTCCCCCTGGCACTAAGAAAAAGCACTTATCCATTGAGCAGCTGAATGCTCGTCGCAGGAAAGTATGGCTCAGCATTGTGAAAAAGGAACTACCAAAGGTAAGTGAATGCCTCCAGGAGATGGAGATTGGGAGAATGTTTTCTCTCCCCACCCACTAAAGAGGAACTCTGAGAGCTAGATACTTTCAGAGATAGGAATTCCGCAAAGAAACTAATCTGTTGGAATCAAGAAAATGCTGAGTAGTACTCTTTCAGTTAACAGTTTCTTCTAGAATGTGGTCAGAATTCACAAGACAATTAGTTATTGTGTGATGCTCCTTGGTCAAAAAATTGGAGGACAACTTCTTCAAGGAAAGAATACAGTTTTCCTAAATATAGCAATAGATACTTGACAGCCAATTTATAGGTGATATTAGAAAAAATTAAAAAGAGGCCAGGCATGGTAGGTCACACCTGTAATCCCAGCACTTTGGGAGGCTGAGGTGGGTGGATCGCTTGAGCCCAGGAGTTTGAGACCAGTCTGGACAACATGGTGAAACCCCATCTCTACAAAAACTACAAAAATGAACTGGGCATAGTGGCACATGTTTGTAGCCCTACCTATGCAAGTGACTGAGGCAGGAGGATAGATTGAGCCCAGGAGGTTGAGGCTTCAGTGAGCTGAGATCGCACCACTGCACTCTAGTTTGTGTAACAAAATGTTTAACATAATAAATATTTATTTATTTTGTCTCAAAAATTAAATAAAAAGGAGTTGATATGTTTCTTAGAGAATTTACAAATGTTTGAATGTTGCTGAATAATCACAGGCACTAGAATAAAATGTGAACGAGTTAAAAGAAACATGTATAAGCATTTTTCCTCTTAGTTCATTTGGTTTTGATAACATTTTATTTTCTTCTTCTTATTTTTGAGATGGAGTCTTGCTCTGTTGCGTGGGCTGGATTGCAGTGTCATCATCTCGACTCACTGCAACCTCCGCTTCCCAGGTTCAAACAATTCTCCTTTCTTAGCCTTCCAAGTAGCTGGGGCTACAGGCAGATGCCACCATGCCCAGCTAATTTTTGTATTTTGGTAGAGATGGGGTTTCACCATGTTGGCCAGGCTGGTCTCGAACTCTTGACCCCAGGTGATCTGCCTGGCTCCGCCTCATAAAGTGCTGGGATTACAGATGTGCGCCACTGCGCCCAGCCAATAACATGTTATTTTGATATAATTTCAAAATTAATAGTTGCAAGCCAGATGCCATACGCAGCGTTTTTTTTTTTTTTTAAAGAAGTTGCAATTAATAGTCCAAGGAATGTCTGTTTACCCTTAAGTGAGATTCACCAGTTGTTTACATATTACTCTTAATGATGAATTGAGTGCAATCCTGATAGGAACAGGATATTTCATTATAAATTGGATTTTTTTTAGAAACGGGATATTTTATGAATTGAGAAAAGTTGATAATAAAGTCTATGTGATGAAGTCAGAATGTAGGAGTAGCTGGGGAAGAATTGGAAAATCCCCGCTAAACATTAGAACACACTACAAAACCTCTACAGTTAAAAAAGTGTGGTACTGGCACATGAATAGGCAAATAGATGAGTGGAATAAGCCGGTGGACTTATAAATTAGTAGTGCTGAGACAACTGGGTAGCAATTTTGAAAAAGATAAAACTAGATCTGCATCTTACACATATACTTCATATAGGTTAGTACGACAGTTTTTAAACTATAGAGGTTATAGTGTGTTTTAATTTTTTTTTTTTTGAGATGGAGTCTCGCTCTCTTGCCCTGGCTGGAGTACAGTGGTGCAATCTTCGCTCACTGCAACCTCCGCCTCCTGGATTCAAGCGATTCTCCCACTTCTGCCTCCCAAGTAGCTGAGTAGCTGGGACTACAGGTGCGCGCCATCACGCCCAGCTAATTTTTGTATTTTTAGTAGAGATGAGGTTTCGCCATGTTGGCCAGGCTGGTCTTGAACTCCTGACCTCAAGTGAGCTGCTCACCTCGGCTTTCCAAAGTGCTGGAATTATAGGTGTGAGCCACCATGCCCAGCCTGTTTTAATGTTTTGAGGATATTACCTTTGATCCCTTGGTATGGTGGTGTTTTGCTACTGTAAAATTAAAGTTTTTTTTTCCTTAGCAGTTAATAAGTATTTCTGGAGACATACTTTATGCTTGAGCATTCTTTTTTTTTTTTTGAGATGGAGTCTCACTGTCGCCCAGGCTGGGTCTCGGCTCACTGCAAGCTCCGCCTCCCAGGTTCACGCCATTCTCCTCCTTCAGCCTCCGGAGTAGCTGGGACTACAGGCACCTGCCACGACACCCAGCTAATTTTTTTTGTATTTTTAGTAGAGACAGGGTTTCACCATATTAGCACGCCATTCTCCTCCTTCAGCCTCCGGAGTAGCTGGGACTACAGGCACCTGCCACGACACCTGGCTAATTTTTTTTTGTATTTTTAGTAGAGAGGGTTTCACCGTATTAGCACGCCATTCTCCTCCTTCAGCCTCCGGAGTAGCTGGGACTACAGTCACCCGCCCCAACACCCAGCTAATTTTTTTTGTATTTTTAGTAGAGACAGGGTTTCACCGTATTAGCCAGGCTGTTCTCGATCTGACCATTATCTGTGCGCCTCGGCCTACCAAAGTGCTGGGATTGCAGACGTGAGCCACTGCACCCAGCCTGTGCTTGAGCATTCTTGATGGGAAAGTTATGGGAAAACCTGCTTAGTACCTGATGAAGAGGCCTCAGATGGTGTCCTTTCAATGAAAGAAATGAGTTTTCATTTCTTTTTGAGATGGGATCTTGTTCTGTTGCCCAGGCTGGAGTGCAGTGGACTGATCTTAGTTCACTTCAGCATTGATCTCCCAGGCTCAAGCAGTCCTCGCACCTCAGCCTCCTGAGTACCTGGGGCTATAGGTGTGTGCCACCACACTGAGCTAATTCTGTTTATTTAATTTTTTTTTTTTTTTTTTTTGAGATGGAGTTTCGGCTCTTGTCACCCAGGTTGGAGTACAATGGCACGATCTCGACTCACTGCAACCTCCACTTCCTGAGTTCAAGTAATTCTCCTGCCTCAGCCTCCCGGGTAGCTGGGATTACAGGCACCTGCCACCACACTCAGCTAATTTTTGTGTTTTTAGTAGAGACGGAGTTTCACCATGTTGACCAGGCTGGTCTTGAAGTCCTGACCTCAGGTGATCCAACCACCTCGGCCTCCCAAAGTGCTGGGATTACAGGTGTGAGCCACCATGCCCGGCCCAATTCTGTTTATTTTTTATAGAGACGAGGTCTCACTGTGTTGCCCAGGCTAGTCTCGAACTCCTGGACTCAAGTGATCCTCCTGCCTCAACCTCCCAAGTGCCGGGATTGCAGGTGTAAGCCACTGTGCCTGGCCAAGAAATGACTTTTTTTTTTTTTTTTTTTTTTTGAGACGGAGTTTTGCTCTTGTCGCCCAGGCTGGAGTGCAGTGGTGTGATCTCACTCAGCTCACTGCAGCCTTCACCTCCTAAGTTCAAGTGATTCTCCTGCTTCAGCCTCCCGAGTAGCTAGGATTACAGGCATATGCCACCACGCCTGGCTAAGTTTTCTATTTTTAGTAGAAATGGGGTTTCACCACATTGGCCAGTCTGGTCTCAAACTCAAGTGATCCACCCACCTCGGCCTCCCAAAGTGCTGGGATTGCAGGCATGAACCACCACGCCTGGCCAAGAAATGACGTTTTAGTGGGAATATTTGAGGTTCCTGGCTTCAGAGTGACAATAGCTCTTTAATTAGTAAGAGTTTTTTTTATAAAAGGCTGATATATTCCGTTAAATTTGCTGTCGTACGTGCAAACATTAGAGAAGTGGCTTTCAGACCTTCTTTGTCACTTTGAACTCATTGTTTCTTTAGCATCAAGGAGAATGCTGTTCAGTACTGAAAGAGCCACCCAGCTCTGCCTCTTCGGCATCTTCTTCCGTGTCAAATAGACATCATGGGGAGTCAGGTTTCTGTACTGACTTTTGTTTTTCCCCTTAGCTAGAGTGGAAAACACAAATAGCTGGATACTGGGTTGTGGGCTGCTGGGTTATTTTGTGTTAGGTCTTCCTTGGAGTTTAGTTTTAGAGAAGATTAGGCTTATGTGGTGGCAGAAACTGAGTGATAGTGACATCAGGTTTGCCTAGGCTGGAGGTGGGGCTAGAATCACAACTTAGGAGACTAGTTTATCTTTTCTCCTAATGATTCCTGTATCTGGGTGCCCTGTTCTCCCAGCCTTGCAGATTGGCCCTGGTAAGCAACATGTTTTTAATCAGGATGGTGCTAAGTTTTAGGTATTTTAACATTTTTCTAGTCCACTTCAAGCCTTACATGTAACTTAACATCTTCCCAAAAGTATACAGAAGACTGTTTAAGGCATCCACAACGCTGACTTATTCTTCTTGAATGCCTGTTTAATAGTTTTATGTATGGTATTGAGACGATGCCTTATGAAGTAATGTATCTTGCTTGGCTTGACATTTTCTAACCCTCTAGGAATTGAATAAAAGACTGTGCATTCTACATAGTCTTAGTTCAAAAATGAATCCTAAATGAAATATTGTTTTTTAAATATTTTAGGCAAATAAGCAGAAAGCTTCAGCTCGTAACCTGTTTCTCACCAATAGCCGAAAGGTAAAGTTGTAGTTTTGTGTTTTCCATTTCATGTTTTGCTGGAATATATTCTCCTTCTTTGGGGTCCATCTTGCTGCTCTTGTCTGTTGTAACCTGTTGATCATGAATCCAATAGTTCGTAAGAGAGTTTCTGAATGTTCTCAAGCTGTTTATTTTTTATTTATTTATTTATTTATTTTTTGAGACGGAGTCTCAGCCGCCCAGGCTGGAGTGCAGTGGCAGTGATCTCGGCTCACTGCAACCACCGTCTCCCAGGTTCAAGCGATTCTCCCATCTCAGCCTCCCGAGTAGCTGGGATTACAGGCATCTGCCATCATGCCCTGTAATTTTTGTATTTTAGTAGAGACAGGGTTTCACCATGTTGGCCAGGCTGGTCTTGAACTCCTGACCTCAGGTGATCTGCCTGCCTTGGCCTCCCAAAGTGCTAGGATTACAGGCATGAGCCACCACGCCCAGCCTCAATCTGTTTATTAAATAAAATTGTTCTTCCTCACATTTCTGGTATTTGAACCTTTTTGGATAAGACCATAGCCCACCCTGATTTCTTGAGCAGATCATGGAATCTCCGTCTTCAGTCTCGTCTAAGAAATAATGATGTGAATACCTTCCCTTAGAGGAAACTAAAACAACTTCCTTTAAGAATTGTGAGGATCAGATTAGGCCATGTTATTAGTTGTGTTTCTCTGGGGTAGTCATTCAACTTCTGTGTTTCCTCATTTATAAATTAGGGTGACGGTAATGCCAATTTCATAGGATTTTTGTGAAGAGTAAATTAGTTTAATATATTTTTCAGTGGTGCTAAAGATATAATAAGCAATGATAGCTGTTATTAATGTGTACAATAACATTTTGTAACTTCCAAGCACATCCCAGGTCCTTCTTCGTCATTATAATTTTTCATCTTCTAAGGTGACAGAAATCGGATAGATTTCTTATCCCTGATATTACCACAGGGTCTGGGCCTATGTCACAGTACTGTACAAGGACATTAATCAAGTTGCAGGAGAAAGAGATGTGGTCAAGGATGACAGTTTGTACTGAACAGATTGAAGAATGATGTGGTTTAGAGTCCGGGAAGAACCAGCCTCTGGTATGGGGTCCTTTCCGCTGTAATGCTGTTGTTGTTTTCAGCTTGCTCACCAGTGCATGAAGGAGGTGCGTCGAGCTGCCTTGCAGGCCCAGAAGAACTGTAAGGAAACCTTGCCTCGTGCCCGCCGCCTCACCAAGGAGATGCTTCTGTACTGGAAGAAATATGAGAAAGTGGAGAAGGAGCACCGCAAGAGAGCAGAGAAGGAAGCTTTGGAGCAGCGGAAGTTGGATGAGGAAATGCGGGAGGTAGGGCAAAAGCGTAACATTTTGAAAACTAATTACTACAGCCATTTGAAGAGATTGGTTTGCATTTTGAAAATTGTACATCTAACCAATGACACTGTCAATTTTTTTTTTTTTTTTTTTGGTAGAGCTGCGGTTTCGCCATGTTGCCCAGGCTGGTCTCAAACTCCTGAGCTTCAAGTGATCCGCCTGCCTTGGTCTCCTACCGTCAGAAATTTTTTTAAAGACTTAATTTTGAGGATGGTGATTTTAGACTAGTAAACCAATTCTGCGTTTAGTCTTTTGATAAGGCCCTCCTCAGGTCTTTTTCTCTTTTCTTCTAAGCTGTCCTCTATTCTGGGCACTTATTCCTCAAGAAAAAGGAATGAACAAAAGAGAAAGAAAGTAGCTTTTAATTCATCTTGGTTGGTTTGTAGGTGCTGACTACAGTTTTGCTTTTTTTTGACAATAAGAAATAGTTGCCAAATTCAGGGCCAGATAGGGACAGTGGACAGTGAGCCCAGTTTTCTAAGACTTACCCTTCACCTACTGTACTGTTTTATTTTTTTTTTTTTTTTGAGATGAAGTTTCACTCTTGTCGCCCAGGCTGGAGTGCAGTGGCGTAATCTCGGTTCATTGCAACCTCTGCCGCCCAGATTCAAGCAATTCTGCCTCAGCCTCCCGAGTAGCTGGGACTGTAGGCACCCACCACCATGCCCAGCTAATTTTTTGTATTTTTAGTAGAGACAGGGTTTCACTATGTTGGCCAGGCTGGTTTCGAATTCCTGAGCTCAGATGATACGCCTGCCTCAGCCTCCCAAAATGTTGAGATTACAGGCATGAGCCACCACGCCCAGCCTACTTTACTGTTTTCACTTGCAGCCAGTACTGTTGCTAAACCTGATGCCAGCTGGTGTAGGCTATGTATATTGCTGAGGGAAGCAAGAGGAGAGAATAAGAAGGCAAAGTCATTGTATTGCCATTGATAAACCAGCTGAGATGAATGGAAGGAGAGTTGAGATTTGAAGAAAGAAGGGAATTAGTGGATTGGATGATGTTTTCTTTCAGGTATATGTAGTAACTCGTGTCTAAGTGGAGCTTTGGAGCCTCTTCTGAGCTCTTGATCTTCCCTTATTTTATCATGACATCGAGAATGAAGATGGATTTTGCTCAGTTCTCTTAAGTCTCCTGGTTAATTTGTATATTTGCATGCAAGGTAATCATATTATCAAGTTAGTAAACATTTGATGCTTTTGGGAATTCTTAACTCATAGAATTTAAAGTCATTTGAGAGTTAGCCACAGATCTTGAAGTTTTGCAGGCACCTTGGCCTATATTCTAGATTTGTGAGACCTAGATTCTTAGTTATGTTGATAGCTGATGGTTGTGCTGACTTATGCATCTTTTTCGTTGAACTTTTGAAATAAAATTTTAACATATCCTTTCTGTTTTCTTAATCTACTTCGTTCATTTAATCATATGGTAGTTAACTTTTTTAAGGTTAAGGATGTTATTCTTGGCTGGGCGTGGTGGCTCACGTCTGTAATCTCAGCACTTTGGGAGGCCGAGGTGGGTGGATCACAAGGTCAGGAGTTCGACCAGCTTGGCCAACATGGTGAAACCCCCGTCTCTACTAAAAATACAAAAATTAGCTGGGCATGGTGGCGGGCGCCTGTAGTCTCAGCTACTCGGGAGGCTGAGGCAGAGAATTGCTTGAACCCAGGAGGTGGAGGTTGCAGTGAGCCGAGATCATGCCACTACACTCCAGCCTGGGCGACAGAGGAAGAATCCATCTCAAAAAAAAAAAAAAAAGATGTTATTCTTTTTCTTAATTGTTTTACTTTAGAAAGTTTTCCTTAGGCTGAGTGTATTGGCTCATGCCCATAATCCTAGCAGAAAGGCAGAGGCAGGAGGATCGCTGGAATACAGGAGTTCAAAACCAGTGTGGGCAACATAGTGATACTTCGTATCTATAAACAGTAGAAAAATTAGACAAATGCAGTGGCACGTGCCTATAGTCCCAGTTATTTTGGAGGCTGAGGTGAGAATATTGCTTGAACCTGGAATGTTGAGGCTGCAGTGAGCTGTGTTCTTGCTACTCCCTCCAGCCTGGGTGACACAGTAAGATACCATCTCTTCAGAAAAAAACAAAGATTTTCTTGATAGCACTTTAGGTTTGAAACATGAACATTCATTAAGACAAAAACTTAATTTTCTCTCACTCTCTTTCTCAAATTTTCTTCTGTTTTGGATCTGACTCAAATGCTATAAAGCTTTAAAGAGACAGGATGATTTTACGTAGATTACTGCTTTATAAAATATACTTTCAGCCTTTTGGGTTTTTTTTTTTTTTTGCTGTATTCCCTATTTTATTGTTTTTCTTTTGGGAGAGTGGATCAAGGAGAAATCAAGTATATTTTATGAATTTTGTTATGAAATAATTTAAAATAATGACTCTTGGACCAATAATGCTCTTTTTTGGGAAAAAAAAAAAAAAGCAAACAAGGCTGGGTGTGGTGGCTCATGCTTGTAATCCCAGCACTTTGGGAGGCCAAGGTGGGCGGATCAAGAGGTCGGGAGATCGAGACCATCCTGGCTAACACAGTGAAACCCCGTCTCTACTGAAAATACAAAAAATTAGCTGGGTGTGGTGGCATACACCTGTAGTCCTAGCTACTCGGGAGGCTGAGACAGCAGAATCGCTTGAACCCGGGAGGTGGAGGTTGCAGTGAGCCGAGATTGCACCACTGCACTCCAGCCAGAGCGAGAGGGTGAGACTCTATCTCAAAAAAAGAAGAAAAAAGAAAAAAAACAAAATAATGAGTCTTTAATATGCTGCTTACACTGTGTTCTGTGTTCCATATGATTTGGTATTTTGGATTATGTTTTCATTTTATTGTTTATCTTAGGAATGATTTTATTTATTGACACAATGATTATTTTTCTTACCTGGTTATTTTAGAGTAGAGGCACTTAATAAAGAAAAAAAGTGATATCTTACTCTGTCACCCAGGCTGGAGTGCAGTGGCATGATCTTGGCTCAGTGCATCAATCTCTTGGGCTCAAGCAGTCCTCCCGCCTCAGCCTCCAGTGTAGCTGGGACTGCAGGTACATGCCACCATGCCTGGCAAGTTTTTGTATTTTTTGTAGAAACAAGGTTTTGCCATGTTGCCCAGTCTGGTCTCGAACTCCTGAGATCAAGCAGTCCACCTGAAAGGAACTTTTAATTTAGCCTTCTCACATTAAAAAAAAAAAAAAAAAGTTTGCACGTGTATGTGTATTCAGTCTATATTCGTTTTTTGTAGCTATTATCACAGGTGAAATATAGGTGGTTTTGTTTTGTTTTGTTTTGTTTTGTTTTGAGACAGAGTCTTGCTCTGTCACCCAGTCTGAAGTGCAGTGGCGTGACCTTGGCTCACTGCAACCTTTCCTCCTGGGTTCAAGCGATTCTCCTGCCTCAGCCTCCTAAGTAGCTGGGATTACAGGCGCCTGCCACCACGCCCGGCCAATATTTGTATTTTTATCAGAGACGGGGTTTCTCCATGTTGACCAGGCTGATCTCGAACTCCTGACCTCAGGTGATCCGCCAGCCTTGGTCTCCCAAAGTGCTGGGATTAGAGGCATGAGCCACCATGCCTGGCCAAAAAATACAGATTGTGTTGGGGAGTATTTTCTTCCTTCCTATAGATTGTTTTGGGGAGTATTTTCTTCCTTCCATTAACCTGTTAATTTCATATACCTATTGTATTGGCTTTCAGAATAATTTATAGCTCTTTGTCAGTTATTTTGACTTCTGGTGGTAAGAGTTTTAGGGCCGGTGTAGTGGCTGGCCGGGTGCAGTGGCTCACACCTATAAATAATCCCAGCACGTTGTGAGGCTGAATGTGGGCGGATCACCTGAGGTCAGGAGTTGGAGACCAGCCTGGTCAATATGGTGAAACCCGTCTCTACTAAAAAAATACAACAGTACGGGCCGGGCGTGGTGGCTCACGCCTTTAATCCCAGCACTTTGGGAGGCTGAGGCAGGCGGATCATGAGGTCAGGAGATTGAGACCATCCTGGCTAACACAGTGAAACCCCGTCTCTACTAAAAATACAAAAAATTAGCTGGGCATGCTGGCAGGCGCCTGTAGTCCCAGCTACTCAGGAGGCTGAGACAGGAGAATAGCATGAACCCAGGAGGCAGTGCTTGCAGTTAGCCAAGATCACGCCACTGCACTCCAGTCTGGGCGACAGAGGGAGACTCTGTCCCGCCCCCGCCCCCGCCCCCGCCCCCGCCCCCAGGGGGGCTGAGGCAGGAGAATCACTTGAACCTGGCAGGCAGAGGTTACGGTGAGGCTGAGATCGTGCCATTGCACTCCGGCCTGGCCAACGTAGTTAGACTTGTCTCAAAAAAAAAAAAAAGAAAAGTTTCTGACGTGTACATTTTCAAAAATAATAAAGCTATATAGACATGTATCCACCATCCAGGTTATAAAATGGAATATACTGTTTGAATTTAGTTGTTGTCTCAGTGCCACCATAGAAAAGTAATGTAAGAAAGAAATATTTTAGTCAGAAGCCTAATAGAGAAAAGATTCACAGCGTAAAGGAGAGCAAAACACTTGTTACTAGTAGATTATGAATGAAAGTTATTCATTGCGCCAGGTGTGGTGGCTCACGCCTGTAATCCCAGCACTTCGGGATGCTGAGGCCAGTGGATCACCTGAATTCGAGACCAGCCTGGCCAACATGGTGAAACCCTGTCTTTACTAGTAATACAAAAATTAGCCGAGTTTAGTGGTGCTCACCTGTAATCCCAGCTACTCTGGAGGCTGAGGTACGAGACTAGCTTGAACCCGGGAGGCAGAGGTTGCAGTGAGCCGAGATCATGCCACTATACTCCAGCCCATGCGACCATGGGACTCTGTCTGAAAAAGAAAAAGAAATTTATTCATTGCTTTTAGTGCCACTGACTTGGCTAAATTAAAATTGTTTATCAGTGATGTTTACATTTTTAAAAGTAAACAATTGGTAAAGGAATTGTATGCAAATATAAGTGGTGAATTCTGGACTACTTCTTGGATATCATTGATAATTTGGCTCTGTTTTCACTTTTTTCCCTCTTTAGGCCAAGAGGCAACAGCGAAAACTCAACTTCTTAATTACCCAGACAGAGTTGTATGCCCATTTCATGAGTCGCAAACGAGATATGGGTCATGATGGTATCCAGGAAGAAATCCTAAGGAAACTAGAAGACAGTTCTACCCAGAGACAAATCGATATAGGTGGAGGAGTGGTAGTTAACATCACACAGGAAGATTATGGTGAGTCCTCAGTCAGGACTTAGAGGAAGGCTACCTCTTATTTTTTATATCTAAAGGTTATATACATTAATTCTTGCAAAATTTTTATTGATTCATAGGTAATTTACCAGAAAAGAGAGATTTATTGTACTGGAGTAGGGAAAGTGTGTTTCTATAACAGAAGTATAAGACCATTTATTAAAGAATTTGAATAGGAAGGGTTGTGGTTATATGATCTTGCAAGTTTGGGAATACTTTTGTTGTGATTTGTTAGTAGAAAAAACAGGTATTGTAATCAGAGTTCAGTAGAACTGAACTGTGTTTCAGTGGAGGAAAACATCTCTCACATAATAAGATTCTTGTTTATTTAAGCACGAGAAAGCAACTGTTCAGTTGTCTTTATGTGATCACAAGGAGAGGGAGGAATTGGGATGAAGTTTGAGAGGAATTTCACGGAGAATGCTGATTAAGATTGTGTTGAGCTAGAAATAGTAGAGATTGTAACTGCTTTATAGTATCATGGGGTTTACATATGTCTGTATTTCTCCTGTTAAAATAGTTTCACCTATCATAAATATATTAAAATTTTGAATCCTGATTGTCTTGATTGTTGTAGCTTGGTATTATTTGGTAGAAGAAACCCCAATACTGAGAGGGAGTGCCGTGATGTTTTTTGTGAGCTTGCTTTGGCTACTGGAGACTGTGGCAGCCTTCCACCTCCATTGCATTTCCAGCTTCTTTCCTCTGAGAATTTAGCCTTTCTCTTCCCCCACCCTCTGTGAACCCAGGGATAAGTAGAATGAGGGAATCAGGGATCCACATATATTGGTGTTAATTGTATCTTAGAACAAGATCAGTTGATAAAGTGTGATAATCCATAAATTTTCCTTTTCAGATAGTAACCATTTTAAAGCCCAGGCCCTGAAGAATGCTGAAAATGCTTACCATATTCACCAAGCTCGGGTGAGTCTTCAGATAGAAAGATTTACTGTAATTGGCCCTGGAAATACCCCACAAGCCTTTACTTAGGTGGTCTTCCTTTAGTCTTAATCACATTTGCAATTAAAAGCATAGACTAGCTTGTGTATATGTGTGTGAGTAACTGTGTGTAGGGTGTGGAGCTGGGTCTCTTTCACTTTAGAATAGTAGGGATACTAGAAGAAAGGCAGAAAAATGAATATTCAGTTTTCTAGCTTCAGCAATGTGTTAATTTCAGGTTAGAACAGTTTGTATTTTTTTTCTTTCTCTTGAGTAATCGTGGGCAATATAGTATGAAATGCATCATAGATGTTTAATGAAAAAGACCATACTCACCTGGCGCGGTGGCTTGCTCCTGTAATCCCAGCACTTTGGGAGGCTGAGGCGGGCGGATCACGAGGTCAGGAGATCGAGACCATCCTGGCTAATGCGGTGAAACCCCATCTCTACTAAAATACAAAAAATTAGCCAGGCGTGGTGGCGGGTGCCTGTAGTCCCAGCTACTCGGGAGGCTGAGGCAAGAGAATGGCCTGAACCCGGGAGGCGGAGGTTGCAGTGAGCCGAGATTGCGCCACTGCACTCCAGCCTGTGGGACAGAGCGAGACTCCATCTCAAAAAAGAAAAAGACCACACTCTTGGCTTGTTGAGAGAGCCACATCATGGTTTCAAAAAACTGCTACGTTATTTAATGCCTTCTTTCACTTAAGTAATAACTCGCTCTTTGTTATTTATTTCTTCTTCTTTTTTTTTTTTTGAGACGGGAGTCTTGCTTTGTCACCCTCCTGAGTAGCTGGGACTACAGGTGTGCACCACCATACCCAGCTAATTTTTTTTATTTTAGTAGAGACGGGGTTTCACCATGTTGGCCAGGATGGTCTCGATCTCCTGACCTCATGATCCTTCCGCCTTGGCCTCCCAAAGTGCTGGGATTACAGGCATGAGCCACTGCGCCCGGCCCAAGCTCTTTGTTATGTATGATATAGTGATGTTTAACAAAATCAGAAAGAAACTACAATCAGGTTGAATTAAGTAAAAAATTTGCTGTTTTTAATATATTGCATAGGAGCCCCTATTGACATTGACATTGACAGAGCATAAGTCAAGGATAGACGAATGTGACCTTCCCCAATTTATAATATAATTGTTACATTAAATAATATTAGTAATATGTTTTATAGAAATGATGTCATATGATACTACATTATATTATCAGATTACGAGAAATTTTGTTCCAATTATTTTTCTTAGCACAGGGTAGATATATTGTTATCTTGAGTTGTATTTGATGTCATATTTTTCCTCTTTTTTTTTTTTTTCTGATTTTGTTTTTTTTACTTTCCAGACAAGGTCATTTGATGAAGATGCAAAAGAAAGTCGAGCAGCTGCCCTACGGGCAGCAAACAAGTCTGGCACTGGGTTTGGGGAGAGTTATAGCCTGGCTAACCCATCTATCCGGGCTGGTGAGGATATTCCACAGCCCACAATTTTTAATGGCAAATTGAAAGGTTATCAACTGAAGGGCATGAATTGGTTGGCCAATCTCTATGAACAGGTGAATTTTAGAACCATGTCATTCTCTTCTATTATCTCTTTTCCTAAAGTCATTTGTTCAGTGTGATTGTGAAATGAGTACAAGATCTGGCTGGGCGTGGTGGCTCATGCCTGTAATGCCAGCACTTTGGGAGGCCAAGGCGGGCTGATCACCTGAGGTTGGGAGTTTGAGACCAGCCTGACCAACATGGTGAAACCCCTTCTCTACTAAAAAAAAAAAAAAAAAAAAAATACAAAATTAGCCTGGTGTGGTGGCACATGCCTGTGATCCCAGCTACTTGGGAGGCTGAGGCAGGAGAATCATTTGAACCCGGGAGGCGGAGATTGCGGTGAGCCAAGATGGCACCATTGCACTCTAGCCTGGGCAACAAGAGCAAAACTCCCATCTCAAAAAAAAAAAAAAAAAAAAAAAAAAAGAGTACAAGATCATGTTTTATATTTCACCCTTTTAAAAAGCTATATCCTGGGGAGGGATAGCATTGGGAGAAATACCTAATGTAAATGACGAGTTAATGGGTGCAGCACACCAATGTGGCACATGTATACATATGTAACCTGCATGTTGTGCACATGTACCCTAGAACTTGAAGTATAATAAAAAAATTAATGTAGATTTATTTAAAAATACAAAGCTATATCCTTTGACAGGAGGCAGAAGGATGTCTCTGTTTCTCTTTTTTGAGATAGGATCTTACTCTGTCACCCAGGCTGAAGCGCAGTGGTGCGTTTATGGCTCACTGTAGCCTTAAACTCCTGGGCTCAAGTGATCCTCCTGCCTCAGCCCCAAGAATAGCTGGAACTACAGACACATGCCACCATGCCTGGCTAATTTTTGTATGTTTTGTAGAAACAGGGTGTCTCCATGTTGCCCAGACTGGTCTCAAACTCCTGAGCTCGTGCGATATGCCTGCCTCGGCCTCCCAAAGTGCCGGGACAGGCATGAGCCACTGCGCCCAGCTAATGTCTTTCTTTTTTCTAACCTGGAGATCCTACTGCAGAATATTTGTGTATTTCTTGTGGTTGTCTTATATGGACTTGGTAAATCTAATTGTTTTTGTGTCTGGGTTGTATTAGCTAACAAACTGGCCTTGCCCTGTCTCATGTATCATGGTTCATAGTTGTAGCTGTAGCACTGGCAAAAGCAATTACTGTAGCAGTGGGTAAAAGTGCTGAGGCTGAGTATCTCTAGTCACTTCTCTTTAAACAAGCCAGTTATCTTGGTCGTTCTTTTTGGTAATAGGTTGAACTTAATTTGATGAAATGCATGAGGTGTTGACCACGTATTTTTTTTTCCCAGGGTATTAATGGCATTCTTGCTGATGAAATGGGCCTTGGTAAAACAGTACAGAGCATTGCCCTTCTGGCCCATCTGGCTGAGGTGGGTAGATGCAATCTTTCTATCTTCATTTCTCTAGAATTTAGGGTAATTTCCGTTGAAAATCAGCCACTTAAAAGCACTTTGCTAAGCTGTGTAGCATTCGAAGATGGTGGGACTGGATTCTTGCCTCAGAGCTTTATAAGGGGACAGTATTTTATAACTTTTTGGTTTTTAAGAGGGCTAGGACAATTTTTGAGCATGTGATTTTGAGACACTCCTTTCCACTCTGCATTGATTACCACCAGTGTAGTGGCAAGGGCAATATAGTTAGATCAGAACACCTTGCCTAACATTTCAGCTCTACTCTTACTACCAGTGTAAACTTGGGCAATTTAGCCTCTTTTTCAACTTAACTCTCTGAGGCTTAGTTTCCTTTTCCTCTTCTATGGAGACATTATATACTTTATAGGAATTTTATAAGAATTAAATTTAAAAAATGTGTAAAACTGAAAAAAGCAAAAGCTCTATACCTATTAAATAACTACAAGATTGTCATGATAACTAGTATAGTAGAAAACAATACATACAAGTCAGTGTGTCATAAATGCTTTGTGGATAAGAACTATAAGAGGTCAGAAGAGGGAATAGTTGCTTGCCATTTTTTTCTCAAGGTGTGTCTTTATGTTATTAACATAGGATATTACTATTGAATGTGCAGATTTGGGATTTGCTCACTGTTTCTCTTGTTATTTGTTTCCTATTCTTAGATTGTTCTTGTCATTAATTATAATTTTGAATTAAATACCTTCCTTTTCCTGTAGTTGGCTGACTGGGTTTTTCTGTTGCAGAGAGAGAACATTTGGGGACCTTTCTTAATAATTTCACCTGCGTCTACACTTAACAATTGGCACCAGGAGTTTACTAGATTTGTTCCTAAATTTAAGGTAAATATCAGTCCAACCAAAACATCTATTGCTCTTTAAAATAAACGTTTTGACTCTCCTTTTCTTGCCCTACTAATTTAATTATTCATAATAGTTTTAAGTTTTGGCCGGACTTGGGGGCTCACACTTGTAATCTCAGCACTTTGGGAGGTTGAGGTCGGTGGATCACGAGGTCAGGAAGTCGAGATCATCCTGGCTAACAAGGTGAAACCCCGTCTCTACTAAAAAAAAAAAAAAAAGAAAATTATCCAGGCGTGGTGCCATACGTCTGTAGTCCCAGCTACTCAGGAGGCTGAGGCAGGAGAATCGATTGAACGGGGCAGGGTGGCAGGGGGTGAGGGGGCGAGGGGAGGTCGCAGTGAGGGGAGGTTGCAGCGAGCTGAGAATGTGCTGTTGCACTCCATCCAGGGCGACAGAGCAAGACTCCTTCCGTCACAAAAACAAAAATGTCTCATACATTGTTCCAAAATAACTTGCATATAATCACTATAAAACTTACTGCTGGGAACAATGAGTGCATATTGCATTTAGCCTGATGAATTGATACTCCTGGTCAAACTGCCATAATAGAAAACATCTACCTTGTTTGTTTTAACATAGATTTTGACAAATCATACCGTCAGTACACATCCTATCATTTATGGCATTGCTCTTTTCATTCAAATCTATTTTAAGTAATTTGTTTCTTTTTTTAAATACGTCTTGTTTTTGTTTTGAGATGGAGTCTCGCTCTGTTGCCAAGGCTAGAGTGCAGTGGTGCAATCTCGGCTCACTGCAACCTCCATCTCCCAGGTTCAAGCAATTCTCCTGCCTCAGCCTCCTGAGTAACTGGGATTACAGGTGTCTGCCACCATGCCCAGCTAATTGTTTTGTATTTTTAATAGAGACAGGGTTTCACCATGTTGCCCAGGCTGGTCTCAAACTCTTGACCTCAGGTGATCCACACGCCTCGGCCTCCAAAAACGCAAGGATTACAGGCATGAGCCACCGCACACAGCCGTTTTTGTTTTTATCAGTTTCGCTCTTGTTGCCCAGGCTAGAGTGTAATGGTGCGACCTCTGCTCACCGCAACCTTTCCTCCAGGGTTGAAGCGATTCTTCTGCCTCAGCCTCCCGAGTAGCTGGGATTACAGGCATGTGCCACCATGCCCGGCTAATTTTGTATTTTTAGTAGAGACGGGGTTTCTCTACTGACCATGTTGGTCAGGCTGGTCTCGAACCCCTGACCTCAGGTGATCCACCCGTGTCAGCCTCCTGAAGTGCTGGGATTACAGGCGTGAGCCACTGCATCCAGCCCGTTTTGCTTTTTTAGTAGAGGCAGGTCTCACTATGTTGCCCAGGCTGGTCTTGAACTCCTGGCCTCTAGTCAACCTTCCTCCTCAGCCTCCCAAAGTCCTGGGATTACAGGCATGAGCCACTAAACCCAGCCAGTTCATTTTCTTAATACTCTAAAGTCTGATCTCTAGTCTTAGTCCAACTTATAATGTCTAAGGTAGATAATGTGAACATTGACTTAATTAATTCAGACGAAAAGAATTCAGGTTGAGGTAGGGGGTGATCAGCAGGGAAGTATTTGGCATCCATTGGGCAAGACATTGATTAGATTTAAACAGCTGCTTAGTTATGAAAAGTTGGAGGAATTTAAGAAGGAATGAATAGGATTTATTGTTTGCAATTTAAAAGAATTGAAAATGAGTTTAATATGTGTTCTATCCCTAAAGGAATATGATAATGAAGTTGCACAGTTAGGATAGTATTTTGGAGATTATATATCAAAATATGTTGACATGATCTCTGTGATTTTGGGTCTCTGTAATAGTGATGGGTTTCATGTAGTTTGAGGAGCATGGGATAGGGTAGAAATGTGAGGCAGGTATTTTTCTGGCTTACGCTTTGTATGGAATAGGAAATTGTCTGAAATTTCCCACTTTGAGGCAGGTTTATGGCTGTGGTCCCATTTTGTGGCTAAATTGTAGACGTGGAAACTGTATAAGGAGTGTTAGGATATATAGCTTTTAACTTGACTGACTCATTTGCATCTTGCTGAGATGATGATGAGATCATTCTAACGCAATTTGTTGAGTATTTTCTCTTGAATTGTTTGTCTTGTGGAATGGTGATCACCATCTTTTTCTGCTTTTTTTTCATATAATGTTCAGTATATATTGAACAATGCAGATATTGAAAAACAAAAGGTCTTGGCCGGGCACAGTGGCTCACGCCTGTAATCTCAGCACTTTGGGAGGCTGAGGCGGGTGGATCACAAGGTCAGGAGTTCAAGACCAGCCTGGCCGAGATGGTGAAACCCCGTCTGTACTAAAAATACAAAAAGTAGCCTGGCGTTATGGCGGGTGCCTGTAATCCTGGCTACTTGGGAGGCTGAGGCAGGAGAATCGCTTGAACCCAGGAGGCAGAGTTTGCAGTGAGCAGAGATCGTGCCACTGCACTCCAGCCTGGGCGACAGAGTAAGAATCTGTCTCAAAAAGAAAAAAGAAAAATCAAAGGTCTTAAAATTTTTTCACCAAACCACTTAAGTTTTCAGTAGCTCTTCCACTGGCTGATAGATGGCAATGTGATATTACTAATGTCATTGATACCTTTCCTTTGACTTTATAAGTATGCCTGAAACAGAGCTATCATTTGCATGTTGACCTTTCTTTTGATATTCTAATTTAGGGTTATATACCGTGTGGGTGTTGCCACCTCTTTGATTTTTTTTCTTTGCTTTTTTTTTTTTTTCTTAGAGACATTTTCTCCTTCTGTCTCCCAAGGTGGAGTGCCGAGACGTGATCATAGCTCACCGCAGCCCTGAACTCCACCTCAAGCCATTCTCCCACATCAGCCTTCCAAGTAGCTAGGACTACAGGCATGCAGCGCCACACCCAGCTAATTTTTTTTTTTTAATTTTGTGGAGACACGTCTTGCTATGTTTCCAAGGCTGGTCTCTAACTCCTGGCCTCACACGATCATCCCACCTTGGCCTCTTAAAGTGCTGGGATTATAGGCATGAGCCACTGCAGTTGGCCTGATTTTTTTTTCCTAGTGCCCCAATATATTTTTTATTGTGACAAAATACATAGAACATAGTATTTACCATTTTAACTATTTAAAAATGGGCTGGGCCTGGTGGGTCATGCCTGTAATCCCAGTACTTTGGGAGGCCAAGGTGGGAAGATCACTTGAGTCCAGGAGTTCAAGAACAGCCTTGCCAACATAGACCTTGTCTCTACAAAAAATTTAAAAGTTAGTTGGACATGGTAGTGCATGCCTGCAGACCAAGCTTATAAAAAGTGGGCCGGGTGCGGTGGCTCACGCCTGTAATCCCAGCACTTCGGGAGGCTGAGGCAGGGGAGTCACCTGAGGTCAGGAGTTCTAAACCAGCCTAACCAATGTGGAGAAACCCCATCTCTACTAAAAATACCAAATTATCTGGGCATGGTGGCACATGCCCGTAATCCCAGCTACTACTCGGGAGGCTGAGGCAGGAGAATCGCTTGAACCCAGGAGGCAGAGGTTGTGGTGAGCCGAAATTGTGCCATTGCACTCCAGCCTGGGCAACAAGAGCGCAACTCTGTCTCAAAAAAAAAAAAAGTACAATGTAGTAGCATTAGGTACATTCACAATCTTGTGTAACCATCACTGCTGTCTAGTTTCATAACTTTTTCATCAGCCCAAACAGAAGGCCTTTACCCACTAAGCAATCACGTTGTATTCACCTTGTGCTTAGCAAACTCTGGCAACCACAAACTCAACTCCTGTGGCTGGATTTGCTTATTCTGAACACTTTGTGAATGCCATTTCTGTCTGGCTTCTTTTACTGAGTATAAAGTTTTCAAGCTTTGTCCATATAATAGCATGTATCAGTGCTTTATTCCTTTATATGGCTGAGTAATATTCCATTGTGTATATATATCACATGTTCATCCATTCATCTGTTGATGAATATTTGGGTTGTTTCCACCTTTTGGCTGTTGTGAATAGTACTGCTATGAACATTCCTGTGCAAGTTTTTGAACACTTCTACTGTTTTCACTTCTTTTGGATATGTACCTATGAGTAGAATTGCTAGGTCATATGGTAATTCTACTTATTAAGGAATCTGCCACCTGTTTTTTGTTTGTTTGTTTTTTGTTTTATGTCACAGAGTCTTGTTCTGTCACCCAGGCTGGAGTGCAGTGGCACGATCTTGGCTCACTGCAACCTCTGCCTCCCAGGTTCAAGCAATTCTGCCTCAGCCTCCTGAGTAGCTGGGACTACAGTGGTGTACCACCACACCAGCTAATTTTTGTATTTTTGGTAGAGACGGAGTTTCACCATGTTAGCCAGGCTGGTCTTGAACTCCTGACCTCAGGTGATCTGCCCGCCTCTGCCTCCCAAAGTGCTAGGATTGTAGGCGTGAGTCACCACGCCCAGCCTGCTAGCTGTTTTTGAATGGCTGTAAACTAAGAATAGTTTTTACATTTTAAAATTATTGATAAAAAAATAAACTTTCATAGAATGTGACATACAAAGTTGAAAGTCGTACATATTGGAACACAGCCCCACACTGCACTCTTTTTCTACCTTTTTTTTTTGAGACAGTGTCTCGCTCTGTTTCCCACGCTGGAGTGCAGTGACATGATCTTGCCTCACTGCAACCTCTGCCTCCTCCAGGTTCAAGCAGTTCTTCTGCCTCAAGCTCCCGTGTAACTGGGACTACAGGAGCCTGCCACCATGCCCGGTGAATTTCTATATTTTTAGTAGAGGCTGAGTTTCCCCACATTGGCCAGACTGGTCTCGAATTCCTGAGCTCAAGCGATCCTCCTACCTTGGCCTCTCAAACTGCTGGGATTACAGACGTTAGCCACCATGCCCAGCCAGCTTTTTTCTTTATCTGATGTCTTGAGATGGAGCTTAGAGTATTCATTTTCAGCTTCTAATAGATGTACTTTTAAGGATATTCATTGCTTTCTGAGCATGACTTTAGGCATCCAAAGGTTTGATGTGTCATATATACATTATCTTTCACTTCATCATAATCTCTAACTTCCATTGCAAGTTCATTTTTGATCCATGGGTTATTTAAAAGTGTATTTCTAGGTGGGATGATCACTTGAGCCCTGGAGTTCAAGGCTACAGTGAGCTATGATCACACCACTGTACTCCAGCCTGGGCAACAGGGCGAGACATCTCTTTTAAAAAATAAAAAGTGTAATTCTTAATTTTCAAACAGTGGAGGATTGTCTAGATGTCTTGTTTGTTATTAATTGATACCTTAAATTCACATTGGTAAAAGAAACTTTTTATGACTTTAATGTTTTGAAATTTGTTGAACCCTCGTTTTTATGTCTCAGCATATTGTCAGTTTTTATATGTCCTCTGTGTATTGGAAAATTATAGGTATTCTGCCCTTATTCATTGCAGTGTTGCATATATGTTGATTTAGGTCAAAGTTTGTTAAGTTGTTCAGCTCTTTCATGTCTTTACTGATTCGTCTGCCTATTCTGTCACTGACTGAGAGTGGTATATTAAAATATATCATGATTATGGATTTGTCCATTTCTCTTCTGTCCATTTTTGCTTTATATATTTGAGGCTGTAAGATGTATACAAATTTATAATCATTTTATCTTCCTGGTGAACTGAACCTTTTATTATTATGAAATTTTCCTTTTAAAGATTTTTTGACTAAAAGTCTATATTTTCTGATATATATTGTTTTTCTTTAGTTAATTTTTTTCTGAATACATGTTGTGAGAGCATCTTTGCTAATTTTTACATGGCTCTTTTTCTTCCTTTTATTTTTAGTCATTTTACATCATTTATGGTGCAATTCTCTTTTTGAAACGGAGTCTTTATCTGTCGCCAGGCTAGAGTGCAGTGGCGCAATCTCAGCTCACTGCAACCTCCGTCTCCAGGGTTCAAGCAATTCTCCTGTCTCAGCCTCCCTAGTAGCTGGGATTACAGGGGCATGCCACCACGCCCGGCTAATTTTTGTATTTTTAGTAGAGACGGGGTTTCAGCATGTTAGCCAGGCTGGTCTCTAACTCCTGACCTCAAATGATCTGCCTGCCTCAGCTTCCCAAAGTGCCGAGATTATAGGTGTGAGCCACTGTGGCCAACCTTAAGGTGTATTTCTTGCCTCTTATTGGGAATATTTGTGCTTTTAATGTAAATGCTGATATATTGAGTTTAAGTCTGCCTTGCTAATTGTTTTTCTACTTGTGGCACCTGTTTAATTTTTCTCTTTTCCTTATTTTTAATTTTTTTTTTTTGAGACGGAGTCTGGCTCTGTCACCCAGGCTGGAGTGCAGTGGTGTGATCTCAGCTTACCGCAACCTCTGCCTCCCAGGTTCAAGCAATTCTCCTGCCTCAGCATCCTGAGTAGCTAGAATAACAGGCACCTACCACCATGCCCAACTAATTTTGTTATTTTTAGTAGAGACGGGGTTTCACCATGTTGGCCAGGCTGGTCTTGGACTCCTGACTTCAGGTGATCTGCCCACCTTAGCTTCCCAAAGTGCTGGGATTACAGGTGTGAGCCACTGTGCCCACCCTATTTTAAAAACATTTTTTGGCCCATGACACAGCGCTCAGGAGATCCTGAGAAATGTGTCCCAGTTTTTCGGTTCTCTCCTTTCTTATGTCCTTTTGGACTGATTAAATGTTATTGCTCTCCCTCCCTCTCTTAGCTTATTATTTATCTTAATTGTTTTGCGCTGCTATAACAAAACACAGAAAACTGAGTAATTTATAAAGAAAAGAGATTTGTTATAGTTTCAGAGGGCCTGAGAAGTCAAAAAGTGAGGGATCCTCATCTCACAAGGGCCTTCTTGTTGCATCACCCCAGATTGGAAGGCAGAGGGGCAGAAGAGCCCAGGGTGAGGGGGACTCCTGTGATAATGGCATTAATTCATTCATGAGGGCAAAGCCCCCATGACCTTCCCACCCCTGAAAGGTCCCACCTCTCAGTACTGTTGCATTGGAAATTAAGTTTCCAACACATAAACCTTCAGAGAGATGTTCAAACCATAGCACTAGTCATGTATTTATTTTATTCTTTTTTGTTTTTTTTTTTTTGAGACAGAGTCCCGCTCTGTCACCCACGCTTCAGTGCAGTGGTGTGATCTCCACTCACTGCAACCTCTGCGCCCAGCTAATTTTTGTATTTTTAGTAGAGATAGGGTTTTGCCATGTTGGCCAGGCTGGTCTTGAACTCCTGGCCTCGGGTGACCCATCCGCCTCAGCCTCCCAAAATGCTGAGATTACAGGCATAAGCCACCATACTTGGCCTATTTTATTCTCTAGTAGATAATCTGGGGGAAAAACTTGCCTTCTTGACTTAAAAAAAAAACAATATAAATTAAGAGTTACTACTTTCTGGATAATTTAAAGACTTCAGTGTACTTGAACTACATCCCTTTTGTCTAGACTTATGCTGTAGATGTTGTATACTTTTTATATTTTAAACCCCATTTTATTATTGCTTATATATATTATGTTTAGATTTTTTTAATATTATATATTCAATTTTTATTAATCTTCATTTCTTCCTGCATATTTCTGCTTCCATTTGGCTGAAATTTTTCAAAACAACAAAAGATAGCAGTCTGCAGATTCAAGAAGCCCTGTGAGGTGCAGGGATAAGGAGAAAGAAAACCACATCTAGAAACATCACAGAAAAAGTGCTGAATCTTGCATTCTTTTGTTTCTTTGTGCTTTAATCTGGATATTTTCTTCTGACTTGCCATCTAGTTCACTAATTTTCTCTTTAGCTGCATCTAATCTGTCATTAGATCCATCCATTAATTTCTTGATTTTAGTTACTATATTTTTCAGTTCTAAAAATTCCCTTTGATTCTTTTATAATTTATAGCATACCACTGAAATTCTCTATCTTGTTTTTCATTAACAAATTAGCATTTTTAAAGTATTTTTTATTTTTATTTTTAAATTATTTTATTTATTTTTTTGAGACACAGTCTCACTCTGTCGCCCAGGCTGGAGTGCAGTGGCACGATCTCGGCTCACTGCAACTTCCGCTTCCCAGGTTCAAGCGATTTTCCTGCCTCAGCCTCCTGAGTAGTTGGGACTGCAGGTTTGTGCCACCACTCCTGGCTAATTTTTTTTTTTTTTTTGTATTTTTGGTAGAGACAGTGTTTCACCATGTTGGCCAGGATGGTGTCTATCTCCTGAGCTTGTGATCCACCTGCTTCGGCCTTCCAAAGTGCTAGGATTACAGGTGTGAGCCACTGCGCCCAGCCTAAACTTTTATTTATTTATTTTTTTGAGACAAAGTCTTGCTCTGTTGCCCAGGCTGGACTGCAGTGGCACAATCTTGGCTCACTGCAACCTCTCCCAGGCTCAAGCAATTCTGCCTTAGACTCATGAGTTCCTGGGACTGCAGGCACGTGTCACCACACCTAGCTAACTTTTGTATTTTTTGTAGAGACAGGATTTCACCATGTTGCCCAGGCTGGTCTGAAACTCCCACACTCAGGTGATCTGCCAGCCTCAGTCTCCCAAAATGCTGAGATTACAGGCATGAGCCACTACACCCGGCCAAAAGTCTGTTTTTAATATTTTTATTATTTTAATCTCCTCTGTGTATGTTGTCTTTCTTTCATGTAGGCTTTCAGTCATGTGATATGGTCTTTCTATATGTCTGGTTATTTTTTAATGCTATGCCAGACATTGTATAGGAAAAACTATAGAGAGAAGTGTGGGCTCTCACTACTGTTTTTTTCCTAGAGAGGATTTATGTGTTTTTTTGCCACTAGTAACTATTTGGGGGTTGGCAGGGATGCAAATTATTCAAAGCCTTTTTATTCTGGAATTCAGATGTTTTGAGGCGGGGAGTCGGTACCTATTCAGGCAAGTCTATGTATGATTTACTGTTACTACTACCTTGTAGCCTTTGAGTTCCAACTTAAAGCCAGGGATGTGGCTAGTTACAAGTCTTTTTCCTTGAACTACAATTTTTGTTCTGTATGTCTTACATCTTTTTTTTTTTTTTTTTCTGAGACAAAGTCTTGCTCTTGTCCCCCAGGCTGGAGTGCAGTGGCGCCTTCTCTGCTCACTGCAACCTCTGCCTCCCTGGTAGCTGGGATTACAGGCGCGTGCCACCACACGCGGGTAATTTTTGTATTTTTAGTAGAGACCTTTCACCGTGTTGGCCAGGCTGGTCTCCAACTCCTGACCTCAGGTGTTCTGCCTGCCTCGACCTCCCAAAGTGCTGGGATTACAGGCGTGAGCCACCACACCTAGCCTATTTTACATCTCTTAAGAAAAAGTGTCCTCAGTTTCTTACCCTCTCAACTAGAACTTTTGTAATGCCATGGTACCATCAGTGATAAAGTATACCACATTACTAGGCTAACCTCTCTGGGCTTCCGTTCTTTTCTGATTTGAGCCTCTGTAATTGCCCACTGTCTCAGTAGCTGTTTCATGCCTTCAGACAAATGAACTGTGTGTGTGTGTTTCTATTTGGACAACAGGGTTGGTTAAACCACTTATTCCACCTTTGGCAGGAGAGGAATTCCTATGCTCATTTTATTAGTTTCTTTTTAAATTGTTCCGAATTATATATTTGTTATAATAGTTTTAAGATCATCAATAGAAAGTAATATATATATTGGCCCTTTTTCTAGGTGCTACCATATTGGGGAAATCCTCATGATAGAAAAGTCATCAGAAGGTTCTGGAGTCAGGTAACATTCTACTTAAACTGCATACATACATACCGTACATGCAGTCATTATTTCTCTAATTGATGTGGATAATTTCTTTTAGACAAAAATCTTCTTATCTATTATATATTTCTGGATACTGATCAAGTTTCCATTTTTCTGATACAGTACTTTTCCTGTTGTAGGCAATCAGCTGGACTTGATTTCCAGGATTAATTAAGAATCTTTTTTTTGAGACAAGGTCTTGCTCTGTTGCCTAGGCTGGAGTTCAGTGGCATGATCACAGTTCACTGTAGCCTTGACCTCCTGGCTCAAGCAATCCTCCCACCTCAGCCACCCGAACTACAAGCAGGAGACAGCACACCCAGCTAATTTTTGGGACTATAGGCTCACTACCCCATGCCCGGCTAATTTTTGTATTTTTTGTAGAGATGTGGTTTCAGCCTGTTGCCCAGGGTGGTCTCAAACTCCTGGGCTTAAGCGATCCTCCTGCCTCGGCCTCCCAAAGTACTGGGATTACAGGTGTGAGCCACCACACCTGGCCAGAATTTTTTTCTTTAATAAGCTGAAGACTAGTTTTCAGCCTAGTTTGTGGTAAATGTGACTGCTTTAAAAACAGTTATAGTGGCCGGGCCTGGTGGCTCATGCCTATAATCCCAGCATTTTGGGAGGCCGAGGCAGGAGGATCACTTGAGTCCAGGAGTTTGAGACCAGCCTGAGTAACATAGTGAGACCCCATCTCTACATAAAATAAAATAAAAAAAATTAGCAGGGCATAGTGTTATATGCCTGTAGTCCCAGCTGTTTGGGAGACTAAGGCAGGAGGATCACTTAAGCCCAGGAGGTTGTGTTTGCAGTGAGCCATGTTCACACTGCTGGACTCTAGTCTGGGTAACGGAGTGAGACCCTCTCAACAACAGCAAAACAACAAACAAAACCCCACAGTATGGTTCACTTCACTGCACATCTCCCTACCATATGGGAGAAGCACATCTTCAGGGCTATCTTAAACATTTTGGCCCTAGAAAAACAGTCCATACATCAGTTCCTTATTATGAATTATTAGGTTTCTCTTTTCACCCTTCCCCTTTTATATTTACAGAAGACCCTCTACACTCAGGATGCCCCCTTCCATGTGGTTATTACCAGCTATCAGCTGGTGGTGCAGGATGTAAAGTATTTCCAGCGGGTCAAGTGGCAATACATGGTACTGGATGAGGCTCAGGCGCTCAAGAGTAGTTCCAGGTAACATGAGTAGTAGAAACCAAACTCAATGCATTGGGTTAAGTACACGCACGTACACGCGCACACACACACGCACACACACACACACAGACTTGTATATATGAATGAAATGAAGATATGAGAAGTTTTATTTTATTTTTTTAATAGAGACAAGGTCTCGCTTTGCTGCCCAGGCTAGTCTCGAACTCCTGGCTTCAAGCGATCCTCTTGCATCGGCCTCCCCAAGTGTTGGGATTACAGGGATGAGCCACCCGTCCAATATATGAGAGGTTTTAAATATGACGTGACATGATCTCTGCATCAGTCATGTACCTGATCAGAAGGCAAAAATTCCCTTTTTTTATTTTTTCATGGAACACAAATGTTAATGCCAAGAATACCAAGACTTTTCTCAACTTTCATCTCCCTATTCCAGAAGGTGACATTTTTACAGGTCATCTCTTCAGGGAAAATTTCTATAGAGGAAGGAGTCTCTGCCCTTGCTTTAAGGTATTATTTTAGACAGGAATTCTAAGTAGGAAGTAGAATGTTAGGTTATGTGGATTGGATGCTCTGTTTGTTTTATGTTGATTATCTGAGTCCCTGGATGGTTTTCAGATCTCCAAGAATCCTTTTATTCCAAGTTATGTGTTTAAAATATTCCAGTACCTTTGAGGTCCCGAAGTAAATAAAAAGTGTTATTTAGTGATATTAAACCTCAGGTTTGATATATTTTTTATTAACTCATGGTGAGTCCTTAGAACTTTATTAGAGGTCCATGTTAACTGGCTAGATGATATTTTCTGCAGAACTTTCTTTCTTCTATTCTTTTCTTTCTTTCTTTCTTTCTTTTTTTTTTTTTTTGAGACGTAGTTTCACTCTTGTTTCCCAGGCTGGAGTGCAGTAGCGCAGTCTCAGCTCGCTGCAGCCTCCACCTCCCAGATTCAAGCAATTCTCCTGCCTCAGCCTCCCCGAGTAGCTGGGATTACAAGTGCTCGCCACCATGCCCGGCTAATTTTTGTATTTTTAGTAGAGATGGGGTTTTGCCATGTTGGCCAGGCTTGTCTTGAACTCCTGACCTCAGGTTATCCACCTGCCTCTGCCTCCCAGAGTGCTGGGATTACAGGCGTGAGCCCTTCTCTGGAAGTTTCTATCCTCAGAAAGGTATAACTTCCTACAGCAATCTTTTTTTTTTTTTTTTTTTTTTTTTGAGACAGGGTCTTGCCCTGTTGCCCAGGATGGAGTGTTGCAGTGGCGCAGTTGGGGCTCACTGCAGCCTCGACCTCCCTGTCTCAAACGATCCTCCCATCTCAGTCTCAGAGCTGGGACTATAGGCGTGTGCCACTATGCTGGGTTAATTTTTTGTATTTATAGTAGAGACGAGGTTTCTCCATGCTGCACAGGTTGGTCTTGAACTCCTGGACTGAAGCCTCCCAAAGTGCTGGGAGTAAGACATGAGCCACCACGCTTGGCATACTGCAGTTGTTCGAAGGAGAATATGCCTTTGGCCAGGAGCAACGAAGACTCATTTTACATTTTCTTCTCACACAACACCCCTCATAACTGCTCCCTCCAAACTCATACTGGAAGTGCACAGATTAATAATTTTAACACTTTGTACTACAGATATGTACTTTCTAATTAAATGACTTATGTCAGCAAAACTGGCTAAAGATAATAGAAGAGTTTATAAAGCCAGAAATGATACAGCTCTGCCTATTTGAGGCTATTTTTTCTAAATCCAGATACCATGTTTTCAGTAGAGAGGAGTCATTTCCCTTGGAAGTGTCCTGTTTTCAGCTTTGTTGAATAATGTTTTTCAGTTGAATACATAATGGAGTACTTGATTCTGAATGTTAGTTTTTTGGAAGGCAGTTTTGTCAATATGGGGTCTCAGTAGGATAATTAAAGAACGATTTGTTGCTAACATGAATTTGTAACTCATTTTATCAAACAGTGTTCGTTGGAAGATCCTCTTACAGTTCCAGTGTCGGAATCGTCTTTTGCTAACCGGGACCCCAATTCAGAACACCATGGCAGAGGTAGGCACTAGTCCAGGTCCCAGGTTTATATCTTCATAAAACAGAAGGATTCCAGCAGAGCATAGAATTCTTTACCCATTCCCCTGCAGTGCTACTGCTTTGTATAAATTATAGTCCCCACATAAAAGACTTGCCCCAAGTCGTCTTTTAGGCATAGGCATCATTCCTGTTTTCTTATTCTCTGGCATAAGGCCAATGAATTACTGTATTCTTTTGTATTTATGTAAGGAATACTGACCACATTAGAAAATGTAAACATTTAATGCAGAGACGTGTTTTTGCTAGAGTTGAAATGTAATATTTGTTAACACAGAGGGGAGCTAAAATGTTTGGGGAGAGTTAATTGATCATCTAGAATAAGGGTCAGAAATCCGTATAGAGGCTGAGTGCAGCTGCTCATGCCTGTAGTCCCAACAACTTGGGAGGTCGAAGTGGGAGGATGCCTTGAACCCAGCAGTTCAAGACCAGCCTGGGCAACATGGCGAAACCCAGACGCTACAAAAAAAATCAAAAAATTAGCCAGGCATAGTGGTGCATGCCTGTAGTCTCAGCTACTTAGGAGGCTGAGTTGGGATGATTGCTTGAATCCTGAGGTCGAAGTTCCAATGAGCCGAGATCGTGCCACCGTACTCCAGCCTGGGCAACAGAGTAAGACTCCATCTCAAAAAAAAAAACCAAAAGAAGAAAACTTTATAGAAACTGACAGATAGTATATATTTTGTAGAGTTTGGAGGCCATACTATCATGGTTGCAGCTATTCAACTTTGCTTGTCTAATAAAGTAGCCGTAGACAATACATAAGTGAATGGCCATGGCTATGTTTCAATAAAACTTGATTTAAAATAGTGGTAGACCAGACTTGGCCCAATAGGCTATATTTTTCTAACCCCTAATCTAGGATTATTAGTAGCAAGTTATCATACCTTAGGTTGTGTTTAATTATGGAATAGATTTTTATAAGAAGATCGTTAAAACTATCCCATTGCAAAATCTGAGCATGACTTGCGCTTTGAAACTTTTAGTTTGAAATTAGTTGAAAAATAATCACATTTTGCTACAGCACCTAATAAAATTAGGGTTGGTTGATGAGGCAAGCATATAGTTGAATTCATTCATTTTCTGTCTTTCACTCACACATACACATGCATCTAGGCACTTACACACTAATACACCTGCAATTTTCTCTCTCTACTCTTAATACATCCTTACATGCTGTCATTTTGTTGCTCTATAGCTATTTCATTTTTGTCTTTGTTTACAGCTTTGGGCTCTACTGCATTTCATTATGCCAACATTATTTGATTCACATGAGGAATTTAATGAATGGTTTTCCAAGGACATTGAGAGCCATGCCGAAAACAAATCCGCTATTGATGAGAGTGAGTACTATTATGAGCTGGCTTTCTATCTACCTATCAGTGTAGGCAACCACATAATTGCATATTTTCTTTTATTTGAAGAATTTTTCTTCCAGTATACATAGAAAAATCAGGGGGGAAAAACCCACATTTTTTTGCTTATAAAATAATTGTGTTTTTTGTACATATTTAACAGTCAAAAAGAACTAATTTAGATGATTACTACTATAGTCTTGTCTAATAAAGGCAGATCAGGCTTGATTCATAAAGTATTATATTTTAGCTTGCAGAATTCACATTTCCCATTTAGATCTTGAAAAATTCATATTGGCCAGGCATAGTGGCTCACATCTGTAATCCCAGCACTTTGGGAGGCTAAGGTGGGCGGATCACGTTAGGTCAGGAGTTCAAGACCAGTCTGGCCAACGTGGTGAAACCCTGCCTTTATGAAAATACAAAAATTAGCCGGGCATGATGGTGGGTACCTGTAATCCCAGCTACACGGGAGGCTGAGGCGGGTGAATCGCTTGAACCCAGGAGGTGGAGGTTGCAGTGAGCTGAGATTGCATCATTGCACTCCAGCTTGGGTGATAGAGCGAGACTCTATCTCAAAAGAAAATTCATATTTAATTCTTTGTGGGTCAAATGGGTCAAATGCTGTGGGTCTAATGGGTCAAAGCTTTTTTCCTGTGAAAAAAATAGCAAATATTAGAGGGCCATTTTTGTTATTTTTCTCTATGTATTAGAATTTGTGTCCATTGTGAGCATTTTTAACCTGATCAATACTTTTGATCTTGTTGAATAATATCGCTCTGATTTTAAGAGCATTCTGAAGTGTTTATTACACAGACATGAGCTTGCTCACTATTAGAAAAGTCCTTATGTGATTTTACACTATGAGTTGTTAATTTGCTGACATCCTTTGGAAGGTAATTTTTGGGCAACACTGAGAGTCCCAGATAATTTTTATTATATACAACCCTATTAGTGATAAAATGTCCCTAAAAGCTAAAAATGAATTCTAATGAAAATAGAGCCTAGTACATTTATCCTATTGACTATAGCAAGATGGTATAAAAAAATTAAAATTCCTTGCTTTCCTACTTGGGAAAAAGTTTCAGTCTACTTTTAGAGAATCATTGAGCCAAAGGATTTTTGAAGAGTTTGGTGAGAGGTAAATGTGGTATTTGTTTCTGTTGTTTTTGTGAAATCAGTATAATGTATTATTTGGGGGCCTCCCGGCATTTCAGATCAACTTTCTCGCTTACACATGATTTTGAAGCCATTTATGCTGAGGAGAATCAAGAAAGATGTGGAAAATGAACTATCTGACAAGGTAAGTAAAGAAGACCTCATGGGTTTAAGCCTCAATAGGCACCAACTTAAGATTCCAGGGGGAGAAATTTATTGATATATGTTTAGTTGAAGTTTGCTTGAAGGAAGATGTTTAAACTTGCATGGATCAAAGAGGACTTAAAATGAGGCAAATAATTGAAGAAAATAACATCTTTTTTTCTTCTTTTGAAATACTTTTTACTGGAGAATTTGAAACATTACAAAAGTAGAAAGATAGTATAATGAATCCCCTTGATCCATTGTTCCGTGACAATAATCATTAACTCTATCTCTCTCTTATTCAAAAGCAAATGCCGGATGTTTTATAAATGAATATTTGTTTATAAAGTATTTTCATGTGTATTTCTAAAAGATTTGGTTTTTTGAAACACTGCCTAACCGCATGCCATTATCACACCTATTTAAAAAGACCAGTTCCATGATAGCATCACGTATCTAGTCAGTGTTCAGATATCTCCAGTTGTCTTTGTGTGTGTGTCTCTCTTCTTCAAAGAATTAATTTGTAGCCGGGTGCGGTGGCTCATGCCTATAATCCCAGCACTTTGGGAGGCTGAGGCAGGCGGATCACGAGGTCAGGAAATTGAGACCATCCTGGCTAACACAGTGAAACCCCGTCTCTACTAAAAATACAAAAAATTAGCCAGGCATGGCAGCAGGCGCCTGTAGTCCCATCTACTCGGGAGTCTGAGGCAGGAGAATGGCATGAATCCGGGAGGCGGAGCTTGCAGTGAGCCAAAATTGTGCCACTGCACTCCAGCCTGGGCGACAAAGCAAGTGTCTGTCTCAAAAAAAAAAAAAAAACAGAATTTGTCAGAATAAGGATACAAGCAAGGTCCACACATAGCATTTGGATGGTCTGTCTCTCAGTATCTGGTTTGTTGTTTCTTTTGAGGCAGGTTCTTACTCCTTCACCCACACTGGAGTGCAGTGGCACGATCTTGGCTTACTGTTGCCTTGACCACCTGGGCTCCAGTGATCCTCCCCCGTCAGCCTCCCAAGTAGCTGGGACTACAGGTGTGTGCCACAATACCTGGCTAATTTTTGTATTATTATTATTATTTTTTGTAGCGACCAGTTTTGCCATGTTGCCCATGCTGGTCTCAAACTCCTGAGTTCAAGGGATTTACCCGCCTGGGCCTCAAAGTGCTGGGATTACAGGTGTGAGCCACTGTGCCCAACCTCTTAGTATCTTTTAATCCCTCCCTCCTTTTTTTCCCCTTGTAATTTTTTTTTTTTTTTGGTAAGAGAAGGGCTCGCTCTATCACCCATGGTGGAGTGCAGTGCTGCAATCATGGCTCACTTCAGCTTTGACCTCCTTGGCTCAAGCAGTCCTCCCACCTCAGCCTCCCTAGTAGCTGGGTCTACAGGTGTACACCACCACACCTGGCTAATTTTTCTTTTTTTTCTAGAGACAAGATCTTGCTATGTTGCCCAGACTAATCTTGAACTCCAGCAGTCCTCCCACCTCAACCTCCCAGAGTGCTAGGACTATAAGCATGAGCCACCGTGCTGGACTTAAAAAATCAGGGATTGTATGTATATCCTCTTCAAAGAGAGGAGTAGAACTGTACCTTTATTTAATCTTTTTTCTCAAAATCTTGATGGGCAGTTTTTTGAAATTGGCTGATTTTAGCTAATAAATAGCAATGTCACATAGATACAACTGAGAGAAGGAAGACATTTTATTTAAAAAATGAATCCCTAATGCATTTATATTTAAAGGGTCATGTAAACAATAGCAGTTCATTGTTTAAAAAATTTTTTTTTTTTCTGAGACTGGATTTTTTACTCTGTCACCCAGGCTGGAATGCAGTAGCACGGTCATGACTCACTGCAGCCTCAAACTCTAGGGTTCATGGGATCCCCCCACTTCAGCCTCCCTAGTAGATGGTACTATAGGTGCACACCACCATGCCTGGCTAATTTTTCATTTTTTACTTATTTATTTATTTTTTTTTGAGACTGAGTCTTGCTCTGTCGACCGGGCTGGAGTGCAGTGGCGTCATCTCAGCTCACTGCTACCTCCGCCTGCCGGGTTCAAGCGACTCTCCTGCCTCAGCCTCCCGAGTAGCTGGGACTACAGGTGTGTGCCACTATACCCAGCTAATTTTTGTATTTTTAGTAGAGATGAGGTTTCAACATGTTGGTTGGCCAGGATTGTCTTGATCTCTTGACCTCGTGATCCACCCACCTTGGCCTCTCAAAGTGCTGGGATTATAGGCGTGAGCCACCACACCCAGCCCTAATTTTTTATTTTTTAATTTCTATAGAGTCAGGGTCTCACTACGTTGCCCAGGCTGGTCTCAGAACTCCTGGGCTCAAGCAATTCTCCTGCCTTGGCCTCCCAAAGTGCTGGGATTTCAGGTGTGAGTCACTGCACCCAGCTAGTTCATAATTGTTGTTTAGTGCTACATAGGGAGGTGATCTGAAGATCTAGTATGGTTCCTAACCACTGTATAGTGTGTGTTTCTTAAACATCATTTAGTGTTTCCTATCTTACTATAGTTTTGCTAGGGAAAGTTAGAGAAGGCATTAAAGCAAAGATGACATGTGAGCTAGGTTTCAAATGATGAGTTGGCATTTACTAGGAAAATACAGTGGGAATGGGGGGCTGGGCAACAAGGGCAGCATGAGCAAAGATAGAGTAACATTGAAATATGCAGCCTGTTTTGGCTAACTTTCAGATCATTGTGGCTAAGTGGTATGTGAGGAGGTTATGATGGTGAGAAACTCAGTAAGGTAGGTTTGATTATGGGAGAACTTTCTTTTTCTTTTTTTTTTTTCTTTGAGATGGAGTCTCATTTTGTCACCCAGGCTGGAGTGCAATGGTGCAATCTCGGCTCACTGCAACCTCTGCCTCCCGGATTCAAGTGATTCTCCTGCCTCAGCCTCCTGAGTAGCTGGGATTACAGGCACGCGCTACCACACCCTGCTAAGTTTTGTATTTAGTAGAGACGGGGTTTCACTCTGTTGGCCAGGCTGGTCTTGAACTCCTGACCTGTGATCTGCCTGCCTCGGCCTCCCAAAGTGTTGGGATTACAGGCGTGAGCCATTGCGTCCGGCCTGATTATTGGAGGCTTTCTTTGCCGAGATGAGAAGTTTCAACATTTTACTATAGGCAAAAATGCACATTGAAGATTTTTCAGCAGTTGAATTCCTTTATAAGCTATATGTGGAAAGTATATCACAACCAGAAGAAACTGGAGGCAGGAAGACCACAAAATATTATCAGTCTATGCTAGATCAGATGAGGGCCAGCAGTAGGGCAATGGGTATGGTTAGAAAGGGTGGTAGATTCCAAGCTGAATTGAAGGTTTTAGGAAATACTAGAACATGAGGTGTCAGAGAGCATTCAGAGGTAAGTTAAGTTTGTCTTTCCCAACTGAAGGAATGGTAATGCTATTAAGCAATTTAGTAAATTGTGGAAAAGAGAACTGTTTTTCTGACACATCACATATGCAATTGCTGCAGACTGAGTGATACTCTTAGAGTTAGTAGTTGCAGGTACTGGCCTGAATTATGTTTGGGAATATATTTTTGTATGTTACTGTGATGACTGTTAGTTGGCACAGTTAGAAATGGAAGAAATTGCCCAGGGAAAGCAAATGGAATGAGTGATGAAGAGAAGAGGGCCAAGGAATATAAATTTTTTTCTGAATGATTGTCCACATTCACAGGTTTATAGAGATACTGAGTTCACATATGTTTATTCTCAATCATAATATGGTTTGTGTGTGTTTTCAACTTTAAGCTGATGCTGAATTTTCTTAAAAACTACTTTTCCAAATATAAATGTTCTTACTGATTTTTAGATTGAGATTCTAATGTATTGCCAACTGACCAGCCGACAGAAGCTGTTATATCAGGCACTAAAGAACAAAATTTCCATTGAGGATTTATTGCAGTCTTCTATGGGCTCTACCCAACAAGCACAGAACACCACCAGCAGCCTCATGAATCTGGTTATGCAGTTTAGGAAGGTAAGAGCTTAGGTCAGTTGCCTTGAAGTTTTGGTTTTTGTTTTTTGAGATAGAATTGTCTTGTTCTATCGCCCAGGCTGGAGTGCAATGGCACAATCTCGGCTCACTGCAACCTCTGGTTCCCAGGTTCAGGCAATTCTCCTGCTTCAACCTCCCAAGGAGCTGAGACTACAGGAGCCTACCACCACACCTGGCTAATTTTTGTATTTTTAGTAGAGATGAGGCTTCCCCATGTTGGTCAGGCTGGTCTCAAACTCTTGGCCTCAAGTGATCCACCCGCCTCGGCCTCCCAAAGTGCTGGGTGAGCCACTGTGCCTGGCCTTGAGATTGTCTTTATTAACCTATTTCAAGAAAAACAGTCTATCCTTGATGCCAGATAAACAAAGGCTGTTAATGAGATGAAAATGGGAAAGTATCCATTCCCAAAGGTAAACATTTGGGATTTGGGATCCCCTGTCATTACGTATAATGATGTCTGCATGTGGTAATATTGTCTTACCATTTCCCTTCCTTTTAGGTGTGTAATCACCCAGAGTTATTTGAACGACAAGAAACTTGGTCTCCATTTCATATTTCCCTAAAGCCATACCACATTTCAAAGTTTATCTACCGTCATGGACAGATCAGGGTCTTCAATCATTCACGAGACAGGTAGGGAAGTGTTACTATCTATTCACTATTAGTGTTTTATAATTTACAATTTTACAGCTTAGTAGATAAATTTAGTGGAGAGAATATGAGTTCCCCAGCAATGAGGCATTTAAGCAAAGGGTGGACAACTATTTGTTGAGGGATCTTATGGAAGGAATTTGAGCACTGTGTTTTGGTTTTTTTTTGTTTTGTTTTTTTTTAAGACGGAGTCTCACTCTGTCGCCCAGGCTGGAGTGCAGTGGCGCGACCTCGGCTCACTGCAAGCTCCGCCTCCCGGGTTCACGCCATTCTCCTGCCTCAGTCTCCCGAGTAGCTGGGACTACAGGCGCCTGCCACCGCGCCCGGCCAATTTTTTGTATTTTTAGTAGAGACGGGGTTTCACCGTGTTAGCCAGGATGGTCTCGATCTCCTGACCTCGTGATCCGCCCGTCTCGGCCTCCCAAAGTGCTGGGATTACAGGCATGAGCCACCGTGCCTGGCCGGAATTTGAGCACTGTTAAAACTTCAGCTAGGTGGCCTTAAAGGCCCTAGTCACTTCTGGTTCTTCTTTGAATCAGGAATGTGCACCGATTTATAAATATGTACTTGGCAGCAAGTATGCATATCTATGCCCCATTGCTGAAATTGGTTTGTGGTGGCTTACTTTACATTTGGAATTGCACTTATGGGTGAACTGATTGTATTGTAAGTTAATCAAATTTACCTTTTTCTCAGAGTCAGCAATGATAAATTTAGTAAAGTTTGAAGTGGTTGTTAAGGTAATACACTAGAGACGACCTCCATTCAGAAAATAGATGTGTGGTCCATTCCACACCTGTGAGTTAGTATGGCTGTGGCTTCTGAATTTTTAAACAAGTTCCCAGAGGTTTTTTCTGCATATCAACATTTGAGAACCATGGATTTAGAAAGCTCTTTTGTAGAGAAACTCATCACCAATATTTAGTTTAATGAAACTGAAATTGAAACACATTTCTTAGATTTTACTTCATGAGTTATTTGTAGCTCCAGGTTAATATTTAACTTGAGCTGGGGGGAGCAGGCCAGAGCTGTACTGCTTTTTGTTTTATATAGTATACGATACCTTAGGGCACTAGAATTGTGATTCTCTGAAATAAAATGAGACTACTTTTAATTTGTATTATCTTCTTACACTTTCACTAAATACTTTGTATTTTTTTAAATGTATGCTATGATTTTTGCCTGGTAATATGGCAAGAAACTTCTTAAAAGTGAAACAATTTCAAAACTAAAAGGTTTTACTTGGTATGGAACCTCTAGTCTAGTTAACTTTCCATTATTTATGTTTGGGTTTGGCCTTATTTTATTTACTTACTTTGCAGGTGGTTAAGGGTTCTTTCTCCATTTGCACCAGACTATATCCAACAGTCTCTCTTTCACAGAAAAGGTAGGTGTTTTGATCTTTGGGAAAGGAGATTTGTCAGGGTTTTACCAGGATGCTCTTTGTTTTGCTGAGAGACTGATTTAGAACAAGTATTAGTTTTGCCTATATGGTAGGCCTTTATTTATAAAATCTTGATAAGATTTAATTAAGGAAATTAGTTGTCTTTATAGGCTCTGTGAGTTGTAGTTATGAGAGGAAAAAGTAGAAAATAGTATTATTGACTTTCCATCTTTATTTTATACCTGCCTTTCAAGAATTTCTTGCCCTTGAAACTTGACAAAGTTGGTGCTGGACTCTCTCATTAATGAGACTTCCTTCCGTCTTAGCCTAAGGAAAAGAAGCTACTCAACTTTGCTCATTGTCCAAAATATTAAGGCCAAGGTTCAGAACCTTTCACTTCTATCCTGTCCTTTTCTTTTTCCTAGCATTGGACAAAGAGAAGGCATTTAGGCAAGCATCCAAAAATCCCAAAGGTAATGTAGGAGCCATCTCTAGTCTAGTCCATATATATATGCCATATCTCATAGACCTGCCTCTCTTATGTGTATTTGTAGTATAAAGGTGTGGCACCCTAACTTGCACCAAAGTGGCTAGATCAGAACCTTTAGAATAGCGTTTTGTTCTTAAGTCAAAACTCAGCAGTTGAGCAGGCTTTAACTGAGCATCGTCTCTTGGTTTGCTGTTGGGTTTCAAATTGTCTTTTATATTTCAGGTATTAATGAAGAAAGCTGTTTCTCTTTCCTTCGCTTTATTGATATATCTCCAGCAGAAATGGCAAACCTTATGCTTCAGGGACTTTTGGCCAGGTGAGAGGTTTGCTTATTGTTTGATAAGAGGCCAATTAGGAATAAATAGGATAGATATTGAATACTGTGGAATTAAATATTTAATATTATATCATCTTAGAGAACTTGTCGTTAATTTTCTTTCATTAAGAATAAAGTTTGTAGGCCGGGCACGGTGGCTCATGCCTGTAATCCCAGCACTTTGGGAGGCCGAAGCAGGTGGATCACCTGAGGTCGGCAGTTCAAGACCAGCGTGACCAACACGGAGAAACCCCATCTCTTAAAAAATACAAAATTAGTTGGACATGGTGGTGCATGCCTGTAATTCCAGCTACTCGAGAGGCTGAGGCAGGAGAATTGCTTGAACCTGGGAAGTGGAGGTTGCCGTGAGCTGAGATCACGCCATTGCACTCCCGCCTGGATCAGTTGAGGCCAGCCTGGATCAATTGAGGCAACAAGTGCAAAACTCCGACTCAAGAAAAAAAAAAAATAATAATAATAAAGTTTGTTGGCCAGGCCCAGGCACAGTGGCTCACACTTGTAATCCCAGCACTTTGGGAGGCCAATGGGTGGATCACTTAAGGTCAGGAGTTCAAGACCAGCCTGGGTAACATGGTGAAACCCCATTTCTACCAAAAATACAAAAATTAGCTGGGTGTGGTGGTACACTCCTGTAGTCCCAGCTACTCAGGAGGCCAAGGCAGGAGAATTGCTAACCCAGGAGGCGGAGGTTGCAGTGAGTCAAGATCGCTCCACTGTGCTCCAGCCTGGACAACAGAGCAAGACTCAGTCTCAAAACAGAACAAAACAAACAAAAAGACTTTAATTTGTTATTCATAAGTGAATTGTACCTTTCTTTTGCTCATTTAGTAATCGTATGATGCTTCATAATATATCTTAAATAGGCCAGGCGCGGTGGCTAATGCCTGTAATCCAGCACTTTGGGAGGCCAAGGCAGGTGGGTCACCTGAGGTCAGGAGTTTGAGAGCAGCCTGGCCAACATGGTGAAACCCCGTCTGTAATAAAAACACAAAAATTAGCCGGGCATGGTGCCATGCGCCTGTTTCAGCTACTCAGGAGGCTGAGGTGGGAGAATTGCTTGAACCCAGGAGGCAGAGGTTGCAGTGAGCCTAGATCATGCCACTGTACCCCAGCCTGGGCAACAGAACAAGAATATATATATATATATATATATATATGTATACACACACACACACACACACCTTAAATATAAACTGTTTAGGCTTTTCTCCCATAATTTCTAGTAAGTCTTGTTTTACTTGTTTCTACAGGGCAAGTGGAGGCTGGTGATTCGCTTAGTTAGTGATTGCAGCATAGCCTGCCTCAAGTGTTCTGGGAAGTTTAATTCTTTGTTCTTTGGTATAATGGTTCTCACTGATTTTATTACTTTTGATTTATGTAATTAGAAGTGGTTATCTCCTTAATGCGAAGGAATTTTTTTTTTTCCCCCGAGATGAAGTCTCACTCGGTCACCTAGGTTGGAGTGCAGTGGCTTGATTTTGGCTCACTGCAACCTCTGCTTCCTGGGTTCAAGTTATTCTCCTGCCTCAGCCTCCCAAGTAGCTGGGATTACAGGCGTGCAGAACCACGCCTGGCTAATTTTTTGTATTTTTTTTTTTGTAGAGGTGAGGTTTCACCATTTTGGCCAGGCTGTTCCCAAACTCCTGGCCTCAATTGATCTGCCTGTCTCATTCTCCCAAAGTGCTGGGATTAAAGGTGTGAGCCACCGTGCCCAGCCAAGGTGAATTTTTTTTTTTTTTGAGACAGAGTCTCGCTCTTTCTCCCAGGCTGGAGTACAATGGCACAATCTCGGCTCACTGCAATCTCGACCTCCTGGGTTCAAGCGATTCCCACGCCTCAGCCTCCCAAGTAGCTGGGATTACAGGTGCCCGCTACCATGCCCTTTTGTAGTTTTAGTAGAGACTGTGTTTTGCCATCTTGGTCAGCCTGGTCTCAAACTCCTGACCTCAGATATTCCACCTGCCTCGGCCTCCCAAAGTGTTGGAATTACAGGCGTGAGCCACTGCGCCTGGCAATTTTTTTTAAATACTGATAGGAGCTTTGCGGAGGATTTTAGTTTTCATAGTAGCAAACCATGTAATGCGAAATAATTTATCTGAAAGTAGGAAAGTAGGAAAGAACTGTTTCTAAAATGATAAAGATTTACAAAAGAGTTATGTTAATGAGAGACAATCCTTGGATCATTCCTTGCTGCTATGAACGACCCTCAAACCTCCATGGAGCACTGAATAAGCATGTCTGCTGTGGTTTGTTTCAGATGGTTAGCTCTTTTCCTGTCTCTGAAAGCCTCCTACAGGCTCCATCAGCTACGCTCCTGGGGAGCACCAGAAGGGGAGAGCCACCAGAGATATCTGAGAAACAAGGATTTCCTTCTTGGGGTTAATTTTCCACTCTCCTTTCCAAACCTTTGCAGCTGCCCTTTGTTAAAGGTAAGCAATTATTTGAGCATAAATTACCACTTAGTATCTTCTTTCCTTTTCCTTGAATCAGTAAAAATACTAGTAAAGTAAATGAAGGCCTGACAGAACCAAAAAGTTCCCAGAGGAGTGGGTGGTGCAGCGTATTGAGTTCTAACTTAATTTACACTTTGCATATATATTTTTGAGTGTATTTATATTTTCAAAATGTTTATTTTTTACAATACTGTGAAGTACACAGATCTTAAGTGTACAGCTCTGTGAATTTATATGTGTATACACTTGTGTAACAACCACCTAGATCAATATGTAGAACACTTCCAGCTCCCTCATGCTCCTTTCCATTTAGTAGCTCTAGTTTAGAAAAAGACAAACCAGCAATTAAAGGTAATTGCCATATTCTACTTGTGTCACCATAGATTATTTTTGCCTGTTTGTGAACTTTATATAAATGGAATTATCTTGTACGTACGCTTTTGTAACTGGGATTTTTCACTCAGTATTATTTATGAGATTTGTCCATGTCGTATATAGCATTCTTTTTTTATGGCTATGAAGTATTACATTGTCTGAATGGACCACAATTTATTAATCTGTTCTACTGTGGTAGATATTTTGGTTGTTTCCAGTTCTAGGCTATTATGAATAAAACCCCTATGCACATTTGTCTACATGTTATTTGATGAATGCAAACACTCCTTTCTTTGGTGTTTATGTCCAGGAATGGAATTGCTACACTGTCGAGTATAACCCTGTTTAGATTTAGTAGCTTTTGCCAAACGTTTTTCCAAAATAGTTTTATAAATTTATATTTGCACCTACAGTATGTGAGATTTGCTATTTTTCAGCATCCTCCACTACACCTGGGAATGGCAGTCTGTTTTGTTCTGTTGTGTTGTGTGACTCCTTGTGAATAATCATTCCTTATAGTTGTAATTATTTTTATGAATGTGTAGTGGCATCTCATTGTGATCTTAAATTGTATTTCCATGAAAAGTAATGATATTATGTACAGTTTCATACAATTCTTGGCCCTTACAGAATAGTAGGTGACAAAGAAGGTGAAAAAAGGTGACAGGAACTGAAGTTATAGCTGTAGGTCCAGGTCATATGGCACCTCATAAGAATTGCTGAGGGTTTGGAATTTATTCTGAGTGAAATGAGTAATACTAGAGAGTTTTGAGAAGAGGAGTGACAGTTCGTTTGTTATAGTCCTTCAGCTAGATTGAAGTTTAGAAACTAGGTCATTTTCCTTGTATCCTATAGAAAACGTTAATGGGGTAGTTTGACAGTTACTGTTGTAGGATGAAGGACATTCTTTGGCTAGGTCATTTGCATTTGCCCCCTGTGCACCGAAAAGCTCACATGATTTCCTTCTCTTCTATTTTCCCAGTTGGTTTCTTAAGCATTGCTCCATGTAATTTTTGGACTTTGGAGAGGGAATCAGTAATGCAAATTAATGTAATTGGATTCCAGCCTGTTTGGAATAATGCTGTCAGTGGTGGCAGGGTGATTTCCTGCTGGTGAAATATTCCTAGTACGTCTACTGGGAACACTGGCATGTCTGAAGAGTTGCTTAACCTTCTGTAAAAGATTAATTCCTTCTCTCAACCCCTAAATTTGGTAATATATGTTACTACTGTAATACATTTTTATCAATTCTGCTTTTTATACAAAAAGCACCATTCTTCCAAGAGATTGTTGTTCCCTATTATATGGACACCTGCATTTTTCTTAACGCTAGAGATATGCATCACTCATTTGTATTCTTCTCTGTTTTCTGAAAATATTATAGTGTGTTCCAGAGTGTCTGCTTAGTGAGGTCCTTATATCAGTTAGAATTGCCTGAGAAATGCAGGTGTGGTTAGTATGCTTTATGGGAAACTGGTCATAAAATATGTTTACCCAGTTGAAAGATTCACTATATTTACTCATTTTAATTTTATCCCATGTTGTGGATAGACATTTGCTCTTGTAGTGGTTTAGAGTATACACTGAATTAATGAGCTGTTGGGCCACAGGGAGCTGAAAGCTTATATATGTGTGGAGACACTGTTCTGCTTTCAATCTCATCATCCTTATCTCCAACATATGTATGTATATTGAAATACCAACCAAGTAGTATATTTTGCTAGAGCTTATTGTTCTTATAATTAATGATAAGACTGTCAGCTGGGCGTGGTGGCTCACACCTGTAATCCCAGCACTTTTTGAGTCCAAGGCAGGCAGATCCCTTGAGGTCAGGAATTCAAGACCAGCCTAGCCAACGTAGTGAAACCCCGCATCTACTAAAAATACAAAAATTAGCTGGGTGTGGTGGCACACGCCTGTAATCCCAGCTACTCGGGAGGCTGAGGCGTGAGAATCGCTTGAACCCGGGAGGCTGAGGTTACAGTAAGTGGAGATTACACCACTGCACTCCAGCCTGGGTGACAGAGCGAGACTCCGCCTTAGAAAAAAGACTGTCAGTTTTAAAAGATCTCTGCTTTCAGGGCCATGAGTGTTGGCTTGGGCCTGTAATCCTAGCACTTCGGAAGGCCAAGGTGAGAGTATCGTTTGAGCCCAGGAGTTCAAGACCAGCCTAGGCAAAATAGTGAGACCCCATATCTACTAAAAAATTTTAAAAATTAGGTGGGGCGTGGTGGCTCACCCTTGTAATCCCAGCACTTGGGGAGGACGAGGTGGGCGGATCCCTTGAGGTCAGGAATTCAAGACCACCTTGGCCAATGGTGAAACCCTGTCTCTATTAAAAATACAAAAACAGTTAGCCGGGTGTGGTGGCACATGCCTGTAATCTCAGCCTACTCAGGAGCCTGAGGCAGGAGAATCTCTTGAACCTGGAGGCAGAAGTTGCAGTGAGCCGAGATCATGCAACTGCACTCCAGCCTGGGCGACAGAGCAAGATTCTGTCTCAAAAATAAAATTAAAAATTAGCCAAGCATGGTGGTGGGTGCCTGTAGTCCCAGCTACTCAGTAGTCTGAGGCAGGAGAATCCCTTGAACCCAGGATGTCAAGGCTGCAGTGAACCCTAATTGCATCACTGTACTCCAGCTTCAGTGACAGAGCAAGACCCTGTCTCAAAAAAAAAAAAGGAAGTCTTTCCTTTCAGCCACGCAAAATGATCTTTAGATATTATCCACTCTTAAAGGTTAGCCTAGGTTCTGAATAAAGAACTAGAAGCCGGCTGGGTGCAGTGGCTCATGCCTGTTATTCCCAGTATTTTGGGAGGCCGAGGCGGGTGGATCACCTGAGGTCAGGAGTTCAAGACCAGCCTGGCCAACGTAGTGAAACCCCGTCTCTACTAAAAAAAATACAAAAATTAACTGGGCGTGGTGGTGGATGCCTGTAATCCCAGCTACTAGGGAGGCTGAGGGAGAGAATTGCTTGAACTCAGGAGGTGGAGGTTGCAATGAGCCAAGATTGCGCCATTGCACTCCAGCCTGGGGAACAGGAGCAAAACTCCGTCTCAAAAAAAGGAAAAAAAAAAAAAAGAACTAGAAGCTCCAGATGTAACAATTAACAATAATGTAGAGGCTAGGCATGGTGGCTCATGCCTATAATTCCAACACTTTGGGAGGCTGAGGCGGGATGATCGCTTGAGCCCAGGAGTTAGAGACCAGCCTGGCCAACATGACAAAACCCCGTCTCTACCAAAAAAATACAAAAATTAGCCAAGCATGATGCCGTATACCTGTAGTTCCAGCTACTTGGGAGGCTGAGGTGGGAGGATTGGGAGGCTGAGGTGGAAGGATCGCCTGAGCCCGGGAGGTTGAGGCTACAATAAACGGTGATCCCACCACTGCACTCTGAGCCTCAGAGAGTGACAGAGTGAGACCCTCTACGTCTTTGCAAGAATGTGGCATTGTCTGTCTCTTCATTTAAACTTTGTTGGGTAGTGGTGTCTTATTATGTCTTTAGTTAATTTTCTCTTGTGAAAATGATATCGAATACCTTTTCTGGTGTTTATTGGCCATTTGGATAATTGCCTTTATGAAACGTTTGTTCAGAACTCTTGTTTATTTTTCTATTGGGCCGACTGTATTTTTCTTATGATTTGTGGTTCTTTGTATATTACAAATATCTTCTACTCTATAACTTTCTCATTTTCAGTGGTACCCTCCCCTGCCCACCCTTTTTTTTGAAACAGGATCTGGATTGTTCTGTTGCCCAGGCCGGAATGCACTGATGCAGTCGTAGCTCAGAATTAGGATTAGGTTAGGGTTAGGTTTGCTGTGTTGTTCAGGCTGGCCTTGAACTCTGGCCTCAAACAATCCTCCGGCCTCAGCCTCCCAAAGTGCTGGGACTTAGGCATGACCCACTGCACCCAGCCTCAGTGTTGGCTTCTGATGAATAGTTAGTAATTTTTGTATCCTGTTGAAGAATTCTTTGCCTCCAACAAATTCACGAAGATTATTCTATTTCTCTCCATATCCCATTTATTGAAAAGACCATTCTTACTGGACTGTAGCATCACTTGTCAAACAGGTGTCTATGTATGTGTTGGACAGTTTCTGAACTCTATTCTCTTCCATGAACCCATTTGACTATCCTTGAACCAGTGCTACTCTATCTTAATAAGTACAGCTTCACAGTAAGTCTTGATAACTGGTGCACAGATCCTCTGATTTTGCATTTCTTCTGTATTGTTTTGGCTGTTCTTAGCCCTTCGTGTATTCATGTAAATTTTAGAATTGGCATATAAATCTTATTTTATCATATTTTCTTTCCTTTTTTTTGGTAGCGGCAGGGTCTCACTATGTTGTGTCCAGGCTGGTCTTGAACTCCTAGGCTTAAGCAGTACTCCCACTGGTCTCCCAAAGTGCTGGGATTACAGTTGTGAGCCCATGTGCTCGGCTAAATCTTATTTTAATCTCACCTCTTTTTAGCAGTCTAGGTAGTATAGGTCAGTAGTCTCCAAATGTTTTGGTTATGTACCCCTGTAATAACAACATTCTTACTCTATTTCTCCAATGTCTGTATGCTATTTTGTTTTAAATTATATACATGTACTAACATATTAATATTTACATTGTGAAGTTTATGTGTGCCTACCTTGGAAACCACTGATATGAACAGTTTATTTGAATAGGGAATGGTGATAGAGGGGAGACTCAATGTTTACTATAGAAGATATTCCTGTGTTTTACATACTGTACATTGTTTTTCAAACTTTTAAATTATTTAACCTCAAAGGTCCATGGGGGGCATGGATTTGTATATCGTAAATGCTTATCGATTGAATGAATCTCCAGTGTAGACTGTGATCTTTGGGAATTGTCTGGTGCTTCTTTTTTCATTGCTCTAGGCTACCTTCAGAACAGCCTCTTCCCAATGTTAGTCCAGTCCAGCAAGGAGAAACATATGTAATTAATGTTGTTTACAAACATACTGCTGCATACCACAGTAGGCAGAGTGTTAACAATCATTATCCCTGTGCTGTATTTGGAAGGGTCACTCATGCACATATTGAAAATATGCACTCATGCTTAAAAACACACACTCACTTAATGTGGTTCAAGATAAGACTTTTAAATACTACACAATTAACTGAGTAATGGTAGATAATTAATGGTAGAGTTCAGAATGGGAGAAGATCACTTTATAGAAATAGTATTGTTAAGTTGGATCTAGGCCAGGTGTGGTGTTGGCTCATGCCTTTAATCCCAGTACTTTAGGAGCCTGAGGTGGGAGGATTGCTTGGAGCCAGGAGGCAAGACCAGCCTGGGCCACATAGTGAGACTGTGTCTCTAACTTTGAAAAAGTTGGATTTTGAGTGGTAGAGATTTGGATAGGAGGAACATAATTCCAAGTTAAGGATTTGAGCCAAAATAAAGGACAGTAATGACAGAAGAGTCTAGAAGGGTAAGTTTGGAAAGTCTTTGAATGCCACCCTATGCTGGTTTAGATAATAAGCTTGTTATCCCAGCCCTATTTGTCTTACTTTCTTCAACAGATGCTAAAAGTTGTATTCCTCTGGGTCAAATGTTGGTAGCCACTGTGAAGCCATGAGAAGGAGTATTCTGGTAGCGGGTTCAGTAAGGCTGCTAAATCACCGGAGTCATTATATCAAACCAGTTGGGATCTTTGTTATTTGTATTTTATGAAGATTAACCTCAGAGTGTGATATCAGGAAGAATGGAGGCAGCAATCCATGTTAAAGAAGATGTTAAGCAAAAGTTTCAAGTGTCAGGTACTAAAGACCCGATAGCAATGGTCGTTAACAGAAAGATCATAGAAAAGGAATCAAGGGACTTTGATCAGTTTGGATATGGATGGGCATTGGAGATGGAAAAATTATTTCAAAAAGCCAGAGTTCAGGAGAGGATCCAGAGGGAATCTTAAGTTCCATATCAAGTTTAAAGCAAAAACTAAAGAGTGAGATTAAGAACTCTTTGATTGTGAGTACAGATAGAAAAGAGAAGGCAGAAGCCCAGTGGTAAGGATTTTTAGGGAGAAAGATCCTGGTTAGGAGGTGTAGAGAATGAGTATTGAAGTGTGACAGTTAAAAAGAAAAAGTAAGATATTTCAGAAGGGGAGTTTGGTTTAAGTGAAAGTTGACTTTTTTAAGAGAAAAGAGTTACAGATTTCACAATGAAAAGGGAAGAAGATGTCGGGTGCAGTAGCTCACGCCTGTAATCCCAGCACTTTGGGAGGCCGAGGTGGGCGGATCACCTGAGGTCAGGAGACCAGCCTGGCAAACATGGCAAAACCCTGTCTCTACTAAAAATAAAAAAAAACTAGCCAGGCATGGTGGCTTGTGGCTGTAATCCCAGCTACTAGGGAGGCTGAGGCAGGAGAATCACTTGAAAACGGGAGACGAAGGTTGCAGTGAGCTGAGATCATGGCACTGCACTCCAGCCTGGGCGACAAAGCAAGACTCCATCTCAAAAAAAAAAAAAAAAAGAAAGAAAAAAAGGAAGAGGAAGACAGTTAAGAGGATAATAGAACATGCAAGAGAGGCATTTGGTGGGAGTGCACAAGTTGGTTAATTATACTTTTTTTTTTGAGACAGCGTCTTTGTCGCCCAGGCTAGAGTGCAGTGGCACAATCTTGGCTCACTGCAACCTCTGCCTTCCGGGTTCAAGTGATTCTCCTGCCTCAGCCTCTTGAGTAGCTAGGACTACAGGCGTGTGCCACCACTCCAGGCTAATTTTTGTAGTTTTAGTAGAGGTGGGGTTTCACCATGTGGGCCAGGCTGGTCTCGAACTCCTGGTCTCAAGTGATCCTCTCACCTCGGCCTTGCAAAGTGCTGGGATTACAGGCATGAGCCACCGCACCCAGCCCAACTATACTTTTTAATAGGATGGAAAACTCTTGTGAATACTGGCAGGCTGTATAATTAACAGAAAGATATTTCTCTGCCACAAAGAATGTTTTACAATGTCCAGAACAACTAACACTAAGCTTAACATTATTTTATTTAATTAATTAATTTTTTTTTGAGATGATATCTTGCTCTGTTGCCCAGGCTGGAGTGCAGTGGCACGATATTGGCTCACTGCAACCTCTGCCTCCTAGGTTCAAGCTATTCTCCTGCCTCAGCCTCCCAAGTAGTTGGGACTGCAGACATGTGCCAGCACGCCCAGCTAATTTTGTATTTTTAGTAGAGATGGAGTGTCACCATGTTAGCCAGGCTGGTCTTGAACTCCTGACCTCAGGCAGTTTGCCCACCTCAGCTTCTCAGAGTGCTGGGATTATAGGCTTGAGCCATCGTGCCCGGCCTTAAGCTTAACATTTAAAAAAAAAAAGGTTCTATTAAGTGGTTCTCTTTCTCTCTCTTTTTTGTCCTTTTTTCTTCAAGTGAGAAATCAATCTATTTTTAGTTTTTGTTTTGTTTTGTTTTGTTTTTTTGAGACAGAGTCTTGCTCTGTTGCCCAGGCTGGAGTGCAGTGGAGTGACCTCGGCTCACTGCAACCTCCACCTCCCGGGTTTGAGCAATTCTCTTGCCTCAGCCTCCTGAGTAGCTGGGATTACAGGCACCTGCCACCACACCTGGCTAATTTTTGTATTTTTAGTAGAGAGGTGGGGTATTGCCATGTTGGCTAGACTGATCTCAAACTCCTGATCTCAAGTAACTGGCCTGCCTCAGCCTCCCAGAGTTCTGGGATAACAGTCGTGAGCCACTGTGCCTGGCTAAAACCAATTTAAATGTTTGAACATTTTATATAATTCATCTTCCCTTTGTGGTCTGGTTATTTTGGCACTTTTAAGGTTAAATAAGTGTTTGCTGAATGACCTAGTGAATAATGGCACATTGTATTAATGCACCAATATTAATATTAATACTAATATTGGTGCATTGGTACTAATCTTTGGAACATGGTATGTATTAATCTGAGGGAATGTCTTCTAGCCTAAAATTAAAAGTACAGTTTTACTCTTAATATTTTAAATAGAATTTTGTGAAGAGCACTAACTTCTAGGGGTTTAGGGAAAGTGGGCAGGATAGGTAATCTGTTTGATCATTCATTGATCTTATTGCGCTTAGTTATTTTTGCCCTGCATTTGATCTGAGAACTAGAGGTGACACGTTCCTTGGGTAGTAAGGAACACCAGAGAGAAGTGAATCTATAGAAACTTGCAATAGAGGTTGCTAGTGAGCTCAACTATGGATTTTAGCCCCTGTAGTAGTAGTAATATAACATATTATCTTAAAACCTAGAGATTAAAACAATAAACACTTGATATCTCACACTGTTTCTGTTGGCTGGGAACTTGGGAGCAGATTAGCTAAGTGGTTCTTTTTTTTTTTTTTTGAGAGATTGTTGCACTCTGTTGCCCAGGCTGGAGTGCAGTGGTGCGATCTCGGCTCACTGCAACTTCCGCCTCCTGGGTTCCAGTGATCAGTGATTCTCCTGCCTCAGCCTCCTTGAGTAGCTGGGATTACAGGTGTGGGCCATCATGCCCAGCTAATTTTAGGGTTTTTTGTTTTGTTTTGTTTTTGTTTTTGTTTTTGTTTTTTTAGTAGAGATGGGGTTTCACCATGTTGGCCAGACTGGTCTCAAACTCCTGGCCTCATGATCTGCCCACCTTGGCCTCCCAGAGTGCTCAGATTACAGGTGTAAGCTAAGGCGCCAGACTTTTTTTTTTTTTTTTTTTTGAGACAGAGTCTCACTCTGTCCCCTAGATTGGAGTGCAGTGGTGCGATCTTGGCTCACTGCAACCTCCACCTCCCAGTTTCACACCATTCTCCTCCGTCAACCTCCCGAGTAGCTGGGACTACAGGCGCCCGCCATCACGCCCGGCTAATTTTTTTGTGTTTTTAATAGAGACGGGGTTTCACCGTGTTAGCCAGGATGGTCTTGATCTCCCTACCTCGTGATCCATCTGCCTCGGCCTCTCAAAGTGCTGGGATTACAGGCGTGAGCCACCGCACCCGGCTTTTTTTTTTTTTTTCTTTTTTTAAGAGATGTACCCAGCTACTCGGAGAGGCTGAGGCAGGAGAATGGCGTGAACCCGGGAGGCGGAGCTTGCAGTGAGCCGAGATTGCGCCACTGCACTCCAGCCTGGGTGACAAAGCGAGACTCCGTCTCAAAAAAAAAAAAAAAAGAGATGTAGTCTTGCTTTGTCACCCAGGCAAAAGCGTAGTGGTATAGTCATGGCTGACTTCAGCCTCCACCTTCAGGGCTCAAGCAGTCCTCCCACCTCAGCCTCTCAAGTAGCTGGGACTATAGGCAGATGCCACTACACCCAGCTAATTTTTGGATTTTGGTCTCAAGGGATTCCCCTCCTCAGCCTCCCAGAGTGCTGGGATTAGGTGTGAGCCATCACACCTGGCCAAGGAATTTGTGGCCATATAAAACTACCATAGCCCCTTATTTCCATGCTAATCCCATTATATCAGATATTTCATTATGAAATTTGTTTCGGATTTCCTGTTCTGAGATTCTGGCTTAGACTGTAGATGGGTTCTGACTGTAGTACTAGTTCTTAACCAGTTTTTCAACTAGAAAGTATTTTGGACCCTATCCTTGTGCTCTGTTACCTGTGTTTCTTCACAGCAAATGTTAGCTGGGAAAGATAGTAACTATAGTATAATAACGAGGTTTCATTTTCAGCAGGGATTCTTTACTCATAAACTCTTAACTCCTTGTGAGCATTTTTTTTTCTTTTCATTGCAAGCTCTGTATTTTCATTTAATTTTCCACATTAGTTCTGATTATGTAACTTTAGTTATTTGGAAACATAATGCAGAAGAGAAGCAGTTCTCCAGGGAAGACAAATTATGTTTCAAGGTTTTAATGGAAGAATATGCAAGTTGAACCCAGATTCCATGTTCCAGATCAGTTTTAAAAAGTTTGGGGTTATTCTTCGGCCAACAAACCTGAGAAGAGACATGGGGAAATGTAAAAGTTGGAAGGGGTCTCATTATTCTTTCTCTTATGAAATTCAAATAATATTTTAGACTAAAGCTCCTTTGGAGCTAACAAGTTAGTTTTGAGTTAATTTTCCCATATTCAGCTTTGTCCTCTTAAGGCAGAAAATTTTTCATTCTGTTTCCTTCTATGCCTTCATTTGTTTTATAAAGAGAGATATTGTTCCTGTAGTCTGTCTCCTAAATACAACTTCTTATCATCAGATAAAGGTAAAGACTTTGTTTTTCTTCCTCTATGGAGACAGATCAGTGTTCACTTAGCTACATGTTGTCATACTGGTCTTGGTAAGTTGTGTGAGGTCACATACTACCTGAGCCATATTCAGCAGTCTAACCCAGTCCTCCCCTTCTTCTCTTAACTCCCCAGGGAAAGGAATGAATCCAAACAGTGAGAAGTTCTCTTCTCCTTACCTCCCCCAACCCCATAATGTGCCTATAAAACCCTCACACTCACCCACCCTACGGTGAAGATAAAATATGAATTTTTTTGTTACAGAATCCAAGGAAGTGCCATTCTTGTATTATTAGCTTCAGGATGATACATAAACATCAAGAAGCTAAGAACTAGGCTAAGGACACAGATCAGTTGATACTTAGGGGTGTTTTGGATAAAGTTTTTGTTTTTGTTTTTGTTTTGAGACAGTCTCGCTCTGTCGCCCAGACTGGAGTGCAATGGTGCCATCTCAGCTCACTGCAAGCTCTGCCTCCCAGGTTCATGCCATTCTCCTACCTCAGCCTCCCGAGAAGCTGGTACTACAGGCGCCCACCACCACGCCCGGCTAATTTTTTTGTATTTTTTTTTTTAGTAGAGATAGGGTTTCACCGTGTTAGCCAGGATGGTCTTGATCTCCTGACCTCATGATCTGCCCGCCTCGGCCTCCCAGAGTACTGGGATTACAGGCGTGAGCCACTGCGCCCGGCCTAAGTTTGGGGTTTTTAAAAAATCTCTTAATTGATGTGAATACTTTTCAGAGATTTCCTTCTCTTATGTTTGTAGAACAAAAACTAGCATGGCTCCCTGTATTCTACTTAATTTTCTTGTGTTCTACCCTGCATTGCTGTTAAGAATTTCAGGAAGGAATAGATTTGGGTCAGAACTTTCACACACCTTCCCTGTGCACTGTGGTACCTCTGGCCAGAGTTATTTTCTTACACTGTTTTGCAGTGGATAAAGAGTGTGATTTTGTTTGTTTGTTTATTTGTTTTGAGACAGGGTCTCACTCTGTCTCTCTACTCAAAGAGGCTGAGGTGGGAGAATCACTTGAGTCCAGGAATTTGAGATTACAGTGAGCTATGATCACACTACTGCACCCCAGCCTGGGTAACGAGATCGTGTCTCCAAAAAAAAAAAAAAAAAATCTGATTCAGGCAGCAGAGATAGAAAAAGAAAATCTTATTTTGCTTAGAAGAATAAAGACAAAAAAGAGAGCCTGTCGTAAATATACCATTTAGTTATCTTTCTTGGGGCAGAACAGATTTGAGTCTATTCCAATTAAATGTCATGTTAAAAATTAAAAATGATGGTTGGCAGACACAGAGTATACAGTACCAGTATTGATTCTGTCTCCTATCTGTCTCATTGAAACTGTTGTCATGGTAATGGTCTACTTATGCATAGTATGTGTTGAAAGTTTTTTTTTTTTTTTTTTTTTTTTTTTTTTTTGAGACGGAGTCTCTCTCTTTCACCCAGGCTGGAGTGCAATGGTGTGGTCTTGGCTCACTGCAACCTCCACCTCCTGGGTTCAAGCGATTCTCCCGCCTCAGCCTCCTGAGTAGCTGGGACTATAGGCGCATGCCACCACACCTGGCTAATTTTTGTGTTTGTAGTAGAGATAGGGTTTCATTATGTTGGCCAGGCTGGTCTCGAACTCCTGACCTTGTGATCTGCCCTCCTCAGCCGCCCAGAGTGCTGGGATTACAGGAATGAGCCACCATGCCCGGCCTGAACATTTTATGTACTCTACAGTTCTAGTGAGTCAAGCGACTCATAAAAATTGGGGGCATTTCAGATTTTGCAATTTAAAATACACAAAGGTTCTAAACATATAGTTGTTTTGAAAAGAGTGGCATGTGTTGAAGTTTTAAACACTATTCTGTATTAAATCCTTAGAGTTTTTTGACAGGCTATTGATTGAAGATTCACCCCCCAAACAGGAAGTTTTCAAAAACTCTTCCACTAAATGTTAGTTTTCAGCTACAGTACCTGTATCTATATCATCATTTCCTGAGATCGTGAGTGCTGCAAATGCCCCTTATGGAAAGCTCTGGGAAACTATTGTGTTTCTCTGCATTAATTTTCCCCCTTTTTGTTTGGATGCTTAAAATATCCATGAAAATAGAATCCATGTAATCTAAGAGCTGATTTATCAACACTGTGCTGTTTGATTTAAAGTGAAACTTTTTCCTCTGTATCTAAATTTGACATACTCTTTAAGAAAAGATGTAGAAAGCTAATTATGAGTAATGGAGACCTAAATTTTTAACATAAGCATTTTTAATTTTAAATAAAACATGTAGTGCGAAAGCATGACCTCTTATTAAATGAGTAAGTCTAGGTCTGAGGGAAAAATATCTGTGTGTTTTCTGTGCTGTGCTGTGCCTTGCTGTGCTGTGCTGTGGCAAGGAGTATGCAGCTGTGGAGCCTGTCATCCTGGCCTACTTATTTTCACTTGAGACTTCTGTATGGTGCGAAAAGAGTCTTCAGAAAAGCCTAACTTCACTACTGTGTGCATATTATAGTCCTGGCGGCAAGACGCACACAGCTGCCAGTGCTTCCAGGGTAATGAGACATTTAAGAGCATAAGAAAGGGACAAAAGAATAGCAAAAGCTGTAACCATGTGAAAACCAAGTCAAATTCCCCATAGTATGGCATTCTCCGTCGCTTCCTCCCTCCCTGCCTTCCTCCCTCCCTGCCTTCCTCCCTTCTCCTTCCTTCCTCCCTTCTCCTTCCTTCCTTCTCCTTCCTCCCCCTCTTCTCTCCCTCCTTCCCTCTCTTTTCCTTCCCCTCCTTTCCTTCTTTCTCCCTCTTCCCTTCTCTATCTCTTTTCTTCTTTCTTTTATGACCAAGTTAGACTAAAGAAGTAATGAACAAACTTTCTTTTCTGTCCACAATATTGCTTAAGGTATTCTTTGTATTCTTCCATGTCAGGCATACATTTTTCTATATCTAGCAATGTCTAGCAGTTCATGTTGCTACGTGAAGGGAAATTGGGTAGTGTGGTGGTACCAAGGTCCACATATACTAAACCAGATTTGATGGAACTAATGTTAAGAGAAAAGAATCTAGAAAAGTATATATTGGGTAAAACATTCTAGGGGTAGTCAGGGTTTCTCTAAAGCTGAGGCTATATGTTGAGCATTTTGAACATGGTTATTATTTTTTAAAACCTGGAATCAGAAAGCTGTACATCACCTTGACTTAGCAACTTCAATGAGAATACTATTTTAACCCAGCTCACAAAAAATAAGTGAATGAGCTGGGCGCAGTGGCTCACGCCTGTAATCCCAGCACTTTGGGAGGCCAAGGTGGACGGATCATGAGGTCAGGAGTTTGAGATCAGCCGGGCCAATATGGTGAAACCCCGTCTCTACTGAAAATACAAAAATTAGCCAGGCATGGTGGCCTACACCTGTAATCCCAGCTACTCGGGAGGCTGAGGCAGGAGAATTGCTTGAACCCTGGAGGCGGAGGCTGCAGTGAGATACGATCACACCACTGCGCTCCAGCCTGGGCTACAGAGCGAGACTCTGTCTCCAAAAAAATAAAATAAAATAAAATAAGTGAATGTTGGCCAGGTGTGGTGGCTCATGCCTATAATCTCAGCACTTTGGGAGGCCGAGGAGAGGGGATCACTTGTGGCCAGGAGTTCGAGACCAGCCTGGCCAACATGGCGAAACCCCATCACTACTAAAAATACAAAAATTAAAGGCCTGGTGGTGCACACCTGTAGGCCCACCTACTCAGGAGGCTGAGGTGGGACAATCGCTTGAACCTGGGGAGGCTGAGGTGGGACAATCGCTTGAACCTGGGAAGGCAGAGGTTGCAGTGAGCCGAGATCGTGCCACTGCACTCCAGCCTGGGTGACAGAGAGAGACTCTGTCCCAAAAATAAAAATAAATGAATGTGTTCTAATTTGGGAATGACCACCCCTGGGAATAGAATTATTGCTAGTCAGACTTTTTCCAGAAAGGTAAGAACAAATAATGTGCTTTGTTAAAAGAACTCCCTATGGTGAGTTGTATTCTTTTCTTAGTAATAACTACAGTGCTGAAGAGAAGATAATTGGAGGAAATGTTCATTCTTTATTTTCTACCTTTATATTATTGGAACAAAGTAAGAAACAGATTTCTGTTGAATTTTGAATTTTAGAATACTCAAAATGAAGATGAATTAATGTGATCCCTGACAGAGACATTATTTAGTTACTGGTCTGTAGAAGTTAGAATTCAGAAGTGTTTAGGTCAGCTACTGCTGCTGCCTCAGCCATCTGCCCAGGAATGGTCTGATTGACAGTGGATGTCCCAGCTGGCAGCCCTGAACTACTACTTAGCTGGCCGTGATGAGCAGAAGTTGCTAGACTTGTCATCTCTCCACCCCAGTGAGGGAGCAAGATGGGCTACTGCTGATGTCAGGAATGCACTTTCAGGAAACAAACAAAAAACATGGCTACATCTTTTTACCTTTTTCCTCCTAATTATTCAGTATTGGAAGAACAGTCTGACACCTAGCCTACTAATCTTTGTAACGATCCTCATGTTAGACATTCAAGTGATAATGGGCATAAAAATGTAGAGAGATAATGAACTTCAACAGAGATGCTTACCCAAAATCAAGATGGGAACACAGATGTTATTGAAAAGATGTCAGAATGTTAAAATTCTTCTTTGGGAAGTATATCAAATGTTGTAAACACTTGTGTAGTCTGTAGTTAGAAACCACCTAAAGACAGCCCATCTATCCTGGAAAATAGCTGTAGTCTTCAAATTGTTGATGACAGTTATTGAGAAGATGCTGATTGGTTTAAGGAAACAGATAACAATGCATATGTCGTATTAGACAACTTGAGATCACTGCTTTCAAACTATGAGCCTTAAGAACCCATTTCCTTACAGAGATTTAAGCCCTGTGGAAAATAAAGCTGTATAAGTGGAAGAGCAGAATATGAGCTGAACAAATTATCCTCAGAGTGATTTGATACTGGTATTATAACTATTATTCTCTTACAGAGGATCCAGGTTGCTGTTCTGATCTTGCAGTTTGTATTCTTGACCTTACAACAATGTGTAAATTAGACTGCCTTGTATGTTATCTTCATCTATATGGTTATTTTGGTCATCAACCTGCCTTATTGAGATATCAGTAAAACAAATAAGAATGCAGATCCAAAGATAAAACCAATAACATACTGAAGTAGGAACTTATGCATTTCTGATATAGAACACCATGTCCCACTGAGTAATGATTTGTATGTGAACATTTCATACTTAAAATCTTTCATATGACTGGCTGTGACCTGAAGCTTTAACATGAGTTATGAAGTCTATTAAAATACAATTTTTTTGTGTGTGAGACAGAATTTCACTCTTTCACCCAGCTGGAGTGCAATGGCACGATCTCAGCTCACTGCAACCTCCGCCTCCTGGGTTCAAATGATTCCCCTGCCTCAGCCTCCTGAGTAGCTGAGATTACAGGCACCCGCCACCATGCTGGCTAATTTCTGTATTTTTAGTAGAGACAGGGTTTCGCCATGTTGGCCAGGCTAGTCTCAAACCCCTGACCTCAGGTGATCACCTAAAGGTGATCCCGGCCTAAAATACATTTTTGATACAACAACATAAGTGAACAATAAATATATTTTAAATGGTTTTCAGAGGCACTAAAGAGATACAATTTCCTGTTACTGACCCCTTGTATTGATTACTCTGAATAAATTAATAAGAAAACTAATGATGCTAAACTGCCTTAAAGAAAAATTTAGAAGGAAATTGCCAGGTGCAGTGGCTCACGCATGTAATCCCAGCACTTTGGGAGGCCGAGGTGGGCGGATCACCTGAGGTCAGGAGTTCAAGACTAGCCTGGCCAACATGGTGAAACCCTGTCTCAACCAAAAATGCAAAAATTTGCCAGGTGTGGTGGTGCACGCCTGTAGTCGCAACTACTCAGGAGGCTGAGGCATGAGAATAGCTTGAACCTGGGAGGTGGAGGTTGCAGTGAGCTGAGATCATGCCACTGTACTCCAGCCTAGGTGACAGAGCAAGACTGTGTCTCAAAAAAAAAAAAAAAAAATTTAGAAGGAAATTGTGTTGGTCATCATTGTTTTCAACACAAGACGTGAGTTTGCATCCACAGTGCAACAGATGAACCAAACTTCCCCTGACATTCCCTTACAAGTGATTTGTCTAATGAAGTTTTGCTGTGCCTGTTTTTGATTTAACAATATCTCTTCCAGAAAAAGGTAGAATTATAAATGACAGTTGTTTAAGGTATATTAATAAAACCACATTTTGAAATTAACATGGGCTTCAACTGTATTATATACTTGGTTCTAATTAGTGGCTGTTTATTAGAATTAATAGTATTTACAGGGAAGAAAGCTCTGAAAGTTAGATGTTTAATATGTGGCTTTTTTTTTTCATTTTGCTTACATTAAACATAATTATAATTGGCACTCATTTGCATTTTTATTTTGCAGTCTCTTGTTTTCAGCAGCCACTGTAAAGCAGTGAGTGGCTACTCAGACCAGGTCGTCCATCAGCGGAGATCAGCTACCTCCTCGCTGCGTCGCTGCCTGCTCACTGAGCTGCCATCTTTTTTGTGTGTGGCCAGTCCACGAGTAAGTGCTCCAGGAGGGAAGAGATGAAATAGATGGTAATAGGAGAAATAAACCAATTTTTAAGGGATTTATTTCTTAAACGGAATTGTTTTAAACTATTTGGACTTTAAGAAACATATAAATTCTAGTATTTTAAAATATGGGCATTTGTGATTCTAGCTTGCCCCAGACAACACTTACATTCACCTTCATTTGTTGATTTAAGAATAGTTGTGTGGTAGATAGCTTCTTTTTATTTAGTCAGGGGCTCTAAACTATGGTGGGAATAAACCATCTATCAGGTAGAATATATATCACCCAATAGCAGGATCGGGGCGAGAGAGCCATTTGTCACCTGTGTTGAGGTTTTTGAGGGTTTTCATGAGAGGGCGTCAGATTGGTAAGGATTGGGGGAGATTTGATCCAGTCATATCACCTCAGTACAGTCTCCAAATAACAAAAGGAAACGTAACACTCCAGCATCAAGAACCTTCTCAGTGTTGTGTTTTCTTGCTTTCCAAAGCAGCCTCACATGGACTGTCATTCACGTGTCTGTTCCATCTGAAAAGTGACTGTTGTATCTTCTTTGCTATTCACCATTTGTCCACTGTTGTTTGCAGATTGGGCTTACTTTCTATTGTGGTTTCAACTTTAGCAGTTGTCTGCATCCTTCCTAATACCCTGTTTATCAAAATAGAGCACTCTTGCCGTTGCTGACAAGCATTGCTGGAAAGGCTTTAATTGGCACACTGGGGTTGTTTACTTTGCCTACATCTTCCATCCTCTTTTTTATCCATGTTGATCAGAGCCAGAGAAAAGATCTATGAAGAAGGGAAATAATTGAACTGTGGCCAGGTTCTGTGGTTAGAGCCAAGAATGAATTTCTGTATTCTCAGTTTTTTTTTTGCTCCAAGAGGCAACTTTCAGTTAGCCAGGAAGTTCTAAGAGGTTGACATTTCTTACCCTTCTATGTTTTTCTCTTGTTTCTCCACTCATCTTAGCAAGTGTACTGTTTTTACAGGTTTGTTGTTCTTTTTTCTTTGTTTGTTTTTTTTAATGTTTTTGAGACAGGGTCTCACTCTGTCACCTGGCCTGTAGTGCCGTGGGATGACAGCTCACTGCAACCTCAACCTTCTGGGCTCAAGTGATCCTCCCACCTCAGCCTCCCAAGTAGCTGGGACTACAGGTGCGCACCACCGCTCCTGGCTACTTTTTAAATTTTTTGTAAAGACGAGGTTTTGTCATGTCGCCCAGGCTATTCTCCAACTCCTGAGTTCAAGCTATCTGCCTGTCTTGGCCTCCCGAAGTGCTGGGATCACAGGTGTGAGCCACCGTGCCCGGCCTGTTTTCACAGTTCTATTCAAAGAAGGAGGAGCCTTTTCTGTCTTCCTTGTTAATATTTTTCTACCATTATTTTTTTATTAGCTTGCGTTCTTTATTCAGTTTATCAAAAGAATCTGACAGGGGACCCCTAGAAAGATGATGAGTCCTGTTGACTCCTGCCTGCCTAGATTTCTCTCTGCTGCTCCTGTGCTATATGAGTTTAATTCCCTTGTCACTATCAACTTTGTTTGGTTTATACTAGCTATCCAGAAAGTATTTGGATTTTGTACATACCCTGTTCTTCCAAAGTATTCTTGGTCTCAGAAGCTTAAGTTAATGCAGGGAAATGCACTTTTTCTAGGAAGCATTTAAAGCCAAGAGCTTCCATGGAAGGCAGTCTTCAGTCTTTCACGGTTGTGTGGTTGGTTTTGTTCTCTTAGTATGATAGGTGTATACCAAGAGACCTAATAAGAGGAAGTTTAGATTTCCAAGAGAGGCACATCAAGTCTTTTTAACTTCACCTGTTCCCAGTGTTTTGTTTTTTGTTTTTTGGTTGTTGGGTTTTTTTGTTTTTGTTTTTGTTTATTTTTTTGAGATGGAGCCTTGCTCTGTCACCCAGGCTGGAGTGCAGTGACACAATCTTGGTTGAATACAGCCTTCGTCTCCCAGGTTCAAGCAATTCTTGTGCCTCAGCCCTCCAAGTAGCTGGGATTACAGGCGCATGCCATCACGCCCAGCTCATTTTTGTATTTTTAGTAGAGACAGGGTTTCACCATTTTAGCCAGGCTGGGCTCGAACTCCTGACCTCATGTGATCCCCCTGCCTAAGCCTCCCAAAGTGCTGGGATTACAGGCCTGAGCCACAGCGCCCAGCCTGTTCCCAGTGTTTAAAGAGCCAATAAAGATGAGCTGTCTTGGCCTGTAATTGTATTTGTTTGTTGACCTGAAAGTTCTTCATTTGTTACCACTTGGAGCTCCCCAAATATCTAACAGTCTCAGTCTCTCACACATACATGCCCCATCTATACTACTTCAGTATTGTTTTTAGAGGAGCCAGAAATCCCAGCTACCATGCCTGCTGCTGCTGTTTCTCTCAAGAAAAGGAAATGTAGCTTGAGGAAAACTCTAATTGCTGTGAACATGTGTTGGCAAGCAGGGAGCAGGAGAAAGCTTTTATCGTTTGGCTGAAAGGGTGCTCCTTTCCCACTTGGCCCCTCCCATGTTTGTAGAGTTTCTTTACATATTATGTGCTAAACCTGAAAATGGGAGTAATTACACCATGATTAGGAGGACAGGAAGAAGAGTTTAGGTATCTCTATTTCATAAACAGATCTACAACTTTTACCTTTCAGATCATTCCTAGGGATTCAGATCAGTGAATAAGGCAAAATTTCATGAGATACCCTGATTATCTTACATTGACTTCTAACCCATCCGTATTGGGGAGAGAGAAACTGATGTCCTTTGAAGCCAACCCTGGCCGTGAATTAGGCAAATTAATTTCTCTAGCACATGCTATGAAAACTTGAGGGTCAGTTCAGGAAGAACTGTGCCACTATGGAAGGAATTATAGGAGCTGTTTTATCATTAGCTGAGGAAATAATTCTGCAGGGTTAATAAATTAAGGCCCTAGGAATTCTTCTTACCAAAATACTGTAGCACTTGGAGCGGTTACGCTTCCTTCAGCTGGAGCAGAAACATACATGTCCTCAGGAAGGACGCGCTGAACGCTTAAGGAGGCAGCCCCTGAAGGTACTGTAGTTTCAGAGGTTAATGAAGCAAGAAAGGGGTTAGCCCCTGTAGGACGAGAGGGAGTATGCATTTTTTGTAGGGAGGGAAGAACGATACGTCATGCTTCATCTCCCCTGCTTCTGATCAAATCAGGAGGTCACTTGGGGTTAGCAGAATAGGGGGAGGCTGTCTGGGATACAGCTGACTTAGAAAGCAGGATTTATTCTAAGTAGATTGGACATTTTTGCCCTCTTTTGGCTCCATAAGTACATTGCTTACATACTTACAGCATGACATTGTATGTTCTGAATATATTAATATCTTGATCCCGGGCTCCTGGCCAAAAAAGCCTCTCAAAACATTGAAAAATATTTCACTAAGAACAGTGTCTTGCAAACCTCTAAGCATTCAGTCCTGGACCTGAAAGGGTATCATCAAAATGAAAACTGAAAAATAGATGAAAGTTTATGACTGGAAAAAGTTGTTTTGTTTTTAAACTATAACAGTGCCTAGAAATGAATCCCAGGCAGAAAAACCATTCTTCCTGTTTCTCTGTTCTTTCATGCTGAGATTCTAGCTTTTGGCTCTTCATCTTGAGAATATGAGCCCAGAGTCTTTATGTATAATTCCAATAGAAGTTCTGCTTTATCAAAATGGTTATCTGTGAGTATAAAAATTGGTCTGTATGAGTTTTTTGTTTTTGTTTTTTGTTTTGTTTCTTTTTGTTGTTGTTGTTGTTTTTTTGAGACAGAGTCTCACTCTGTCACCCAGGCTGGAGTGCAGTGGCACAATCTCAGCTCACTGTAACCTCCACTTCTTGGATTCAAGTGATTCTCCCACCTCAGCCTCCCGAGTAGCAGAGATTACAGGCAGGCACCACCATGCCCAGCTAATTTTTGTATTTTTAGTAGAGACGGGGTTTCACCATGTTGGCCAGGCCAGTCTCGAACTCCTGACCTCAGGTGATTCACTCACCTTGGCCTCCCAAAGTGCTGGGATTACAGGTGTGAGCCACCGTGCTTTAGTCTTACTAGGGAAGACTAAATATGCTTTACTCATCTAAGAGTATGCATGCTGTTCAAGACATATACAGCTGGTCATATTTCTATAGTCTAGACTATTACTTTTTAAACTTTTTATAGAAGTATAGCTGCTATTAATTTTGCAGGTCTGCAACACACATCCTATATGGGAGATATTTGCTCTCACCCACGATCTGCTGGGATACTGCCATGTCAAGTCATAGAAGGGAGAGAGACCCAATTTTTATCCACCTGCTTTGTATTCCTGTATTTATTTGCTTTCTTTTGGTCCATATTTATTTGCCCATGCTCATGTATTAGTGGGAAAAATGAATAAGTTGGAAGCAAGAAAACAAGTTCCTTCTTTTTTTAACTTTTTTTTTTTTTTTGAGACAGTCTGTCACCCTGTTGCCCAGGCTGGAGTGCAGTGGCACAGTCTTGGCTCATTGCAACATCTGCCTCCTAGGTTCAAGCCATTCTTGTGCCTCAGCCTCCCAACTGTCTGGGATTACAGGTGAACGCCACCATGCCAGGCTAATTTTTGTATTTTTCGTAGAGATGGGGTTTTGCCATCTTGGCCAGGCTAGTCTCGAACTCCTGACCTTAAGCGATCTGCCACCTCGGCCTTCCAAAGTGCTGGGATTACAGATGTGAGCCACCACACTCAGCCGAAAACAAGTTCCTTCTGGAGAGGATAAAGGTGATACGAGATTCTAGTACTGTTTGGATAAACTATTTTTGTTGTGAACTGGTTTTGGAACTCCAGGCCCAGTTTGCTGTGACCCTCTGTAGTTTTGCATCTGGACCATAGATGGCACTGCTCCCTAGCAAACTCAGTTCAGCTTCATCTGCAAGCCAGAGTATTCTCTGGTTATTGGTAAATGATGCTCTTTCTGTCACGTTGGTACCCTCCAGAGGCACCTACAGCCCATGGTCAGCTGTTTATATGCCTCAAGGCAGTATTTCTCAAGGTTCAGCTTGGGATGCTGGGGTGCTTGTCAAAAACATAGATCTGTTGGCCCCTCCCTCAGTTCTTCTGATTCAAAATGTACACTTTTGATCCGCTTCAAAGGAGGTCCTTATGCATACCAAAACTTGACCGCCATTTCCCTAAAGCTTGATCAACACAAAAAGAGAAAAGTTAATAGCAAGATCAAGTTCCCTCGGTGCCTAACTTCCACGAAATGATAGAACTACCTAACTAGATACAGCCTGTGTTTTATGTTCTGATCTCCCCTATGCTGTGGCCCATGCTTCTCATACCCTGTTTCTCCCCATGTCTTAGTTTAGCTCTAGGGTTCTTCTGAGCAAATTCTGCGTATGCAGATTGAGTATCTCTCATCCAAAAATCCCAAACCCAAAATGCTCCAATGAGCATTTCCTTAGTGCATCATGTAGGCACTCAAAATTTTAGATTTTGGAGCATTTTGGATTTTAGATTTTCAGATTAGGGATATTCAACCTGAAATGGGCTTTCAGCATTTTTGTCAACATGGGCTTGACAGATAATCACAGCCTCCACATTTTAACAAAAGCTAGCCTTGTCATCTTCAACAAGTTCCTTACCAGTTGACTTCACAGGTATCTGAATACTGCCTATTAGAGTAGGAATAAGCCCAGATAGCCAAAGAAGGATAAAATCTGTGTTTCTGAATTGGCAGGAGCCCTCTACTGCATTGAGTGAGCAGCAGCTGAGTGTTGTTTGGTTATACCTTGTATTGAGAGAAGAATTTGTGTATAGCCTTTGGCCAAGCCAGGAAACGAATCTGCTACTGTCTGGCAATTGCTTCCCTACCTTCCCCTGCCTCACCACTCCCCCTTCCCCAGTTTATGGCCTGCAAGAAAGTTTTTCTTTCATTAGGTTTGTCAGTCAGCAACCTGGTTAGGGAAGAGGAGAAAGCTGTTGATAAATTTGGGAGCTTTGCCACAAAAGCATTAAAGATGACTTCAAATATGTCAGGCCAATATTCTGTAGTTTTTAAATGAAGTCTGACTAGCTGCAGCTCCCTTTCTGGCATCACCATCATGCGTATGGTTAAGAGAACTTTGCCAAGAACAATATCTAGCAGTGAAGGGAGGTGGCAAAACGATCAGATATATATGCATATAATAGAGTTATTGCTGACCTGGTATCCTCGTTTATCTGCAAACTCCAGCTTTCTTTGGATCTTTAGTTTGTTTGCAGGATTCATGTTATAAGAGGTTGGCTTTTTATCTGGAAAAGCTCACTAAGTCATTCATTAGGGACAGCTTAGTGTGCCAGAACAGATATTTAAAACCACTAGTCCAAGAACTATCCACATTAGTCTGATTTCAGAGTTGAAGTTCCCAAAAGGCATAGTGTGTATGGACAATGTGAAAGAGCCATCTTCATGTGAATCTTTAACTGCAGGTTACCGCAGTGCCATTGGATTCTTACTGCAATGACCGAAGTGCAGAATATGAAAGGCGAGTTCTGAAGGAAGGAGGGAGTCTGGCAGCCAAGCAGTGTTTGTTGAATGGGGCCCCTGAACTGGCTGCAGACTGGCTAAATAGACGATCACAGTTCTTCCCAGAGCCAGCTGGAGGTCTGTGGAGCATCAGGCCTCAGAATGGCTGGTCTTTCATCAGGATTCCAGGTGAGTTCTCAATCCTCTTGGAATATGTTCCTCACTTTGGCAAGGGGAGAACCAGGGTTCTCTCCTTGTGGTCCTTTCAGATATTTGGAATTTACTGTTCTTGAGGTTTCTACTTCCTTTTTTTGGCCTTAGTAATTTATAGGCAAGAATATTAGTAATTTATGATGAGGGGAGAGAGAAATGTTTTTAGATTTGTGCTTAAATACACTCCTTTGACATGCTTACAGCTGAGAAAGAAATGCCACCCTTAAAAAAAAAGGTAGAAATAATCTTAGTAGGAAAGGCTCTAGGTTGAATGAGTATGGTTGTCTTGTGCCATTGCCAGTGGAATGAATGAGAATGTTGTCACTCACAGAAAGCCTCGTTTAAATAGCATAAACAGTGTCCTACATGAAGCACTAGAGATCTGAATGATAACAAGAGGAAAAACAGTGCATTCTATGCCAAAATGCTAGCGGATTCCCAGATCCCCTAGGGTCAAAGTCGGGGGCTGAAAGGAAACTAGGTTTTCATCTTTGCCTTAGTGAGACTACTTTTAAGGAAACTGAACACAGATAATTCATAGGCTCACGTTCTTTGCTTACACCTGCAGGCAAACTGGAATGGTAGCTTGGAGCTATAGTGTTAGTTTTGGTTGTCCAAAATCTCTGACATTTTGACTATATTCCTTTTTTTTTTTTTTTTTTTTTTGAGATGGAGTCCCGCTCTATCGCCCAGGCTGGAATGCAGTGGTGCGATCTCAGCTCACTGCAAGCCCCGCCTCCTGGGTTCAAGCCATTCTCCTGCCTCAGCCTCCCAAGTAGCTGGGACTACAGGCACCCACCACCACGCCCGGCTAATTTTTTGTGTTTTTAGTAGACATGGGGTTTCACCATGTTAGCCAGGATGGTCTCGATCTCCTGACCTCGTGATCTGCCTGCCTCAGCCTCCCAAAGTGCTGGGATTACAGGCGTGAGCCACCGCGCCCAGCCGACTATATCCCTTTTACTGGCATGTAATGGAAATAAACTAGAGCTAAGCATTCAACAGAGGTCTTCTTCTGTCTCTTAAGAGATAACTGGATTCCAGTGTGTAAGGCCTGGTTTTTCCACTTTATTTTAACTTTGTCAAGTGTCAAGGGGTTTGCCCCAGCCTGTTAGTGCTTTGAGAACTCCAAGATGTCTTTCTGGGTATCTGAAAGCAGTATTACACATGGCCTTGTAGCTGACTTAAAGCACATGAAAGCAGTGAGTGGAAATATATTGTTTGAAAATCAGGGAGGGGGACCTAAGTGTAAAGCAAGCCTGTAAGGAAACTACAGAATCCCAGGCAAGAGATGAGCACTGTTATTGAAAGAAGCAAGATAGCACCTTACTTCTTTTTTCTCCCTTCTTCGTTCTGGATCTTAAGTTCCCATTACAGGAGTAGATGGCTTATTGCTGGCGTTGTGGGAATCTCTTGTGGCTTTTCCTGTTCTTTGAAAGAAAAATGGACCTTGTTTAAATAGCAGGAAGTGTCTGAGTTCTTTTTGCATCGATAAAAAGCACCAGCCTCACTGGCTGTTTACTGTGAGAACCAACCAGCTCCTCACCCCATTGTGCTCTGTAGACTAGCTGGGACAGGGCGGGGGTTGGGGGTGTCTCACCGGAACCCTTATTTCATCTCTCTTTCCTTTATACTTTTACATTTTCTCTTTCCCTGAGAAGGGTTGCTTCCATATTCCTTGAGAGACTGACCAAAATCTTCTGGGTTTCACACCTTTTCTTCTCCATGTTTCACCAGAAAGATGTACAATCACTTCAAAAGTCCCCTTTCCTTGGAAAAAGGAGATATTATTTAATCTTTTGCCCTAATTTTACTGCCATAGGCTACATTCTTTTTATCTCTGAACAGGATCTTACACCGTGGATGGTAAAAACCTTTATCTAATGAAAGTACTATAGGATTGTAGGAAAGTTTGTAAGAGAGTAGGATAGGTTTGTTCATTTAAACATTTTTTAAGCTCCTGTTTTATTTTATTTATTTTTAACACCCAATGATCCAGAAAGCTCCTGTTTTAAAGAAGGGGTGGGCACAGGTTTGACTTAGCAGAATCAGCTGGATTTCCAGAGAAGTGTGTTCCTTGTGTCTCTGTGTCCTGCTTAGCGACAGGTGGAGCTCTTGTCCAGTGCAACTTAAGTGACTGCTAAAAACTTGGCTAACAAATACCAGCCCCAGAAGTCACTCTAGTGTGTTCAGAGAAAGAAACCTGTTTCTCCTGCATATCTTACTAAGGACAAATACTAGAGACTGATTTTCTCCATTTAGCATGCTCAACAGCAAATCAGAGATAGTGTTCATTTTGCTTAAGTGTTTTAAGGCTGTTGCTGAAGTGTTTCTTCTTAGTCATTTTCCTTCAGGGCAGTACAAAGAAGTCCAGTCCATCCACTTCACCCTTCCCCACCTACACGATAACAAGATAACAAGCTGACAGACCGGGCGCGGTGGCTCACACCTGTAATCCTAGCACCTCAGGTGGATCACCTGAGGTCAGGAGTTCGAGACCAGCCTGACCAACATGGAGAAACTCCGTCTCTACTAAAATTACAAAAAAAAATGAGCCAGGCATGGAGGCGCATGCCTGTAATCCCAGTTACTCGGGAGGTTGAAGCAAGAGAATCGCTTGAACCCAGGAGGCGGAGGTTGCGGTGAGCCGAGATTGCGCCATTGCACTCCAGCCTGGGCGACAAGAGCGAAAACTCCGTCTAAAAAAAAAAAAAAAAAAAAACAAGCTGACAGCAGGTACCACTTCTTGCCTCCTTTAGTCATATTAGAGTTCTGTCTTTATAAGTATATGCACATCTTTATTTCTGAGCTTTTCTAATCCTAGGAACAGTTCATTCTGATTAGCAAAGTAAAGTAGATGTGGGAGGCAGGACTGTTCGAAGACCATTGAATCATGATTTTGAAATAATTGAAGTTTCTCAAAATTCAGACATAAAACAAATTTGTATATGCATTAACATTTGTGCTGACAGAGTATATCTAAATGGAGAAAGAAGATAAGCAGGCTACAGAAATCTTACGAACTTAGCTTGCCCACTCTCACTCAAGGGCTGAAAAATATGTGGTGTTTTTTTTTCACCTTGTGCTTTTAATGAGAACAGAAAGAAGTATGTCTAAAGCTGATTGATAGCTCTGTGGTGAATGTTTAGGAGCTATCAAAATTGAGAGACCTTAGGGAATTCAATTACTGGAGAAGGGTAATTGTAAGAATAAAACCTTAAAAGTTGTTACGAAAGCTTTGCTGCCTGCTCAGACTTGGAATTTATACAGTACTCCTTATCTGGTGCCAGGGAGAGGGCTTAGCAGTCAATTCTGTCCCAGCTGCAGTTATTTGATTGTGTTGGTAAGGAGACCAACAAAAAGAAGAGCATTTCAATAATCTAAACAGGACCAAACAAAGAGACTGAACAAAGGTGTGTGCCACAGCTTCAGGGAGCGGGTGGTGGAAGGAGACATGGCCTGGCAGCATTCCGAAGGTGGAAATGGCAGGCTGCAGTGCAGAGGGAGTAAACAGCCAGGACCTGTGGCTTTGTAGCACAAACAGAGTGGCCGATGATTTGTTATGGTGCTGTCAGCACATCCGTTCTTGTTCTTTGTATACAATAATTGTGCATTTGGCAAATTGTGGCAAGAACAGAGAATGACTGTTGAGAACTTTTGGATTGCTGTCAACAGTCAGACTGTGGTTCTGAAGAAAAGCCATAGGTTCAAACCCAGAAACTGAGGAGGAACATTGTGTTTTTCTTAACAGTTTTTCTCTTTTAGTTGTTAGTTGTCTATATAATATCTCCATTCTTTCTCTCTCCCTTTTTGTGTCCTGTGGCCACTTCCACATATACTCTTACCCAACCCCTTAAGCCTAAACTCTTCCCCTCTTAATGACAGCAATTGTTCAGGGCATGTTTATGGACCAGTCTGCAAACAGGAAACTCTACTTCCTGAATATGATGGGAGTTAAATGATACTAACTGGATAAGATGAAAATTTGTTAGTTAAGTGTTCTTTAAAGATCTGTTGCTGAAATGCTTTTCTTGTGAGAAGAGGAAGGAGAAAGCACAAATTAGTGAGTGAGAGGAGCTTCACTGCAGAGAAACTCAGTCAGTCTTTCTGAAAAGCCCTGCTGTCTTTATTGAATTAACATACAACTAGGGTTAACGACATTTACCAGTCAACCTATTTGCAGTCCTCCAAGAGAGCTAGTTTTGGGTTTAAAAAAAAAAAAAAAAGGGTAGGGGGGCTGGGTACCATGGCTCAGCACTTTAGGAGGCTGAGCTAGGAGGATCCCTTGAGCCCAGGAGTTCAAGACCAGCCTAGGCAATATGGCAATACCCTGTTTCTACAAAAAAACAGAAACAAAATTAACTGGGTGTGATAGCTCACCTGTAGTCCAAGCTACTCAAGAGGCTGAGATGGGAGGCTCACTTGAGCCCAGGAGGCCAAGGCTGCCGTGAGCTGTCATCGCGCCGCTGCATTCCAGCCTGGGTGACAGAGTGGGACCCTGTCTTGAAAAAGGGAAAAAAAAGAGAGAGGTTATAAATCTCTTTGTTTACTTTTCTCCAAAGGCAGGTAGGATACGTTCTCAGTGCTTTCAGAACTAGCAGAAACAGATATCTAGAGACAGGATGAACAAAGAAAAAACAAAATTTTCAGGTCACTTAACAGCAGATTAACATAGATGTCACCCATAGATGTCCATGTATACCTGGTGTCCTCTGAGTAAAGGATGTGGAGCAGGGATGCTTTTAAGTGCCTTAAGAGCACATGTCTGATTGGGAGTGATCAGGGAATCTGCACTTCCCGTTTGGGGATATTTTTTCCCAGGGCACTCCTGGAGTTGTGATATTTTCAGGGCGTTGCATTCTCCCTTTAGAGCACTTTCCTGATCTCATGATGACAAGCATCTTGGTTATAGTAATTGTGGTTGCATACAGCTTTGCATTGAGTGATTTTGTCACTTCAATTAAATACAGTTCCCCCTCACCCCCTTTTCTTCTCCCCAGGCAAGGAGAGCCTCATCACTGACAGTGGAAAGCTGTATGCCCTTGATGTCCTGCTGACTCGGCTCAAGTCTCAAGGGCATAGGGTCCTTATCTACTCCCAGATGACCAGGATGATAGACCTGCTGGAGGTAGGAGAAGGAATCTTGGGGACCTAGGATACCTTTCCATGTAATTTGTAGGAATCAGATGTCCATGACTAATGTTAGTCCTGCTTAATGGGAACCCCGAAACTCCCTTTTTTCTTTTTCCTTTTTTTTTTTTTTTTTTTTTTTGAGACAGAGTCTCACTCTATCACCCAGGCTGGAGTGCAGTGATGCGATCTCGGCTCTGCAACCTCTGCCTTCCGGGTTCAAGGAATTCTTCTGCTCCAGTCTCCCAAGTAGCTGGGATTACAGGCGTGCACCACGCTCAGCTCTTTTTTTTTTTTTTTTTTTTTTAGTAAAGATGGAGTTTTGCCATGTTAGCTGGGCTGGTCTTGAACTCCTGGCCTCAAGTGATCCACCCACCTCAGCCTCTCAAAGAGTTGGGATTACAGGCGTGAACCACCACACCCAGCCCCCAAAACTCCTTTTTTTGATTTTACAATCTATAAAGGGAGCAGAGTTAGCTCCTGGCATGGGGAGTATGTAAAGGACTTCTGCCCCCTGCCCTACGCCAGTGAAATAGAACACCCCTTACATCCTTCTTTTACTAGGGAAGACATTTCTTAATTTTAAAGTAGGTCACAGCATAGGAATCTAAAATTATCTGTGGAAAACAAGATTTAGGATTAGTTCTCTGTGTAAAAAAGCAGAGAACAGCTATTCAACCTGAGTTAATATAGTGATTCTCAACTTGACTACATATTACAATCACCTGAGAAGCTTTAAAAACATATGGATTTCTAGTCCTATTCCCAGAGATTCTTATTTATTACACTTGAAATGAGGCCTGGGCATCAAGATATTTAAAAGTTCCTGGGGTGATTCTAATATGCAACCAGGCTTGACAGCTACTAAGTTAGTGGAAAAGATATAACTGTGCAAGGCAGCTTTTGTTTCTTTAATTGCTTCTTTGTTGAGGTTTTTCTCTTTCTTGTCTGAGTGGTGATTTATTTTTTAAGGGACAGGAGGTCACAGACCTAGAAACAACAGAGTGAAAATGAGAACAGATAATCGCAAACTAGTAGAATAAGTCTTTATATAAATAAAGTTTGAGAGGCAGAAGCACCTGGTTGTCAGAAGTACATGAATATTCGCATGTTTTTACATGTGTAAGCCTTCATACCCTCGCCCTGCTACACCAGGGAATAGTAATAAGTAAGTGGAAATTGTACTGTTATTATCCTTATCTAGGAATAAAGCAATAGGGACCATATCAGTACACAAGGAAAGAAGGCTAGCATTAAGGAGGGTTTTCAGGCTTTTTGGAAGCCAGGATTGGCTTGTTGAATTTTGCAATGAATTTATCTGAAATCATTGGGAGGTTTCTTTTAATAATCTGGCAACTTCTTTTAGCAAGAGACATAAATGATTTTTGGGGTCAGTTTCAGCACTAAGTCTTATGTTTCATAGCCCCTTGAATGCTGTTGACAGGCTAAACTCTCTGGTTTGTATTATGAGTAGGCCACTTATTCCTAAATGATGGAAGTGCTTATGAGTGAATGTAAGTCACCATAAGAGAGGTGATTAAGCTGTTGTGTTTGATGTATATATTAACTATATTAAATGTCCTAACAGTAGTAATCCAAAATAAAAGGACTGCCTGCATGTCTAGTGTTCTGTTCAAACAAATGATCCCAACAGCAAAACAACATGAGTAACTTTTCCTGCAGTGGGGCTCTTTTTAGGTAAAGTGCACTTTCCTTGTCCTCAAGAGGCAGGGAGGCCAGGCGCAGTGGCTCAAGCCTGTAATCCCAGCACTGTGGGAGGCCGAGGCAGGCGGATCACGAGGTCAGGAGATCAAGACCATCCTGGCTAACACAGTGAAACCCCGTCTCTACTAAAAATACAAAAAATTAGCTGGGCGTGTTGGCGGGCGCCTGTAGTCCCAGCTACTCGGGAGGCTGAGGCAGGAGAATGGCGTGAACCCAGGAGGTGGAGGTTGCAGTGAGCCGAGATCGCACCACTGCACTCCAGCCTGGGTGACAGAGCGAGACTCCGTCTCAAAAAAAAAAAAAAAAAAAAAAAAGAGGCAGGGAAAGTGTAGCTAAAATAGTGATCTTCAGCTGCTAACAATTAAAGAAAAAGCAGTATGCTAAGGATACTAGTAAGGGACATAACGGTGTTTCTTTTCCAAGACTATAGTCTTACACGTTGATTCATATGAAAGGGAAGTTCCAAGGGAATGTGAATGAGCAATCCAAAAATAAACTAGCTTCGGTAGGTGAAGGTGAGTGTAGGTGGTTTAAGTTTGATACAGCCTTTATTATAGTCCTTCCCTCAGTGTATTGCACACTTCTAGGTTCTTATTAAATATTACTAAAATAAGTAATTCAGAGTATGATAAGCTTTGTTCAGGATAAGTGCTGTAAACTCTACCCACCAGGATCACTTCCTCTCTATCCATAATCCAACAGTTATTTTTGGGTTATGGACCTAGTGGGTAGGTTTTGCAAACAAGCAGCTTGAGAACCTCTCTAAACATAGATGTATTTCTAAGGGGAATTCCAAATTAGGGAAATGCAAATTCAAAGCCTGAATTTCACAACTGCTGACATTCCTTAGCCATATGTATAACATGCATCTTGGATGCTGAAACCAGAAAATGTTGCAACTATTTGTATGTTTTAAAAACTAAAGTGAAACTCTTCTCTGGTTTCCTTAATACTACACTAATGGTTCTTCATTTAGTTTCTTAAAGTTTATTCATTTTTAATTTGTTTTAATGTTACCCACTCAAATGAACCACATTCTGTATTCCAGGAGATTAGTACTGAAATAGAATTTAGTTTATGAGCATGAAATTACAATGCCCACAGTGTTTACCATATATCTAATCATTGATTGAAATATAAACATACTGTACATCTTGAGATGGTGCAGCACTAGGTCTGCTTTTTTTTATCCTTGAAAGAGTGTTTTTCAGTCACTTTCGTAGTAGAAACTCTGAGTATTAACATTCATTAAAGCCATGTTTCAGCATTAAAGCATGACCTGGTACATGATCTTGCACTGGGACCTGCTGAATAGATCCTCTCCATTGAGTATACTTGACCTTAAGAGAAAACGCAAACTTAAGTCTCAAAATGTTGGTTGTTTTGTTTTTATTTCAGGATTTTCCTTTTTCTCTTGAAATTGTATACCCTCTTCAAAGAGAGAAAGAAATGCTTCCAATAGAGTAAGAGTTAGAAACTCACGTTGCGGGTATCAAAGCTCTGTGTTGCTGTGGAGTATGTCAGCAGCTCTCTTTCATCCAACAGCCTTTTTGGGGTTTGTTGTTGTTGTTGTTGTTATGTGCCTTAGCCATGGCTGGCTGTCTGTTTCTGGGGCTTGGCAGAACTAGAAGACATTAAGAATTCACATACTTCTCTATGGCCAGGTTTCCATTCTGTGAGAAATACTAGTTTTGGACATTACTATTTGCACAGTATTTTTTAAAGTCATTGATTGCTTCCTTTTTCCCTTGGGTAAAAATCTGACTTTAAATTTCTTGAGTATATATCAGATCTTCTTCCAAATAAAATATATTCAGAAATGTTGTATTCTTTCACATGGCATCCAAATAGTAGTATTTCTAGACGGGATTTTTAAAAGGAGAGTGCTTTTGCTGTAACAAATGGGCACTAAGAAAAACAAAAATAGTGAAGAGGAGACTGCTTAATTTCCAAGCCAGGAGTTTTTAGTTTGCCACGGGCAGAAGTCAAGGACATAAATAGGTGAGGAAATCATAGATCAATAAATGTTGTTATGAGTTTATTTTATATTTACTGAACCACCTATAGGATCTTTTTTTTTTTTTTTTTTTTTTAAAGACAGAGTCTCGCTCTGTCACCCAGTCTGGAGTGCAGTGGCAGGATCTCGGCTCACTGCAACCTCCACCTGCCGGGTTCAAGCAATTCTTCCTCAGCCTCCGGAGCAGCTGGGATTACAGGCGCGCATCACCACGCCTGGCTAATTTTTGTACGGCTGGGGTTTCACCATGTTGGCCAGGCTGGTCTTGAACTCCTGACCTCAAGTAATCCTCCCATCTTGGCCTCCCAAAGTGTTGGGATTACAGGCATGAGCCACCACGCCTGGCCACTTATAGGATCTTGGCTGTTGGGCATACTAGGGGAACACATAATCCCTGTGCATTTGGGATGGTGGTATCCAGCTGGATGTCAGGCAGAACTTTTCCTACTACCACCAGTTTTACCATGGTTAGGGACTCTTCTCCGTATTCTAGTAGCAAAGAGCTTTTAACTTATTATAGATGACTTATTTCTGAGTCTTCTCTTTTGAGTTTCATTCCTGTTGCATCAAGCAACTGAGTTTGTAGTTTAAGGAAATAAGCCACTTGATACTTTCCTATGCAATAAAGAGTACTTGGAAAGATTTAATCAACTTATGCTATATGTGGTGTAATTGTTTAATACTGAAATCTAGACAAATCTTGAACTGTACCAATATATGATAATAGTGCAATAGAGAATTAAATCCAGGTAATCCATACATAATGACATTTGAGACCCTGGGTTGTGTAACTTGCTCAGTCAGCTATCCAAGTGCAGTGCCTCACTCGGGGAAGATTTATCCTGAGCAGACATTCTGTCGTTTATGAGTTGGCCTCTCTTAGAAATGCAGGTTACCTTTGGAAGCTGTGATTCTGAAGATACTGGGAAGCTGGGTATTCTGAAAATGCCCCATGGAATGAAGAGCAAATTGGGTTGGCACACTTGATGTCTTAAGTTGCCTGCTTGGCCTTCTTCCAAGTGTACTTTACTTCCTTTCAAAAAAGAAAAGAAAGAAAGAAAATTGGGGCCACTGTTAACTAGAGTTCTTATTAGGTGTTAGGAATTATAGAAGGAAATTTGTCAGCTTACAACTGTGCTGTATATAATGTTTTTTAAATTCTTTTTTCCTCCATGCTACCTTTGAGCAAGGCATTAATGCTAGGCAGATGCAAATATTAGTTAGACATGATGTTTGACATTAAGGAATGTATCTAGTGGAGGAGACATATAGATACACAAATACCTGTCAGCATACCCTGATACTAATGTCAAAATGAAGCATGAACAGAGCTGAGGTTAGCAAGAAGGATATGTTTATTTCTAACTGAGTCACTCTTGAGGAAAGCATCACAAAGACAGTGGCATCTGAACTTAAGAACAAATAGAATTTCAACCATCAGGGAGAAAGGAATTTGAGACTAAGGAAGCCAGATGTAAAAAGAGAGATAGAAAGGTACAAGGGTAGTCCATTGTGGCTGGAACATGTGGTATAGAAGAAAGGGAAATAACAGGAGGAGGTTGAAGTCAGATTATTTTGGGACCATGATTGCCTTTTGCTAGTCTTGCTCCAAAGGGCTCTGTATTAGATAAGGGAATTATGGCTGTCATATTTAACTCTCTTGGTTCAATTTGCTTGGACTGCAGAAAAATTGTAATAGTAGCCTTTTGCTAACAATATACCCCAAAAGATGGAAAACAGCATGTCCAAGAAAATAAAATTACGTCAGATCTGCAGGTTTGTGGACCATATTGAGTCCTTCCCCTAAATTGTTTTATCAAAATGAAATCTGCTTAAAATGAAAGTCAGAGCCAGCTTTGGAATAGAAGTTTCAGAATGAAAGATTGGTAATAGGATATATAAACATTTGCCTTTATTTTTTCAAGTGTCCAATTATCCTTTATGATGATGATGGATCAGGTTATGGACAGGATAAGAACCTTAGGGTTAATGGGGCTCCCTTTTTATTTTCATCTTAGTAGTACTGATCATCCCTTCCATCTGGGAAACAGTAGGAGGGTTAAGCCAAGGACTCTGGAACCGATCTGCTTGAGTTTCAATCCTAGGTCTGCCACCTACTGCCTGTGTCACTTTAGGGACCTTAACATCTGTAAGATAGGAGGGACAATAATAACACCTACTCTTACCCATGAAAATTAAAAATCTAAAAAAAAAAAAAATTTAAAAGAAGGTGATTGGAAGCTGTTGCAGAGCAGATCATGAAGATTTTGATTGTGATCTCTGATCCTGGGGGAAAAAATTAAAAGAGAAATTAAAAAAAATATTTAATAGCACCTGCCTTAAAGGTTGCCATGATTGGATAAACATAACCAGGTAAAATAGAACAGTGACTGGCAGTTAGTGAATGCTCAGTAAAACTATCTTGAGTTACGCTGGCAGCTCTGTTTGCATGCCACTGATGTGGTGTGTGGATGTGATCTGTAAGTCCTACTTTTTAATCAGTGGCGTGCAAGCAGAGCATTGTCTTCTCAACTTGTATAGTAAAACAGTGGTTTTCAAACTGATGGCATGTGTTAGGGGACCAATAAATATTAAGCAGAAATGGCCACTCTTTATCAGTCAGGATAGCAATGCTTTTATCTATTTTATATATTAGAGGGGTTCTGTATAAGAGTTTGCTTGAAGAAAGTGTTCCAATGCTTTAAAAACAGATATGTTTGGCCGGGCACAGTGGCTTACACCTGTAACCCTAGCACTTTGGAAGGCCAAGGGAGGAGAATCACTTGAGCCCAGGAGTTCAAGACCAGCCTGGACAACATAGCAAGACCCCCATCTCTATAAAAATTTAAATTTAGATTTAAAAATTAGCTGGGCATAGTAGTGCATGCCTATAGTTCCAGCTACTTGGGAGGCTGAGGTGAGAGGATCACTTGAGCCCAGGAGGTCGAGGCTGCAGTGATCCAAGAAAACTATACTTCATCCTGTGCAGTAGAGCAAGACCCTGCCTCAAAAACAAAACAGAACCAAAAAAACCGCATATATTCTACAGTAGTGTTTCTCAAAAGTAATGCTTTCGAATCAAATGTTATTAAAATGCATGTTACACCAGGCATGGTGGCTGACGCCTGCAATCCCAGCACTTTGGGAAGCCAAGGCGGATGTATCACCTGAGGTCAGGAGTTTGAGATCAGCTGGACCAACATAGTGAAACCCCATCTCCACCAAAAATACAAACTTAGCCAGGCATGGTGGCGCATGCCTATAATCCAGCTGCTTGGGAGGCTGAGGCAGGAGAATCGCTTGAACCCCGGAAGTGGAAGTTGCAGTGAGCCAAGATGGCGCCATTGCACTCCAGCCTGGGCAACAGAGCGAGACTCCATCTCAAAAAAATAAAAATAAAATGCAGATTACGATTTACTAGGTAAGGGATGTGTCCCTCAATTCTGCATTTCTAACAGACCTCAGGTGGTACAAGTGCTGCCCATCTGAGGGCCATGCTGAATGGCAAGGTTCAGAGGGAAACTGCCCTGCCTTCCCTTTCTAGTGGTTGTTCTCAGCTGCTGATATAGGCTATCAGAATAATCTTTGAAGCTTTTTCCAGCTACAGCTTTATTGATGTATGCTTGATAAATAAAAATTGTATATATATATTTAAGGTCGACCATGTGATACTGTCTGTCTTAGAAGATTTCACATATATGATACAATATTATTAGCTCTAGTCACCATGATGTACATTAGATCTCCAGGATTTTTTCATTTTGCATAACTGAACCTTTGTACCCTTTGACCAACATCTCCCCATTTCCCCTACCCCCTGGCAACCACCCTTCTACTCTCTACTTTTATGAGTTTTAACTTTTTAAGCTTGCATATATAAGTTGAACCATGCAGTATTTGTCTTTCCATGTCTGGCATATTTCACTTAACATAATCAGGTTTATTCATGTTGATTTCCTTCTTTTTAAGGCTGAATAATATTCGTGTGTGTGTGTGTGTGTGTGTGTGTGTATCACGTTTTCTTTATCCATTCACCTGTTTTGTTTGTTTTGAGACAGTCACCCTGTTGCCCAGGCTGCAGTGCTGTGGCATCATCTTGGCTCACTGCAGCCTCAAACTCCCGGGGCTCAGATGATCTTCCCACCTCAGCCTCCTGAGTAGCTGGGACTACAGGCACATACCAGCACACCCAGCTAATTTTTGTATTTTCAGTAGAGATGGGCTTTCACCCTGTTGGCCAGGCCAGTCTTGAACTCTTGACCTCAAGTGATCCACCCACCTCGACCTTCCAAAGTGCTGGGATTACAAGTGTGAGCCACTTCGCCCAGCCAACCACCACACCTGGCCCCAACCTTTGTCTTTTAGGTGTTTTCCTATAGCGTGAGGATGTAGATGTTGCTCTATTCAGCCTTTTAACAGATCTTTCCATGTCCATTTGTCCATTTTCTTGTTTGTTTTTTTTTTGAAGCTATTTACTGAAATAGACTCTAAATTTACTAAAGCCTGAAATCTCACTGCTCATCTTAGTTCAAGAGCTAAGACTTGAAGCAGTGGAAGGGAATAATTCACTTCTGTTGCCTCAGTAACAGGCTCTCTATAATCAGCGTTGGTTTGATTATGGTCTAGGATTAATATCCCTGGGGTTGTGCTGGCCTTGATATATAAATATATAAACAGCAAAATTTACTAGAAGATTCATTCATCAGTGCTTTTATGTGGCTAGAAGTTCAGTTTAAAAGGCAAATCAGGCTGGGCGCAGTGGCTTATGCCTGTAATCCCAACACTTTGGGAGGCTGAGGCGGGCAGATTATCTGAGGTCAGGAGTTCAAGACCAGCCTGGCCAACATGGTGAAACCCTGTCTCTACTAAAAATAGAAAAATTAGCTGGGTGTGGTGGCGGTTGCCTGTAATCCCAGCTGCTAGGGAGGCTGAGGCAGGAGAATCGCTTGAACCTGGGAGGAGGAGGTTGCAGTGAACCATGATTGCGCCACTGCACTCCAGGTTGGGTGACGAGGAAGACGGTGTCTCAAAAAAAAAAAAAAAAAAGGAAGAAGAGTGCCTGTGCAGGAAGCCTACCTTTTTGCCAAAACTATAATCTGTGTTATGGGTGACTCTCTGTAAACTATCTTGGTATTGTCTGGTTACTTTGTTGTTCTGATTGCAACGTTCTGTAATTGGATTAGCTGCAAAAGGTATAGCAAGCCTCTAAGGACCATCATCTTGCTATCATTTTATACCTTCTTTCCTGAAGTCCTTTTTATCCAAAACACCCCCCTACCCTTCTGCCATTAGTTCAGTCCTACGATATAGCAATACCACTAAGTGTGAACTTGAAGCTCACTTTATTTTATGCTCCTCTTTGATTATCACAGCTCTTAAAGAACCACTTTGAGACAGAAAGAAATAGTAAAAAATTAAAATTAAACCAAATATAAAACACAGTGAAGATGCATATGTCAATGAGCTTGTCTACTTTGTTGACCAGCTTCGCTTCACATGTACCCTAGCCAGAGACCTCTGCCAAGTTCTTGGCACTCACTCCATCTAAGAATAGGCTGTCACATACGCTGCACCAGATATTCCAAACTACAGCAACCTTATGTGCCAAAATGCCCCACCAAGTATAAGAGTTACATATGAAAATATTGCAATATAAGAACATTTGACCACAGAAAACTAATTAACACAAACATTTCCCAAATGTAGAAATGATTAGTCTTTTTCAGTAGAGGAGTTATTTTAGAACCGAAGTAATTTTATGCTGTTTCTTATAAATAGGCAGCTGTGTTGAGTTTTTGATACTAGTTCTTCTACAAGTGGACTTTTTGTAGCGTAATCAGAGATAACAAAAGAGGAAATAAACGTTCATTTGGATATAACTATAAGAAGAATTGCAACTTCTAAGCATGGAGAGGCAGTCTCTCCATTGTATCTTTTGATGTCTCTTCATTCTTAAAAGTTGTAATTCCTCTTGATGATGTCAAGAACATTCTCTGCCATAGAAAATTACCTTGTCTTTTGTTTTACTCTGATGCTTAGGCCTCCCATAACAGTGATGCATGCTCTGATGGGAGAAGGAAGCTTAGGCTGTAAATTTAAGCATTTTAATCAGTAAAGATTTGCTCTGGGGAAACATATTCATTTCAGTGAATGTTATTCACTGAAAAAAAAAAGTAGATATTTTCGTAACTGTGAAAGATATCTGGTTGATGGCTGAAAAACTATTTTGGTTTGTGGAATTTTTTTTTTTAATGGAAACCTATAGGAATTTACAGGAATAAGATTAGGTTCCAAACTGAAATTGAGAGTGATTATAATCTTCATATTGCCCTGGATTTTCACACATTGGCAGTAAACTCATTTACAAATTAACTTCTTGTACTCTTGGGGTTGCTCTCTCCCCATTCTGGTTATAATGGCTTGCCTCCAATGTGGACAAGATAGAAGATGGGTAGATGCTTGTGGAAATCAGAATACAGTAATTTGCATCAGACTTATACTGTGTCCATTTATCCTGGTTGGCAGGAATACATGGTTTACAGAAAGCATACCTACATGAGGCTTGATGGCTCATCCAAGATTTCGGAGAGGCGAGACATGGTTGCTGATTTTCAGAACAGGTAATGTTCGTGGGAATTACAAAAATTATCTTTTTAATTTCCTTCTAGTGCTTGAAATGGTAAGTTGTTTTTTTTTTAAATGCCAGGACATCTGAGATTGTTAAGGAATCAAGATGTAATTCCTGCCATTTTAAGAAGTTACTAAATCTTATCATAATTCAGATCTATGTGTCTGGGAGAGAAAAAGAGAATATACCTGATAGTTTGTATGTTTGAAGTATGCTTTCTTATGACACCAGTGCCTATTTCTTTGGATAATAAAAGAAATCATTTCTAAGTATGAACCAAGATCCTCCTCAATGGATAATAGGTATGTAGAAAAAAATCCACTACCCTATATTCCTCATTGCTTACAGTAGCCATTTCTTTTTTGTGTGTGTGAGACAGTCTCTCCCTGTCAACCAGGCTGGAGTGCAGTGGCACGATCTTGGCTTACTACAGCGTCCGCCTCCCCGGTTCAAACAATTCTTGTGCCTCAGCCTCCCAAGTACTGGGATTACAGACATGCGCCACCACATCCAGCTAATTTTTGTATTTTTAGTAAGGATGGGATTTCACCATGTTGGCCAAACTGGTCTTGAAATCCTGGCCTCAAGTGATCCACCCGCTTCCACCTCCCAAAGTGCTAGGATTATAGGCATGAACCAATGATCCTGGCCACTAACAGTAGCAATTTCTGAGTGTTGACTTAAAGTTATTAGTTTGTTTCTGTGTTTCATTTTGTTTAAGAAAAAGTACCTTTTATTTTCCTGCTTTCCTTTTAACATAGTAGCAGTACAGTGCAGTATGACAAATTGCAATACTGTACAATCTATTCAGCTGGCAGCTCTCAGCCACAGTACCTCTCCGACCTGCTAATGAGCCTGTGAAATTTCAATTACCGCCTGCTGAATGCTGATGGTTTACAGAGCCATAATTATCCTGAGTGCAGCTTCTCATTGTAATAGGTAGAGTCTGGTTACTGCTCTCTCCAAGGAGAAAGCCAGGCTCCACTAGTGACGGGTCTGTTGAACTTCATCTTCAGTTTTCCTCCTTAGACCTGGAGAGCCAAGGAATAAAGCAGATCTTAATGTCAGTAAATCAGAACAGCTTTGACTTTGGCTTTTAATTGCATGGCCTCTTAATATTTCACTTCTGAATTCTTGTGAAGAAAATTAAGCACATAGCCATTTTATTTAGATTACAAGTTTTAATTCCATTCAGTTCTAAAGCATGGTTTAATTCAGACATAAAATAATTTGGCGTAAAACACATCCATAATTCAACATAGAATGTCCTCTGTTTAAAGGGTTTTTCCTAAGTTAAAACTACACACCAGAATTCCAGGTGCCTGTTTGACCAACAATAAGGAGAAGATCTGCTTCAAACCCGTTTCCATTTGTTACCCTGGTGCAGCTGTGTGGATAGCCTAACCTAGCTTCTCACCTAGTAGAAGCTACCAGTAGATTCTAAAACCAATTATTTTAAAACATGAGTAAGCATTGTGCCTCCTTAGCCCACCACATTGTTTTGGCAAAAAGAGGAAAAAAAATTACTGGGTGATCTTCATCTCTTCTTAATTCTGAAATCAGTGATACATATTTTATCATGTCATGTCCTTACCTACTCCAGCCTCAGAGCTGCAACTTGACAAGAATCTTATGTGCAAGCTGTAGACTGTATGTTTCCTCAGAGTGCCTGTATTTTCTCCAGTCATGCCAGTATATCTGTGATGTGGGCACACTGGTATGGGGTAGCATGCTTTGTGAGTTATGAGAAAAGCCATTAAGTAATAGGTATTTCACCTGATACTGTTTTTATTTTCACTAGTATATTTGATATTGTACATTTAAGGATCTTTTTAACAGTAATGTTTTGTTTTTCTTCAGTAACAGTTGGGGCCTTTATATATTATAATGAAATGCCTATTGAGAAAAATTTGAAAAATATTTAAAGATGAAAATAAAGGCCAGGTGCAGTGGCTCACACCTGTAATCCCAGCACTTTGGGAGGCCGAGGTGGGCGGGTCATCTGAGGTCAGGAGTTCGAGACCAGCCCAGCCAACATGGTGAAACCCCGTCTGTACTAAAAATACAAAAATTAGCCGGGCATGGTGGTGGGCGCCTGTAATCCCAGCTACTCAAGAGGCTGAGACAGGAGAATCACTTGAATTCAGGAGTTGGAGGTTAGAGTGAGCAGAGATCCACCACTCCACTCCAGCCCGGGTGACAGAGCGAGACTCCGTCTCAAAAAAAAAAAAAAAAAGAAAAAGAAAAATCACCCACAATCCCACTACTGTTAACATTTCGGTATATCCTCTAGTCTTTAACGTATGTATAGGGTTACATTTATACTGTTATCATATTATAGGTGGGATTTTGTATCCTGATTTCTTCTACTTAATATTCTATCGTAACCATTTTTGTATATCATTAAAAAGCCTTTGCCAACAACTTTTTTTTTTTTTTTTTTTTTGAGATGGAGTCTCGCTCTGTCACCCAGGCAGGAGTGCAGTGGCGTGATCTTGGCTCACTGCAACCTCCACCTCCCGGGTTCAAGCGATTCTCCTGCCTCAGCCTCCCGAGTAGCTGGGACTACAGGCGCCCGCCACCACGCCTGGCTAATTTTTTCTGTTTTTAGTAGAGACAGGGTTTCACCATGTTAGCCAGGATGGTCTCAATCTCCTGACCTCATGATCCACCCGCCTCAGCCTCCCAAAATGCTGGGATTACAGGCATGAGCCACCACGTCCAGGCTTGCTGACAACATTTTTAATGATCACTATTCTGTTACACTGGGTATATATACCACTTTTCTACTATTGAATAGAAATATCTACTAGAAATGTTGAGTGAATATTTTTGTGTATAAAGCTTTGTCACTATTTTAGAGTACTGTCTTAGCATAGATTCAAAATGGGAAATTACTGAGTGAAAGGATAAGAACATTTAAGACTATGTATATTTCTTTGCAGAAAATTCTACTAATATAGACCCCAGCCAGAGCTGTAGTATGTTGACTTCTAGCGATTTGGGCTTCTGAGTTGTAGAGCCGCAGTCATTCTCCTGGCTTACCCAATTATTAGAAAACTGGTATGTGAGACCCAGGGCTCAGTAGATTTTGCAGTACCTTTGAGGTGGAAAAAAATCAGGAGGTGTATAATTTATTACCTCTGAAATATCTTACTTAACTTGGGAAGCAGAATTACTTGGGCAGTCCCAGTAGTAGTGCACAATGATTTTGAAAAATTTAGCTCTAAAAGAATGGCATTTTCACCATTAAATTTTACTTGGCTCTACTTAGTAAAAATGTATTTTTTCACAGCTTTTATTAGGAAATCTTGCTTGAGCCTTCAGACTCAAGCAATCACCTGATACAGACTGCAATCACCTGATACAGAGAAAAAGACAGGTGTTTTTGGACACAAGCACTCCTTGCCAAATATTTTAATTATTGTTAATGAAGGACATCAAAAGAAAAAATTGCAGTTTCAACTGGAAAGCCCTGTGGCTCAAAGGTCAGCCAGAGTAAACAACAACGCCTATAAAAAGCCATTTACATTCCCTTCATACACGATTTATTTATAAGGGATCCTTCCAGGAAAAAGTCTGACTGAGACTAAAGACTGTTTGGCCAGGATGTCCTGACGGGGCAACATTCAGAGCATGTGACCAGTGCGTGATCCTAGAAGCCATTCACAAGGTCTTTGCTCTGTGGTGCCTTGGCCTTTGCTTCCCTTCCTCCTAACCCACGACCTTTACCAAATGGATCCTCGCCCCATTATCTGACCACTCAGTGTGAGTCTTTGGAAAACATGAGGAAAAAGTGACTGTAGCATGGATTTTTTCTTTGTGGGTGTTGTAGAGATTCACAGTTGTCTTTCATTGTGGTTCTTTTTCAGTCATTCAACAAGCCTTTACTGCAGTCAGCTATGTGCCTAGCACTATTTGGGTATGTTGGTGCAAAGTCACCTCAGTGGGTTATTAAAGAAGAGTGAGAGCGAGACCTACACATGTCTTTGCTATGTGGTTTTATAGGCCCCTTTACAGACCAGCCAGATGCCTGGTCTTTAAGGTCTGTTACAAGAGACCCTGAGTTGAGATGCATTTTCAGCCTCCTGCAGAGGGCACCCAGACCACCATGTTGCCTTCTGGGATTTTGTTTTCTCCTGTTTTGTCAGAGCCCTTAAAATGTTAATTCACATTATCAATACTATTATAGCATTATTCAGTAGAAAAGAACTTCTTAGTAGTTTGATTTAGATGCTTTTGTTTTTTACAGCGGTATAGTCCACGGTAGGAACTAATTTCTTTGATTATAAGAACCCAAGGTTTCTGCAATTCTTATTTTTTTATTAAAATATGATAAAATTACATTGAATTCATCTACCTCATCATCACAAGGCATCTTTTCAATACATAATTGATATCCAAAAGAAACCATTGTATTTCTAAGTTTTTCTACTAATTTATTTTTACCTACATTTCTTTCACTAGTGTTCTTCTGTATATAGCCCCTATTTGTAAGTGATTACACATCTAAACAAAACTCTGGCTGTACAGACTATGGAAATTACTCATCTTTTTCTTTTTTTCTTTTCTTTCTTTCTTTCTTTCTTTCTTTTTTTTTTTTTTTTTTTGAGACAGGGTGTCACTCTGTCACCCAGGCTCTGGAGTGCAGTAGAGCAATTACAACTCACTGCATCCTTGACCTCCCAGGCTCTAGTGACTCTCCTACCTCAGCCTCCCAAGTAGCTGAGACTACAGGCTCGTACCACCACACCCAGCTAATTTTTGGATTTTTGTAGAGACAGGGTTTTGCCCTGTTGCCAAGGCTGGTCCTGAACTCCTGACCTCAAGTGATCCACCCGCCTCGGCCTCTCAAAGTGGGATTACAGGCGTGAGCCACCGCACCTGGCCAGAAATTTCTTATCTTTTTGCTTCTAATACTTTATTTTGTTGTACTTCTCAAATGCCTTGTCTTTTCCCACCAGTCCCCCATACTCCCACCCTGTACCCATTCCGTGACGCTTACCCCATGCTCATATTTTGGGTCTCCTCAAGAATTATCAAAAAAAGTCCTAGCTATTGGATGACTCCATCAACTCTCACACAGGTATCAGAGAGGAGCCTTTGATTCCTTGCCTCTGTACCCACCAAAGCAGGAGAGGAGGATGTATGGTGCAAGAGCAATCTTCTCAGTGCAGAAGTGGGAAGGATTGCTTGTCCTTTTTAAGAGATGGGATCTCACTTTGTTGCTTAGGCTGGAGTGCATTGGTGTGATATATAGCTCACTGCATCCTTGAACTCCTGAGCTCACATTATCCTCCTGCTTCAGCCTCCCAGGTAGCTGAGTCTACAGGTGTGTACCACCATGCCTGGCTAATTTAAAAAAAAAAAATCTTTGTGTAGATGCAGGATCTTTCTGTATTGCCCAAGCTGATCTCGAACTCCTAGGCTCAAGTGATCCTCACACCTCAGCCTTCCAGAGATTAGTACGGCCCTAAAAAGCTCAATCAGTTTTTATTTGAAGCCTTGTTGTGGTTAAATGTTCTTCTTTGGGCCTGTGAGATACCCTGCCTCCTTCCATTTACATCATCCCATATCTGTGGGAAAATGTGTTTATAAACTGGCAGATGCCCTTCAACTTTTTGGTTTACATTACACAATTTAATCATAAAGATGGCGTTTTATGAATTAAATAAATAAAATTACGAAATATTAACCTTTGTGATAAAATTCAAGGATAAGCTAGTAGAACTTTCATGGGAGCACGAAGCATTTGGAATCACTAACTGAGAGATCGCCACCCATGGTCTGTTATCCATGCCTCTGTAGGAAAGTTGTGTTTAATTCAATGCAAATAATGGGCAGATTTGTACAGGACGTACCTACCTTCGTGAGAAACCAGGATGTTTATTTCAAAATAGTTCTTTCACCGATACTTATGTTTGACATTGATACGTCATCAGTTAGTCACTTCAGCAGTATTCATAGCATCTTCATTTTATAGTCCAGGAAACAGACTATCAGCAGTCAAGTGACTTTACCAAGGAAGAATAGCCTGAAGGGATGAGAGCATCCTGATGTCAGTATGTTTGTTTCTGGTGTTTTGTTTTGTTTTGTTTTTTGTTGTTTCTTTCTTTTTTTTTTTGGTTTTGTTTTTTTTTTCTTACTGGAATCCACAAAATAAAATTCATTTTACACTGTGATTTTAGTACCTTTATTCTATATTTGAAACTTCACAAAACATTACTTACCCTTATGACTTGCAATGCATTAGAATATTTTCTAATCTCTTTTTTCTTTCTTTAATTAATTTCTTTCTTTAATGCCATCTGAAGTACCAAACTGATGTCATGACCAATGATAGGTGTGACCTGCAGTTTGAATAACACTAATCTAAATGAATTTCCAGTTGGATTCCCCACTACAAACATGAAAAAAAAAAGGGGATTAACAGCTTAACTTAAAAGGGCTGTCCCGTTTGCTCACCAGTGTAATGCAGTCTATTTTCCTTAGAGATATTCTGGAAAATAGCCTGAGGTGTCAGGAATATGAAGATGCAAGATAATCTTAAGATATATTTATGTGATCTATATGAACTGGGCTAAAACTGAGCCCCTATTTGTGTGTGTGTGTGTGTGTGTGTGTGTATGTAGATAAATCTTAGAGTCAAAAGCCTGTTCTGCCGGGCACAGTGGCTCACACCTATAATCCCAGCACTTTGAGAGGCTGAGGCACGTGCGTCACCTGAGGTAGGAGACCAGCCTGGTCAACATGGTGAAATCCCATCTCTACTAAAAATACAAAAATTAGCCAGGCATGGTGGCGGGCGCCTATAATCCTGTAATCCCAGGTACTTGGGAGGCTGAGGCAGGAGAATTGCTTGAACCAAGGAGGTGGAGGTCACCGTGAGCCGAGATCATGCTACTGCACTCCAGCCTGAGTGACAGAGATAGACTCCATCTCCAAAAAAAAAAAAAAAAAAAGCCCGTCCTTTGTGATCTGATATGGGCTTATTCCCAGAAGACATTCAGTAAATATTTGTTGCTCGAGTGAGTGACAGTGGTACCTGCTAGTTTATTTGTAATTCAGTGTTTCTTTGAAAGAATATAGGAAGTAGAAGGAAACTGAGAAAACCATATTTAATCATTTGTATGTAAGGGGTGTGTTGGCATTCATCCAAAAGTACTTAATTCCAGCCTGTCTTCATGGACTGATCCTAAATTCAAGTTAGCATATAAAAGTCATGGCCTGGGTCTTAGTTCTTTGAGTCATTTTTCTGGGACTCAACTTTCTTCATCTTAAAGTGAGTGCTTTGGGGCCCCACACGGTGGCTCACGTCTATAATCCCAGCACTTTGGGAGGCTGAGGTGGCCGGATCATGAGGTCAGGAGTTTGAGACCAGCCTGGCCAATATGGTGAAACCCCGTCTCTACTAAAAATATAAAAAAGTAGGCAGGTGTGGTGGCGAGCGCCTGTAGTCCCAGCTACTTCGGAGGCTGAGGCAGGAGAATTGCTTGAACCCAGGAGGCAGAGGTTGCAGTGAGCTGCGATCGCGCCACTACACTCCAGCCTGGGCTGGGCGACAGAACGAGACTACGTCTAAAAAAAAAAAAAAATGAGTGCTTTGGAATAATAACATTAGTCCCCAAACTATTATAAGTTAATAGTCCCCAAAACTATTATAAGTTTTCTTAGAGAAAACCAGGAAGTACTAATTTACTTGGCCTCTCTATATGAACTAGGAATGGTTTGATGTAAAGTTATGACAGTGAGAGAGATCTGTACATCTATGGTAACATTTTTCTGTTATATTTGCTACATGTTTATGCTTGTGTTGCCTATCAGTCATCTATTAGTGGGCAGCAAAAGTTTATCTGCAAATTGGAAGATGACCTCCATGTTTGATTTAACAACAGAGCAACGTTGTATAATGCTTTACAGAAATATCAATCAGGCCTAGGTAACCACCAAAACTCTTTTTAGTCCTAGACTTTATGTTCTGTATTCAGAGATCTCTCTCTTTTGATACATGCCATTTTTTCTTTTGAGTTTTTCCTTTAACATATCTCTCCCTTTTCTGCAGGAATGACATCTTTGTGTTCCTGTTAAGCACACGAGCTGGAGGACTGGGTATCAATCTCACTGCTGCAGACACAGTAAGTAATGAGAGCACAATCAACTAGATATGCAGGTTTTCTACTATGAAACCTATTATGCAGGTTTTTCTACTATGGCATTCAGTTTGTTTTACCCTTTGCTTTTGTGTCACAAACTTGCAAACTTTTTTTTTTTTTTTTTGAGACGGAGTCTTGCTCTGTCGCCCAGGCTGGAGTGCAGTGGCACGATCTCGGCTCACTGCAAGCTCCGCCTCCCGGGTTCACGCCATTCTCCTGCCTCAGCCTCTCCGAGTAGCTGGGACTACAGGCGCCCGCCACCACGCCCGGCTAATTTTTTTTTTGTATTTTTAGTAGAGACGGGGTTTCACCGTGGTTTCGATCTCCTGACCTCGTGATCCACCCGCCTCAGCCTCCCAAAGTGCTGGGATTACAAGTGTGAGCCACCGCGCCCGGCCAAACTTGCAAACTTTTTATTTCTTTGCCTCTTGTGTTAAAAGACTGTAGTTGCTCTTTGACTGGAACTAGAGTATTTTAGCTTTCTTTACGGAGTTTACTATTCATTTTCTTTGAATAAGTTTTTTTGTTTTTTGTTTTTTGAGACAAGGCCTCACTCTGTCTCCCAGGCTGGAGTGCAGTGGCATGATCATGGGTCACTGTAGCTTCAACCTTCCCAGCCTCAGGTGATCCTCCCACCTCACCCTCCCAAGTAGCTGGGACTATAGGCATGCGCCACCATGCCCAGCTAATTTTTGTATTTTTTGTAGAGATGGGGTTTCACCATGTTGCCCAGGCTGGTCTTGAACTCCGAGGCCCAGGTGATCCACCTGCCTCAGCCTCCCAAAGTGCTGGGATTACAGGCGTGAGCCACTGCGCCTTGCCTGAATAAGTTTCTTACACATTCATTTGACACATATTTCACGAATGCCTACTATGTGTCTGATACTGTTCGAGACATTTAGGGTACATCAGGGAAAACAGACTGGAAAAAAAAATCAATCCATCCAGATTTGTTTTAGGAGCTATAATTGAACACATCAGAAAGGATTGTTTTGTTACTCTTATGCATTATTCCATTAATGGAAACACCCATGTTTTGTATCCTGAACTTCAAAAGGTGGTTGGAGAGCAATGAAAAGGGTAATTTCAAAAATAAAATGGAAAAGATATTCCAACAAATTATCCACTCTTTCCTACCCAGTCTCCTTGAAGGAATGCTTCAGTGTTTGAAAGGGCGAAGAAAAGAGGATTCCTGGCTGGGCGTGGTGGCTCACGCCTGTAATCCCAGCACTTTGGGAGGCCAAGGCTGGTGGATCACCAGGTCAAGAGATCAAGACCATCCTGGCCAACATGGTGAAACCATGTCTCTACCAAAAAAAAAAAAAAATAGCCGGGCATGGGCGTGGTGACACGTGCCTGTAGTCCCAGCTACTCGGGAGGTGAGGCAGGAGAGTCGCCCGAACCCTGGAGGCAGAGGCTGTAGTGAGCCAAGATCACGCCACTGCACTCCAGCCTGGACGACAGAGTGAGACTGTCTCAAAAAGAAAAAAGAAGAGGATTCTTTTTGAATCTCAAAATCATTCCTAAGATTCAAATATATTTAATAAGAATTTTAGTAACTTTGAGATTTAAGAATACATAAATGGGAAATTGTTTTATAAAAGGCATGACTCTAAAAATGGCACTTAATGTAACTATCGTGGTGCCTCTCTGACATATAGAACATCAAAATCCCCACAACTGTGAGGAGAAGGCAAACTCATGAGGGTAGTGGAGAAATGAGGTACAGGAGTGTAGAGGCTTGAATAGATTCACAGCAGCAGGGGGAATATATATATCTCTCTCTCACTAATCTGATACTACACATTCTTTTTTTTTTTTTTTTTTTGAGACGGAGTCTCGCTCTGTCACCCAGGCTGGAGTGCAGTGGCGCGATCTCGGCTCACTGCAAGCTCCGCCTCCCGGGTTCACGCCATTCTCCTGCCTCAGCCTCTCCGAGTAGCTGGGACTACAGGCGCCCGCCACCACGCCCGGCTAATTTTTTGTATTTTTAGTAGAGACGGGGTTTCACCGTGGTCTCCATCTCCTGACCTTGTGATCCGCCCGCCTCGGCCTCCCAAAGTGCTGGGATTACAAGCGTGAGCCACCGCGCCCGGCTAATCTGATACTACACATTCTGTAATAGCAACTATAGGATGCACCTTCTTTGGCATCTAAACTTTCAGTTAACCAGGTACAGCAGGACATCAGCGCCTAAGGGACACTGGAGGCATTGCTGGGTAGCTGTACATCATCATCATCTGTCATACTATGGAGGGCTGTCAGTGTGGTATGTGTTGTTCCTGTGGGTTCTCTGATGTGGTGGCTCACTTGAGCCATATCACATAGTTTCTACCATATCAGTTAGTAGAAACTTGCCTTTCTCCTTGTTATCTCTTGGTTCCCTGCTCTCTGTATCTTTTAAGAATGTCAGCATAGTCATACTCTCAATGTGAGTACAAGATTCATCACTTTGTCCCAGCTGGTCTTTTGGACTCCACTCTCAGTTCTTGGCTTCATACCTGCTGATCCAAATCCATTCTTTGCTATGCTGGTACTATGTTAGTTTCTCTATGCCCTTTATTAATCTTGCCACTCCTTTGATTAAAATTCTTCAGGAATTCTCCATCAATTATAAAATAAAGTATAAGGCTCTTCATTTGTGTCCTTTATCTACCTTTACAGCCTAATTATCAGACCACTTTCCCTTCCAAATTTTATATTCCAGAAATAATGATTGACTTGTAGTTCCCTGAACACACCATGCCATATCACACTGTTGGATAAACTGTTCCCTCAGCCTAAGTCATCCTCCCATGAGTCTCCTCTTCCACCTGGTGAACTTCTGTTTGTTCTTTAAAACCCCATTCAGGTGTGTCAGTATTCCTTCCCCAGCCCCTCCCTTTATTCAAGTTAATCAAAATACACTGTAAGTAGTTATTTTACATACTAGACTTTGGCCTCAACAATGGAAGGAAGTCAAAAGTCTGCATTTCTAGGCTGAACGCGGTGGCTCACGCTCGTAATCCCAGCACTTTGGGAGGCTGAGGTGGGCAGATGGCTTGAGGTCAGGAGTTCAAGACCAGCCTGGCCTGCATGGTGAAACCCTATCTCTACTAAATATACAAAAATTAGCTGTATGTGCTGGCACACGCCTGTAGTCCCAGCTACTCAGGAGGCTGAGGCAGGAGAATCACTTGAACCCAGGAGGCGGAGGTTGCATGAGCCAAGATCGCACCACTGCACTCCAGCCTGGGCAATAGAGCGAGACCCCATATCAAAAAAAAAAAAAAAAAAGTCTGTATTTCTAGTACCTGGAACAGTTTGTTCATTTGTTCATTCATTCATTCATTCATTCAACAAATGTTTAATGAGTATCCACCAAGGGCCCAGCATTGTTTTAGGCACTAGGAATTCAGCATGCAACAAAACAGAGTTCCATTTCTATCTTCATAGTTACTATAAATTACATTTCCAGTGGTGGGAGAGGAGACAAAGCATAAAGAAATGGAAAAAATACTGATAATATGGGGCCAGGCACAGTGGCTCACGCCTGTAATCCCAACACTTTGGGAGGCAGAGGCGGGCGGATCACAAGGTCAGGAGTTGGCCACCAGCCTGGCCAATATGGTGAAACCCTGTCTCTAATAAAAATACAAAAAAAATTAGCTGAGCGTGGTGGTGGGCACCTGTAGTCCCAGCTACTCGGGAGGCTGAGGCAGGAGAATTGCTTGAACCTGGGAGGCAGAGGTTGCAGTGCGCCAAGGTCGTGCCACTGTACTCCAGCCTGGGTGACAGAGTGAGACTCCATCTCAAAAACAAGCAAAAAACTGATAATATGAATGCTATGAAGAAAAATTCATCAGGTAAGGAGTGGTAGCATGAGAATGATCAGGGATTGCTGTTTTATATGGATTGGTAAGGCATCTCTGATAAGGTGACATTTGAGCCAAGATCTGAAGAAAGTAAGGAGGCAACCTAAGTATATACCTGGCAGAAAGAAGAGCATTCCAGGCAGAGGAGATAAGTGCAAAGCCCTAAGGTGAGAACATGCGTGGCATAATCAAGCAAAAGGAAGCAGCCCAGAGCGGGTAGAACAAAATCAACTATGGGAAGAGTAGTATGAGATGGCTATTGCAGAAGCAGATCATATAGGGTTTAGTAGCCATAGTAAGGACTTTGAGATGGGGAGCAATTGCAAGAATTTGAACAGAGGAGTAACATGATCTGGTTTGAGTTTTAAATGCATCCTTCTAGCTTCTGTTCAGAGTGGGAGAAAAAAATGAAACGCTACAAGGAGACATAAACAGGAAGATCAGTTAGGAGTATCAGACATTAAGTGGCAACGTCACCCACGCAGCAGAGTCTGAAGTTCAGGAGAAAGATTAGGGATAAAGTTGTATTTTCTTTTCTTTTCTTTCTTTCTTTCTTTTTTTTTTTTTTTTTTTTTTTTTGAGACAGAGTCTTACTCTGTCGTTCAGACTGGAGTGCAGTGGCTTGATCTCGGCTCACTTCAACCTCCACCTCTCAGGTTCAAGTGATTCTCCCACCTCAGCCTCCCGAGTAGCTGGGACTACAGGCGGGCACCACCATTCCCAGCTAATTTTTATATTTTTAGTAGAGACGGGGTTTTACCACGTTGGCCAGGCTTGTCTCAAACTCCTGACCTCAGGTGATCTGCCTGCCTCCGCCTCCCAAAGTGCTGGGATTACAGGCGTGAGCCACCACTCCTGGCCTTAAAGCTGTATTTTCAAATCATCAGGTTGTAGATGATATTTAAGACCATGAGGCTGTATGAGGTCACCTGGGGAGGTCTAGCATAATTTCATTTTATTAAAGTATGTTCCTCTTCTTCTCAGCTTGCCTATCTCAGGTTTAGTCTGTGGTTTCTTAAGGAATAGTTTCTCTGGTTGTTCATTTAAATGGTTAAAAAAAAAAAAAAAAAAAAAAAAAAACTTAGCAGATTTAAAGAGAGATCTGCACCTTGCTTCCAAGGTTCACATAGTTTGCCCTGTAGAAGTAAAGAGCATCCTGCCAGCCACAAAGAAGCAAAGTAGGCCTAGGCCTCTGATCCATAAGTAGAGGAATAAGAGTAGGAATTCTTTTTTCATCCTGAAGGCCAGAAAGGGGCTCTAGGCTGGGCATGGTGGCTCATGCCTGTAATCCCTGCAGTTTGGGAGGCTGATGTGAGTGGATTGCTTGATGGCAGATGTTTGGAACCAGCCTGGGCAACATAGGAAGACCCCATCTGTACAAACAAGTTTTTTAAATTAGTCAGGCATGGTGGCACATGCCTGTGATCCCAGATACTCGGGAGGCTGAGGTGGGAGGTTTGCTTGGGCCCAGAAGGTCAAGACTGCAGTGAGCTGTGATTGTGCTGCTGCACTCCAACATGGGCAACACAGAGAGCCCCTGTCTCAAGAAAAAAAGAAAGGCTCTGAATACTCTGATTTCTGAATTCTGAAATAATTTACATTTTAATTTTGGGGGAAGGGCTTGGGGATTCACTTGTAAATCAGAAGCTCCTGGAATAGTTCTTAGAAAAATGAGACAGCAAGATTGAAATTAATTCTGAGGATATACTGTGTGTGTGTGTTGCTAGAGAAACAGTAGGTTTAGCTGCTTGTCTGGCATTTTTCCTTTGCCCTGAGATTTATTTAGCTTTGGGATTTCCCCAGAACCATTTATGGACAAGGAAGAGATTAATTGACCTAAAAATGTCCGGAAAAACCTAATGTCTTATGATTGAGAATGCATATGTAAAAATGTATTTATAAATAGTGAGACTCTGTCTGGCCTACTCTGTTAGTAAAAACATGGTTTTAGCAAATGATGTGTGGCAGCTGCCTTTTACTGTGTCATTGTATATGCTTCCTGAAGTAGGGTTATCTTTGCATTTGACTCTGTTTAGTAAGGGGTTGCTATAAACTGCACTGTTTGTGTTTCTATGTCAGACCTGTTTTAAATGCTTATGTGTAGTGAGAATGAAGAGCTTTTCTCCCTTTGCAGAGATTCAAGAAGTCCTGTCTCACAGAACAGCTTTTTTTTTTTTTGATTCTGGGGAGAGAGAGAGGCTCTGTCGCCCGGGCTGGAGTGCAGTGGCATGATCTCGGCTCACTGCAAGCTCTGCCTCCTGGGTTCACGCCATTCTCCTGCCTCAGCCTCTCCGAGTAGCTGTGACTACAGGCGCCCGCCACCACGCCTGGCTAATGTTTTGTATTTTTAGTAGAGACGGGGGTTCACCGTGGTCTCGATCTCCTGATCTCGTGATCCGCCCGCCTCAGCCTCCCAAAGTGCTGGGATTACAAGCGTGAGCCACCGCGCCCGGCCACAGGACAGCTTTTAGCCCTCTGCAGAGGCCGAACCTCCGCTCATTCTCTTGAGAGAAAAAGCTCCACCCTCCAAGTGTTGGTCCAACTTTTCCCAGTTGTTCCTCTAGAAATTTTCCTGTTTAAGCAGGGCGTGGTGGCTCACGCCTGTAATCCCAGCACTTTGGGAGGCCGAGGCTGGCGGATCACAAGGTCAGGAGATCGAGACCATCCTGGCTAACACAGTGAAACCCTATCTCTACTAAAAATGCAAAAAATGAGCCGGGCATGGTGGCGGGCGCCTGTAGTCCCAGCTGCTGGGGAGGCTGAGGCAGGAGAATGGCGTGAACCCGGGAGGCAGAGCTTGCAGTGAGCCAACATCTCGCCACTGCACTCCAGCCTGGGCGACAGAGCAAGGCTCCGTCTCAAAAAAAAAAAAAAAAGAAATTTTCCTGTTTTAAATCTCACTCTCTCATCCCCTGAAACTCCTTCTCATTGACCTATACAGCCAGGCCCCTCTACTGCATGGTAACTCACCTCGCTTCCCCTGTGCCTGCCCTGCTTGGTGTTTACAACATCATGAAGGCATTGACTATTATTTCTCCTTAGTCATTGCTGGGCCACGCTTTGTGGATTGACTTGCCTTAATCTTTCCTAGTTAAATCAGTTGTTCTAATCCTTTAATTGTTACTTGTTTTTTTCTGGAATGTCTCACTGAGCTCCATAAACCCGACTGCCAAATATAGGCATCATCCCTGTCCCGCTGTGGTGCATTGTCTCCCTCACCACTCCCTCCAGTTCACATCATGGTTAATTCAGTGTTAGATTAGATGGTAACCATACATCTGTCTTGGTTTTTAGTTCTGTCACTCTTTTTCTTAACCTGTTAGTTTGTACGTATTTCATATTTTCCGCTGCATAAGTATTTTTCTAAACAATCCTATCTTTTTCTCTTTTCCTCCCAAATTCCCCACCTCTTGGAATCCATTTAAAGGATAAATATCTTCTATATTTGGAGATTTTTGAAGTTAAGATTGTAAACCCATCTCCTTAGGCTTTAATCTTATTGTTCATGAGCTCAAAAGAACACAAGTTGAATCAGGTTTGGTTGCCACTGGGTCTTCTAGGAAAAAATGTGAATGTTAAGACAGTACCTATGAAACAATTCATAATATGGCTCTCCCTCCACCCACCTCCACCACCCACATCCCCACATTATGAATTCATGCTGAACCATAGCCTCAAGCTTAGACAGCTCAAGATACTGTCTTTTGGGTGTGACATCAGCCCTCAAATTCCACATGTGTGGTCATTTTAAATACATGGGGCATCATGGGAAAACATGAACCAGAAAAAAAGATGAAAAAAAGTACACTGGGCAAGTAATGTTGTCCTCTAGTCCAACTGAAGGTCTTCATTTTTGTTAGCTCTGTTCTCCCTGAAAGTTCAAACTTGGTCTTCTGGAAGTTTGTATGTCCTCTGAAACTCCAAAATGTCCTGTGGTCAGGTTTGTTAAGTTCCTCTAGAGGCAACAAGCATTGTGCACTTCTAAATCTTAGGTTTGCAGGACACTAGATTAACAATAAGCTTTCACAGTGACTTTCTTTGGCCGGCAGTTTGCATTGTTCTTCCCAAGGATTCTAACCTGTGCTAAAAATGGAGGGAAACCATTTTGGCCAGGTGCAGTGGCTCATACCTGTAATTCCAACACTTTGGGAAGCTGAGATGGTAGGATTGCTTGAGCCCAGGAGTTTGGGGCTGCAGTGAGCCAAGATCATGCCACTGTACTTCAGCCTGGATGACAGAGCAAGACCCTGTCTCAGAAAAGAAAAAGAGAGAGACAGACAGAAACAGTTTCAAGAAAGAAGACTCACTCTTTCAAATAGTACACATGAAATAATTGACACCATAGAAGTTAGTGATTAAGTGGGGACTTGGACCAAGGTAGGTAGGCAATGCCAAGTATTGTTACTACTGTAGGTTGTGGAGGGAGACTGTTAGGTCACTCCCCACCCCAGCCCATTGCTGTGATCTCAGACCAGTCTCTTCCTTGCTTGTGAGATGGAGGATAGACATAGGATTTTTTTTTTGAGAATTCAGTGAGATATATATGCATACTAGTCTCGGGCTCATAAGTACCCAACAAATTTTAGCCATTATTATTTCTAATAGGAATCCAGGGGGAAGAGGGATAAGAAAAGGAGACATTATTACAGGCAAGAGAAAACAGGCAGAGCTTCCTGGAAGCTTGAACTAAACCTGAAAGGACCAATAAAGAAGAGTTTTGGGATTCTAGTTCAGAGAAACAGCTTGAGCAAAAAGAGGTATACACAAATGTATTATAAGCCAGGACCACTGAAGAGACCCATCTGACTAAAGGGAAAGGGCATATTTGTGCTAGGAAAGAATAGGAAATAAAGTTGGCTCTCTATAGCAGGGCCTGATTATTTAGGAGAGTTTGGACATGGTGGCAGGCACCTGTGATCCCAGCTACTCAGGAGGCTGAGGCAGATGTGTAACTGGCAGAGAGCTGGAGTGGCCCACAGTGGTAGGCAAGGTAGACTGAAGAGGAAAGAGACTGAGATCTAAGAGTCCTGCTGATGTAACAGAGTGCTAATCCAGATGTAGGTTGTGAGGGCCTGGTCTAGAATGGTAACAGTGGGACTGTAGAAAGGACAGGTTCATTTTTGAAGCAGTGGCTGGATTTGGTGACTTGTGATTGGATATAAAGGACAACACATGAGATATGAGGGCCATTTTGAACTGGTCCGCCATGTTGGATGGTAGCCTCAAGTGTTGAGGACCGAGGAGTTTGTTTTAGGATCACTTAGTGGTGATACATTTTGTTGTTAATTTGTTTGTTGCTCAGCAAACTAGAAGTCACTTCCAGAGAACCCTTTAAACATTCCATCCCGGGAATTCATGGGCTAGTAAATGACTGTTGATGAGAGCCTGAGAATTCTAGGGAAAGCTATGCCTGTTTCCAAGATAGCCCCAGTGTTTTGTTTTGTTTTGTTTTGTTTTATGACAGAGTTTCTCTCTTGTCGCCCAGACTGGAGTGCAATGGCATGATCTCAGCTCACTGCACTCTCCGCCTCCTGTGTTCAAGCAGTTCTCCTGCCTCAGCCTCCTGAGTAGCTGGGATCACAGGTGCCTGCCACCACACCTAGCTAATTTTTTTTTTTTTTTTTTTTTTGAGACAGAGGCTCACTCTGTCGCCCAGGCTGGAGTGCAGTGGTGCGGTGTCGGCTCACTGCAACCTCCGCCTCCCAGGTTCAAGCAATTCCCCTACCTTAGCCTCCCAGGTAGCTGGGATTGCGGGCGCGCACTGCCACACCCAGCTAATTTTTGTATTTTTAGTAGAGATGGGGTTTCACCATGTTAGCCAGGCTGGTCTCCAACTCCTGACGTCAAGTAGTCCACCTGCCTTGGCCTCCCAAAGTGATGGGATTACAGGTGTGAGCCACCAAGCCTGGTTAGTTTTTGTATTTTTAGTAGAGATGGGGTTTCACCATGTTGGCCAGGCTGGTCTCAAACTCCTGACCTCAGGTGATCCACCTACCTCAGCTTCCCAAAGTGCTGGGATTACAGGCGTGAGCCACTGCACCTGACCTGTTTTGTTTTGTTTTTGAGACAGGGTATCGCTCTGTCACCCAGGCTAGAGTGCAGTGGTGCAATCTCGGCTCACCGCAACCTCTGCCTCCCAGGCTCAAGCAATCCTCCCACCTCAGCGTTGTGAAGAGTTGGGAGCAGTGGTGCTTAGTTAGCCAATGTGAACTTGGATAAATTGTCTAGCTCATTTGTGCCTCATTTTCCTAAACTATAAAATATGTGAGTCTTAACAGTATTTAATAATGATGATTATGGGATTTTTTTTCTCAGCACAAATAACAGTGATAATTCTGGGATTTAAATGAGTTAATGCACTTAGAACAATGCACTATAAGTGTTAACCGTTAATGTCATTAATGTACTAAACACTACATTTTAACTATTAATATTATTGCCACTCTCTTTTTAAGTGAAAACTGAAAAACATAAAACAGGAGTATGTATCTTTTGCTCAGGGCATGTGAAGGAACAGCTTTGTATCTTCTAAGAAGATGTATCTTAGCTCAATATCATAGAAAGGAATCAGACCCTACTGACACCAAACTATTGCAAACAGACAATTGGCTGGGTCACTCTCAGAATTTCTGGTCCTTCCCTAAGAGTGCTTCAGTTTTTGCTATATTCTATACAGGTGATTTTCTATGATAGCGACTGGAACCCCACTGTGGACCAGCAGGCCATGGACAGGGCCCACCGCTTAGGGCAGACAAAGCAGGTTACCGTGTATCGGCTCATCTGTAAAGGCACCATTGAAGAACGCATTCTGCAAAGAGCCAAGGAGAAGAGTGAGGTAAGCACAAGGGAAAGAAATTCCTACACTGGTGGAGCAAACAGAAAGTCCAACCACATTGAATGCATTGAGACTATTTAAAACTCTCTTGCCTTTCGTTGGTCCTGACGAAACTACAATTTCTTCTGAATAGAAAATAAAATCAGATCCCATGCAATAGCAGTCTTGACTTCCCTGGCCATGCCTCATTCCCTTTCCCCTAGAATGGTTTCCATATCCTGGATCCAGCTGTTGTTCTTGTGGAGACTGGCACCAGTAATGGCCTCTTGCATTCAGAGGAAGAAGGATTGACATTTTTGAGTTCCTATCCTAGTACTCTCAGCTTATCTGCCTCTGAATTGTATGCCAAATTTGTTAGTTATTTTTTGTTTTTTTCCATCCTGATTCAGTAGCCTTAGATTTTCTAGTTAGCAGTTAGCAGTTCCAAGCAAAGAAGTTACTGTTTTCCTTCTGTCGGACAAATAATCTGGATGAGCCAGTCAGATGAACTGAAATGAAAAGGGAGAAAAGAAGAAATAGGAAACCAGAGGCCTCCCCTGAGGAGTGGGTTGAGAACGATGTGTATCTTTTTCTGGATATTTGCCATAAGGGAATGGATGCCTGGAGGTGACATTTTGATCTGCTTTGGTGTAGATTCAGCGGATGGTGATTTCAGGTGGGAACTTCAAACCAGATACCTTGAAACCCAAAGAGGTGGTTAGTCTTCTTCTAGACGACGAAGAGTTGGAGAAGAAACGTATGTACTCTAAACCTCTATACACTCCCCTCATGTATCTGAGAATGGAAGAGGTACTTGGCTGTGTGCCAAGGGTAGGCAAAGCCAAAGGCTGTATTTAGGGAAAGTATTTTTGTGCTCATATTTTATATAAAAACTCAAATAAGAATGTGTTGTAGGCCAGGCATGGTGGCTCACGCCTCTAATTCCAGCACTTTGGGAGGCCAAGGTGGGCAGATCACCTGAGGTCAGGAGTTTGAGACCAGCCTGGCCAATGTTGTGAAACCCCACCTCTACTAAAAATACAAAAAAATTATTTCGGCATGGTAGCGGGCACCTGTAATTCCAGCACTTTGGGAGGCCAAGGCAGGAGAATTGCTTGAACCCAGGAGGTGGAGATTGCAGTGAGCCGAGATCATGCCATTGCACTCCAGCCTGGGCAACAAGAGTGAAACTCCATCTTTAAAAAAAAAAAAAAAAACAACCACAAGATGGCTCACACCTGTAATCCCAGCACTTTGGGAGGCCGAGGCAGGTGGATCACGAGGTCAGGAGTTCCAAGACTAGCCTGGCAAACCTGGTGAAACCCCATCTCTACTAAAAATACAAACATTAGTCAGGCGTGGTGGTGGGCACGTGTAATCTCAGCTACTTGGGAGGCTGAGGCAGGAGAATCCCTTGAAGCTGGGAGGCAGAGGTTGCAGTGAGCCAAGATCGTGCCATTGCACTCCAGCCTGGACAACAAGAGCAAGACTGCATCTCAAAAAAGAAAAAAAAAGCGTTGTGGAGTAGAAGGCAAAATTTATGTGTATTTTAAAGGTAAATGTGGCTTCAAATAATGTAGCTTGCACAAGGAAGGTACCTGACTCCTTAGCAGTAGTGAATTTGCTCTTCTGCCCAGAAAAAATGTTTTTATGTAAAAGTTGGAGAAGCATGCAGCTGTAACCATACAAACCCTCCTCCCATGTGTTTTCTGGCTCTCGAGAGCATTGGGTTTCAGGTTCATCCTGTGAACCTCTGAAGCCTTCCACAGCATTACAGCAGAAAATAAGTTCATATTTGCCAGCACCTTCTAAAACCTTTCAGAACTCTACAGCCATGCTCAATGTGTGCAAAGCAGAGATATTAAAAGGCTGAAATGAAAAAGGGAAAAAGAATAACATGAGGAAAGGCCTATAATAATTTTTTTTGAGACAGAGTTTCGCTGTGTTGCCCAGGCTGGAGTGCAGTGGCACAGTCTTGGCTCACCACAACCTCCATTTCCTGGGCTCAGGCAGTCCTCCCGACTCAGCCTCTGGGGTAGCTGGGACCCAGGTGCATACCACTGTGCCTGGCTAATTTTTGTATTTTTCTAGAGATGGGGTTTCACCATGTTGGCCCGGCTGGTCTCAAGCTCCTGGGCTTAAACCATCAGCCTGCCCCAGCCTCCCAAAGTGCTAGGATTACAGACGTGAGTCACCACACCGAGCCAGCCCATAATACTTAAATAGAGTGTGGTTTAAACCCAAAGTTGAGAATCCAAGTTAGAAAACCACTGGTTATCTGCCTTAAACAGATAGAAGTGATACCTTGGAAAATAAACATCAGGGGATATGGCCACCTTAATTAAGAGAGTGAGGATCATGATTACCACAGGTGCTTCATCAGGTCTTAATTTATTTTCTTGATAGTGAGGCTGCGGCAGGAAGAGAAACGGCAACAGGAGGAAACCAACCGAGTGAAAGAGCGCAAGCGGAAGCGGGAAAAGTATGCAGAGAAGGTATCTCCAGCCTGGAATGGTGGATAGGGGCTAATGGGGCCTGGGGTGCTTACCAAAAAGGCTTTGGGGTACATGGCTTCTCATCTTGGTTACTGGTTGCTATCAAGCTCCAGCTGTGTATGATCAGCTACATTTCTGGGCTGACTCATGCTTTGCTCCGGAGAAATGTGGCCTTGGTAGAGCTGTACTCCCCACACAAACTCACCCTTACAGTGGTCACAGTTTAATTATGGAAACCATTTGTCAGGGCTGTTACAAAGCGTGTACGGCTAAAATGTGACTAAGATCAGCATTACTTACTTATGTTATTAGGCTCCGTAGAATCTTAGAAAGGGCCAAAGAGGTCATGAGATCCAAAACCTACCATAATTCTGCTAGTGTACCTCTCAGTGTCATCTGTCACTAGAAAAATAAACCCCTGTCTTATTTCTAAATGTCTGTCCATCTCTTTTTCTCCAGTTCACACCAAGGATTTGAACTGTCTTAAAAAGAAAAACAGATATGTAGAAAATATATTGAAAGCATTGGCCCTCTCTTTTGTGGGACTGCATTCAGTCAGCCTCAATAAGTGCTGGATGTGCCAGCGGCTGGTGAGGCTCTTCACCCCATGAGGATCAGGGTTGGTGTGGCTCTGGTTCAGTGTGACTGCCCCAACTTTAAACTCTATTATTGTGGCAGATATTCATAAGCTCTTTTTTTTTTTTTCTTTTGAGCTGGGGTCCAATTTCTGGGCTCAAGCAATCCTCCCACCTCAGCCTCCTAAGTAGTTGGAATTATAGGCATGTGCCACAGTACTCGACTGAAATACACATAAACTCCTGTTTAGCTATCCCTTCTTCCTTATGCAGTTTTTCTTCCTTAAAAATATGCTAATTGAGAAGTTTATAAACTAAAGAATAAAAGTTCTGTTATCCGTTTCTTCCCAAATCCCGCTTTTCTTTTGGGGTACATCCTCACGTTTTCCATATTTATCCGTGTGTTCCCAGAAGAAAAAGGAAGATGAATTGGATGGGAAAAGGAGAAAAGAGGGTGTGAACTTGGTGATGCCATTTGTTCCCTCGGCTGATAACTCCAACCTCTCTGCTGACGGAGATGACTCCTTCATTAGCGTGGACTCAGCCATGCCAAGCCCTTTCAGTGAGGTGAGGCTCCTTTTAGATGCCTGCATCACAGCAGTAAGGAGTGTCCTGACCGTATAGCAGGGACACACTGCTGGGCAGTCTTTGCTTCTCCTGGAGCTCTCCAGCCTTGTTGAAGTAGGTTGCACATGAGGTCTGTAAGGAGAAAAACAAATGAGGACAGGTTGGTTTCTCAGAAGCCAAAGCAGCCTCAACTGTGAAGCATGTTCCTAGCTGGGTGCAAGGCCATGGGCGGTGAGCACAGGGAGTAGTAATGATCTTAACCCTTCCTCTTCTAGATCTCCATCAGCAGTGAGCTGCACACTGGCTCCATTCCCCTGGACGAGAGCAGCAGTGACATGCTGGTCATTGTGGATGACCCAGCCTCCTCAGCCCCTCAGTCTCGAGCTACCAACTCTCCCGCATCCATAACAGGCTCCGTCTCAGATACCATGAATGGTAATTGCTGCTGTCTTGTACAGCTTGGGCCTGGTCCATTGCCCAGCACTGGTTTGGTTGTGGGTAAGGTCCTGATTCCTTCTAGGATAATGGTATTTTTATTCTTTCAATAGCTTTGTCAAGTGAAATGAAGAAATGAGGTTTAGGGAAAGCAAAATAAGAACTTTATAAAGATTTAAAACTTGTTGTTTTCCAGTCATCCCCAACTTTCAGATTCACCATTATTTTTGCTAATTTTTAATTAATGTTAGCTTTTCTGGGCCTTTCCTCACTTTGCCGTGTGGGGCCTAGTGTTGCTGCCATTTCTTGGGGAGCTCTGGGTTCAAAACTCAAGGGTAAAATTTGACTCTCCAAGGCAAGAGCACATTAGAGTGTGCAGATGAGTCCCAGGTAGCAAGTCACTTCCCTTTGTAATGGACAAATTTAAAGAGGAAACTCAGGAGTAATGTAACTAGTCTTCAGAATGAAAAGCAGCTTGAGGAGTTAGGATGTTTTCATTGTTTAGAATTCTTAGTATTCTGTGTGACTCAGTGGTCTAGCCATTATTAAGTGGAGACATAGACCTCCTCATGGGTCCTAAAACAAACACCCTAAGAGCCCGCTTTCCCTGTCAGGAGAAGATGATGTTAACATCTTGGAGAGATTCACTTTTTTTTTTTTTACCCCTTTTGGCCCATTTGTTCCCACAGGAATTTCCATTCAGGAAATGCCAGCTGCAGGACGTGGTCACTCAGCCCGAAGCCGAGGCCGCCCCAAAGGTTCAGGAAGCACAGCCAAAGGAGCAGGGAAGGGCCGGAGCCGAAAGTCCACGGCAGGCAGTGCTGCTGCAATGGCAGGAGCCAAAGCCGGGGCTGCAGCGGCCTCTGCAGCTGCCTATGCTGCATACGGGTACAACGTGTCTAAAGGTACAGAAGCCCAGGGTGGCTGCAGACTTTGTTCTGGTCAGAGACAGTCTAGAAATAACTGTCAGGTAGAACATGTAGGAAACTCTCAAGCCGGGAGCTTTCTTCCTAGAGCCCCAATTGGGGTTCTTCTTCTTTGTAATAAGCACTGTTGACTCACCCCTTGCCCTCCTGATGGTACAGGGCTGTCTGTGGATTGGAAGTAGCTGTAAAAAGAGAGAACTGAATTGTGAACTGTACTACTTTAAACATTCTGAATTTTTCTTGCTTTGGGGATTTGTTTTCTTCCTAGGCTTTTATTTCTGAGATCCACATTTTAGTAATCTAAATGAGCATAGTTAACATTCATTCAGCTGTGTGATTTATCACCTAGATATGAGGCACCTGCTGTGTGCATAGCCGTATACCACATGGGCCGGGCACAGTGGCTCACACCTGTAATCCCAACACTTTGGGAGACTGAGGCAGGCAAATCACTTGAGGCCAGGAGTTCGAGACCAGCCTGGCCAACGTGATGAAACCCTGTCTCTACCAAAAAACACAAAAAATTAGCTGGGCATGGTGGCGTGCGCCTGTAGTCCCAGCTACTTGGGAGGCTGAGGCACAAGAATTGACTGAACCCTGGAGGTGGAGGTTTCAGTGCACCGAGATCACGTCACTGCACTCCAGCCTGGGTGACAGAGCAAGACTCTCTCAAAAAATAAAAAATATAAAAAGGAGTATTCCACATGGACCTTGCTCCTGAGTGTATAATAGCAATGAGAAGGGGAAGCCATGCATGCAGTACGCTTAACAGCAATCCACGGCAAAATACAGGGGAATGAAAAGAAAGCAGCCATGGTGGTTGTAGATCAGGAGGAGAGGGAACCATGGGCCTGCTGGTAAGTTGCCTGTCTGTATTCAAAAGGGAGGAGAAGAATGAGGAAGGATTTGGACTGGTGACAGAGTTGGCAGTGGCCAAGGCATATTGGGAGTCACTGAGCAGGTTCCACTGAAGAGGAGCAGTAGGAGTCAAGGTTGGAAACACATGGCGAGGCCTGCTGGGCAGGAGCTTAGCAGATGTGTGACAAGGAGCTGCAGACAGTTTGAGAAAAAAAGTGGCTGTTGTGCCCGTGATATGTGAAGGATGATTGTAGCTATAAAGTATAGGACATTTGAATGTGGTGAGAAAGAGAGAGCCACTTACAGACCTTTTTTCCCATTCAATACATGGGCTTAGAATACTAAGCTCATAGTTGTAGCAAGTAAAGGCATACTTGTATAGAAAGTGCTTGGAGTGTAGTAATTGCTCAGTAATTGTTAGTTTACTTGCCTTTTCTCCTACTGCAGGAATCTCAGCTTTCATTTATTGGTTCTTCCAGGAAATATGAAGTATGATAGAGGAAATATGAAGTATAATAGCCTCGCCCAGTGTTTCTTAGCCCTTTGCCAACTTATCACATCCTTGGAAAACAACAGTCATGCCAGTAGTCAAGGCTGCCGCGGCAGGGTCTCACCAATGGCTGCGGCATTGCATATACTCATCAGGGTTTCTCCTCAGAACCTGCACTGAGCAGAGGGCGGGAAGGGTGAGGGAGATAGAGGGGGTAGGGCAGCACAAGAAAAACCAGCAGTGCTTGGCAACTAGAAATGGAAATCAAGGGAAAGGAGTGGTTCAGAGAGTACCTGCGGTTCCACTGTGGATGAGGAGAGAGACATGTCTGCCCATCAAGCACTTAGAATTCTTTTTTGGAAAGTAAAACCAGTACATATGAAACAATTGAAGAATCATATTAGACAATGTGTTATCACATGTAAGTGGATTTGGCTCATGTAGGAAAAAGGGAAGTTCACTGTTGCCCCGGGAGTCATCACTGAAGATGGGGGATTTGAGCTATGCCCTTGAAGTGACACAGGCCTTGGAGAGCAGGGGTGGCCATTGCCAGCGCAAGGAGAACTATGAATATAGACACAGGATAGAGAGTGGGCAGCCTTGTACCCTCTGGCCCGACTTACTGGAGAGTAACAGGAGCATGAAATTGAAAAGGAAACATCTTATCACGTGATGTCGCAAGAAAGAAGAAAAGAAAAACCTGTTTGTGCCTAGTAAGTTACAGCTCTCATCCTGTAACCTTGGTGTCTCAGATTGTAAAATGTGTGCTCTATCTAGAGTGTCAAGATGGACATTTTACCATCTGTGGATGAAGTAGTATGGAGAGGGTTGGGTAGGTATCGTTTTCTCTTAAAAATCTGTCCCTCTTACTGAAAAGACAGTTGACAGGAAGAGCAAGCAAACGTACCAAGAAGAAGTTAGCAAGGAGTGGCAGGGAGGAATTGCCCACCACTTCTCCTCCAGCTCAGACTCTGGTAACCAAGGCCACAGGCTCCAAGGAAGCTCACACGGGACTGGTGCTTACGTTCTTGTCTCTCTCCGTCCCCACAGGAATCTCCGCCAGCAGTCCTCTGCAGACATCCCTTGTTCGGCCTGCTGGCCTTGCTGACTTTGGACCTTCAAGCGCCTCTTCTCCTTTGAGTTCCCCTTTGAGCAAGGGAAATAATGTTCCTGGGACTCCCAAGAACCTCCACATGACCAGCAGCCTAGCCCCAGACTCTCTGGTCCGGAAGCAGGGCAAAGGCACCAACCCCTCTGGAGGACGGTAACCATCTGGGCTCTCCGACTTCCTTCAACCAAACCAGGGCTAGAGTCCTGACCTGCCAGTGGTCTTTGGATGGCTTGCCCCATGCAGCATCTTCCATCCTGAGTCAGAAGTGGAAATGTCCAGCAAGGGAAGGACAGGCAGGTGGATGGTGTGAGCACTTTTATCATCTGTGTCTCATCAGGAGCATCTGGGGTGCCTATAGGAGGAAGGCACAGGGCAGGGATCAGCCGCACTGCATCTCAAGTGAACTGCATAGCCAAGTCTTAAACCTCTCATGGGGCAAGCCTGACATAGACCCCCTTTAGATGCTCAGGCACACTGTTTCCATCCCCATTCCACTCTTTGGCTCTGACACATCCCTTGCAAAGTCTCTGCAGGTGCTGTGAAGAGCCTTCCATGGTAGAGATTTCTCTTACGATTGTGATTTCTCATAGGGCTAGTAAGGGAGGAGATTGTGTACCTGTTGTCCACAGTCTTCAGGCAGCTCCCCAGGTCTCTGAACCCCATTTGCCAGAGTGTCATCATTGAAGAGAGCAGTGACTGCGAGAGATGGTGGAGGCTGCTAAGCGTGACAGAGGCTAGAGGAAGTGTATCCACAGGCAGTTGTGTTCCCAGCAATTCCTCCCCTGTCCTGCATGGTTCACACCAAGAGAACCTTCAGATCCTACCAGCAACAGTAGCACCTTCCACCCAGGGGACTCCCAGAAGCCAGTAAAGAGACCAGGAGCCACTTCAATCAGCAGGACAGCCTCACTGCCCCTCTTGCAGACTCCCCTTTGCCCATCCTGAATGCACAGTCTCCCTGCTCATGTCCTTCAGCCCCCTGCTTGGCTGTATGCACTGTCTGTATTGCACTGAGAGAGGAAGGGACAGCAGGAGTGAGGTGGAGAGGGCGGAGGGAGGGGGCAGGCTTGGCACCGGCCCTCCCAGCCTGGCCAGCCGGAGCTTGCTGCCCTCCAGCAGAGACAGAGGGGCAGTGTTTGCATGGGAGGTGTTTCCGCCTGCCCCTGCCTGATGTCCCTGGTGGAGTAGGTACCTCCGGGCGGGCAAGCCTCTAATTTGCACACCTGAAAATCGCGGAATTGAGTTTAGATAGATGATTTTTAAAACTTTTTTTTGGAGTAGGGGGCATAGGGGAATCATTTAATTTAAATCATTAAGATTCCCCTGCTCAAACCCAGACTCCTGTGTACAGATGCTATTTAGAGGGAATCAGAAAAATGCCAAGCCTTTTTTCTCTTTGAATGTGCTGTCTATTTTTATAACTGAACTTGTACATATGTATAAAGAGAGACACATCTTCCTTTTACTAACTGGATAAAAAAAATCTTAAATAAAATGGAGTGAGATAATTTTATGTAAATTGAGGTGTCTGTGGTCTTTGCAGCTGCCTCTCCTTGGAGGCAAACTGGAGCCCTTGGTGGATGTGGCAGGATACAGGGAAAGCAGAGCCCTCGCCTGTGATCAAAGAGGACGGGTTGGTGGGACAAGGAGTGGACTGTGGATGTTTCCTCAGTAGCAGAATTGATTGGGCTTATGAATTTGCCTCTGGCCATCAGAAAGGAGGCTTGACCGAGTGTCTGACATGCAGTGGTCAAGGCCCTTGTCTCCATGGTGGGCTCTTTATGACTCAGGACTTAGACCCCAGGACTGAGGTGTGGGCGGCTTGGCCTGGGCGCCACTAAGCAGAGCTACGTAGTGGTCATCTTAATAGTGACAGTGTTGTCAAAGTTAGCTGCACTCTTAAGAATCATGAAAGAAAATGGTGAAATACATTCCTAAGGATGCCGGAGACATCCAGGCTGTGAAAACTTAGCTCCGTGATAGTTGGGAAAAGAGCACTAGTTCCCAGCCTGGCCTGGCAGCCAGCGTTTCTCTGACTGGGTGAAACACTGATAAGCTCTTGTATCACTTTTGGGCAGGGCTCATGCGGTTCCCAAGTATGCTGGCTGTGTGGCCTCCCTAGCCTTGCTCACCCTGCACGCTGTTGGTCAGGGTGGGCTGGCTCCTGGGCAGCTGATGCCCACCACAGTCACAGGGATCAGCCTTTCTTCATTGATATCAAGTAGCATTATTAGATACTCTGGATCTTGTTTATCTTGCTGGTGAACTTGACCAAAGCCCCACACAGAATAAACCAACATCAGAACCAAGCAGCTCTGCCTTTACATGCTATGTAAAGATTTTTCATAAGAAAAAATAGTAATTTGAAACCTGAATCGTCCCTGAAGGCAACGCTTCTCCAGTGTTAATGTGCATACAAATCACCTTGAGATCATAACATGCAAGTTCTGTTTCTGAAGGTCTAGGTTGAGGCTTGAGACTGAGTTTCTTGACAAGATCCCAGGTGATGGCCATGCTGCTAGTCCTTGGACTACCCCTGGAATAACAAGGCCCTAGGGTGCCTTCCAGCCCTGCCAATCAGAAAAATCTCTGCTCTTTGCTTATATGCCCGCATCCCAGCCAGGAAGTCCTGTGCAGGAAATACTACTTTATTTTTCCTCTTACCCAGCTTAATACAGCTGATGACAGGAAATGAAATCTTAGCATTTCTAGGGAAAATCAATCCCTTATATGTTTTCTCCATTTTTGTTGTTGTTGTTCTGTTTTTTTCATTTTAAAACTGTTCATAATTTTCTCCATCACCTCCTGGGTAACACCTCTGTTGGGCATGCTAGGTATGAGAGAAGGCCTCAGATTTGCTACTGTCCCTCTCCTGTGTGGCCTCCACCAAGATGCAATATGTCATGAAGAGTCTGTGACCCCTGGACTCAGTGTTTCCTGTGCCTGTGTCCTTTTATTGTGACCACCAGACTCCTGGATTAGTCATCTTTCTCAGCTAATTCCTAAGCCCCTCTCAGGGGCATGGAGACCGTTTGGCTGCTTTCCCACGCTTCTCTGAGACTGCCAGAGAGTCGCGAAACCCCGCAACTGGGGAGGCAGCGTGTTGACCATGGGTGCCCAGTTCAGCATGGTGCACATGGCCATCCTCATGGTGCACATTCAGACCACTTAGATGGTGGGGTAGGGAGGAGAAGGCAGGTTGTGTTCTAGAGAAAGCAGAGACCTCCGGTTGTCACGAAATTGTGTGTCCAAATACTAAGAAGGCCCACTGCCTCATCAAAGGACCCTGAGGAAACTGGGTGCCTCCCTTACCTGAGGAAACTGGGTGCCTCCCTTATCTGGCCTCTGGCCTCTTCCTGCGCCCTCATTTCTTTCTTGCTTCAGGTCCTGGGACTTAGCTGGCTTCCCTTTCCTCTTCAAAACTGCCACCACCCACTCTCTCGCCCCAGTTTCTCCCCGAACCCCCACCCCCACCCCTGTGGCAAGCTGCTGGGGGATGGACTCCTGGTTCTCTCCTAGCTGCTGCCAGAAATGAGCATCTTGCTTTTCTTTTTTTAAAACTAAGGATTTTCTTGCTCATCAAAACAAGGACACCAGGCAAAAACAATACTGTATACGGAGAATTACAAAGCTTAAGAAATACTTCACAGTCCTCACAGAGTCCCTGCCTACAGTTCCTGGCACCTTTGGTGAGAAACAAGGATTCCTGAGGGAGAGGCTCCCTGACTTACTTACCTCCTTCCTAGAGAGCTGAGTTCTTTCTTCCAGAAAGGCATATGGAATGTGCATCTGTGAGTGCCCACAAGGCCTCTGCCTCTGCTCTCCTGCCACTTTGGATTTCATTGTTCTGGCACACAAATCTCAAAGATAAATATGTGGCCCAAGGATTGGGGAGGCCCTTCTGGGTCTGACTTGGCAACAGCCTCAGGGGAAGAAGGAAGGGGGCACAAAGGTTCAGAGTTGCTGGAGGTGGGGAGTTTTCTAAGCTTGCCCAGCTGATACCCCCCTAAAGCAGCTCTGGGAGAGAATGCCTGGCCTCAGCTCAGAATGTTCCACTCTCCTACCACCACCAGCACCACAAACCCCACCCTGAACTAGAGGCCCACCCCTCAAGCTGTTCCTGGCTGCCAGAGAAGAAGAAAAGAGCTCCCCTCCCGTTTCCCAGGTGAGAGGTCCCAGAAGACCTATGCCGCTCCATGCCTCGCACCCTTGAAGAGATGGTGCCAGTTACCTGGGGATGTCTGAGCAGAGTGGTGGGGAGGGTTCAGGTCCAATGGATTGTCAGTGCAGTTCAGCTTCAGCAGTCTTAGTTTGCCTTCAGCCCGGTGGAATTGGGAAGAGCAGCATAAACTCTTACCTAGAATTTTTCTGAATAGTTAAGTCTTTCAGAAGGCTAACATTTTAAGCCAGTATTTTAAGCATCAGAATTTGGCTGGGTTAGAACTCTCTTTTAAGGATACTGTGTCACTGCATGGCTAAACAGAATATACCGAACATACCTTAACCTTTCCTAAGGGTTTGGGGTCATGTGGGCATCTGGTGCTCTCAGGCCCACTGGGACGTACTACTGTTTCCCCTGGATTAAATCATGCCGACAGCTACACTGCCACAAATTTTGTGTGTGTGTGTGTGTGTGTGTGTGTGTGTGTGTGTGTGTGTGTGTGTGCGCGTGACAGGATTTTGCTCTGTTACCTAGGCTGGAGTGCAGTGGTGCAATGACAGCTCACTGCCGCCTCGACCTCGCAGGTTCAAGCAATCCTCCCTGATCAGCCTCTACCATAGTGCTGGGGTTCCAGCCACATTTCTTAAGTTCTGAATAGTACCTGTGCCAGCTGCCTCAGTGTTTTTGTATTTATATGATGAGGTAGCTTCTCCTCTTAAAAAAATTAAAAAATCTGGGCCGGGCGCGGTGGCTCACACCTGTAATCCCAGCACTTTGGGAGGCCGAGGCAGGTGGATCACAAGGTCAGGATTGAGACCATCCTGGCTAACACAGTGAAACCCCATCTCTACTAAAAATACAAAAAATTAGCCGGGCGTGGTGGTGGACGCCTGTAGTCCCAGCTACTCGGGAGGCTGAGGCAGGAGAATGGCATGAACCCGGGAGGCGGAGCTGAGATTGCACCACTGCACTCCAGCCTGGGTGACAGAGCAAGACTCCGTCTCAAAAAAATAAAAAACAAAATAAAAGTAAAAATAAAAAAATCTTTTTTTCTTTTTTTTCCCCCAAACACTGCAGATCTTAACACCCCTTCTTCTAATGTACCTTTTCTAAATTGTTGGGGGCTTGGAAATCATTTAACTAACTCAGAACTTCTGAGCTAACAAAAAGAACTTCAAAGGAGGATCGTAGGATTTCCTAGGAATTAAGTAACTGAGCTTCAGTGCGTGCTTTCCATGGATGCCTGTGGCCCTCTGCTGGGCCACAGTACGGCAGTTCTGGTTAAGTAAAGTAACATGTTCTAGATAAGGGTGTTCCGGTTTGAACCAGTTCAATAAAGTTTGTTGATTTTATTTTACTCCTTTTTTTCATTCTTTAAAAAAAAAAGTATAGATCACCTTGCACATCTAGGAAAAGTTCTGCCAAGGGGTCTAGGCAGTAGACTGGTGCATGCTCCCTCTCGGACTCCATCTGCAGGCAGTGTAAGTCAGTATAGTCCATCACCGGATTTTAGTAGGAGCAGTGAAAATGAAATGGGCAAGCTCAAAAGCCAGTGTCATTGCACTTCATCTCCACTACCCATGCCTCATCTTTATTGGACTAGGCTGGTCATCCCTAGGGAGTAATTGCAGTGTCTGTCCACTGGTTGGGCCATAAGCCCTCTAACCAGTTAATATCATTGTTCATATCGGTTAGGGTAACACACGATGCTCTAACAGACCCCAAAATGCAATGGCTTAATATAAGATATAATTTTTTTTTTTTTTGAGACAGAGTCTCGCTCTGTCGCCCAGGCTGGAGTGCAGTGGCGCAATCTCGGCTCACTGCAAGCTCCACCTCCCGGGTTCACGCCATTCTCCTGCCTCAGCCTCTCCGAGTAGCTGGGACTACAAGCGCCCGCCACCACGCCCGGCTAATTTTTTGTATTTTTAGTAGAGATAGGGTTTCACCGTGGTCTCGATCTCCTGACCTCATGATCCGCCCGCCTCGGCCTCCCAAAGTGCTGGGATTACAAGCGTGAGCCACCGCGCCCGGCCAATAAGATATAAATTCTTATCTCTCGCACGTAAGAGTTTGAATTTGGATCTGCTCTACACAATCATTGAAGGTCCCAGATTCTTTCCATCTTGTTTCTCTGCTATTTTGATGCTTTTGTCCTCATCGGCATGGTCATTGCTGGTTTATAGAAATGTCCTATGGGACACAGTGGCTCACACCTGTAATCCCAGCAGTTTGGGAGGCTGAGGCGGGTGGATCACTTGAGGTCAGGAGTTCGAGACCAGCCTCGCCAACATGGTGAAACCCCGTCTCTACTAAAAATACAAAAATTAGCTGGGCATGGTGGCAGGCACCTGTAATCCCACCTACTCAGGAGGCTGAGGCAGGAGAATCACTTGAATGCAGAAGGCGAAGGTTGCAGTGAGCCGAGATTGTGCCACTGTACTCCAGCCTGGGCAACAGAGCGAGACTCCATCTCAAAAAAAAAAAAAAAAAGAAAAATTCTATGGGAGGGGAAGACTGGGGAGGGGATCCACCTCCTGTACTGTCTTAAGACTTAGACCCTTAAGTGGCTCACACACTATCAGAAAACTTTAGACCTAAGGACCTATCTAACTCCAAAGGAGGCTGCCATGTAATTATGGGAGAACAGATTTGAATGGACAGCTAATAGTCCGGACACAACGCTCCAGTGGAAAGTAGGCTAAAACACTAAAGATTTATTTTTTAAAGCACTTTCTTTGTGCCAAGCACTGTAAATAAATAGAAAATATACACACATGCAAATGGGTAATAGCCATGGGAAATGTTCAGCCATATTAGGGCTCTACAGAGAGACAACCAATAGGATATAGATATATGAGGGGATATAATGGAATTGGCTCACACGATTATAGAGACTGGAAAGTCCCACGATAGGTGGTCTGCAAGGTGGAGAACCAGGGAAGCTGGCAGCATGGTTCATCCAAGTCTGAAAGCCTTAGAACCAGGGAAGCCAGTGCTGTAACTCTCAGTCTGAACCTGAAGACCTGAAAACCTAGGGAGCCTCTGGGGCAAGTCCCAGAGTCCAAATCCCAGAGAACCTGGAGCCCTGATGTCCAGGGGCAGGAGAAGAAGGGTGTCCCCGCTTTAGAAGAGAGGGAATTTGCCTTTCCTCTGCCTTTTTGTTCTACGTGGGCCCCATACCATAATCCAGTCAAGTTGACACCTAAAATTAACCATCACATCAACCTCATTAATAAATGCAAAATAAAACAAGGAGATTCCTAGCATTTCCTGTCATACTGGGTGAAATTTGTTTTCACATAACAATTGCTAGAGTTGGCTAAGCTATAATAAATGAAACATTGTAGTTTAAGCTTCAAGACTCTGTGTGTGTGTGTGTGTGTGTGTGTGTGTGTGTGTGTGTGTGCTCTCTGCATATGTGGCATGAAGCATGGCTCTAGCCTGGGGGACCCCCTCTGCCTTGGAAGAGGTGGTCCTAGGGCTGTCCCTTTACCTCCAGTGACACCTGCCCCGGTGGGCCTCATCCAACATCCAGGCCTCAAAGTTGACCTCAAGGAGAATGATCTGGACATAATGCTGTTCCGCCACAACCCCAGCTTCATTGCCAATGAACCCCTCAAGGATTGGCACGGTGGGGGCTGAGGGCCAGGAGCAATGAGGACCTGGCTGGCTGCACCACACCTGCAGAGATCAATGAGTGAGGCCCAGCCTGGACAAGCATCTGCGAGCAAGTTACAGAGGTGGCTACGGAAAACGTTCCAAAACTATCAATAAACATTTTATATCCATGTACTAAAACCCAGGACTACATTTTCTTCCTATTATTTTTATAGAAACTGATATTGCAATATTATTATCACTCAAAAAGGCAATGTGTAGCTCTTCACAAAAAGACAATAACAAGTGATGAGGATATAGAGAAATTGGAGTCATTCATTGCTGGCGGGGACATAAAATAGTGCAGGTACTTTGGAAACAGTTTGGCAATTCCTCAAAAAGTTAAACATACAGTTACTAAGATTTTGTCTACTTGGCTGAGCCACACAATGTGCAGATATTTGGTCAAATATTCTGGGTGTGTCTGTGAGCATGTTCTTGGACGAGATTAACATTTACATCTGTGGGCCGAGTAAAGTGGATTGCCCTCCCTAATGTGGGCAGGCCTCATCCAATCAGCTGAAGGCCTGAATAGAACAAAAAGGCTGCCCTTCCCCTAGTGAGAGAGAACTCCTCCTACCTGACTGAGATGATGGCTTCTTCCTGCCTTCGGACTTGCACTGAAACATTGGCTCTTTCTGTATTTCAAGCCTCTGGCGTCTGGACTAGAACTGCACCATCAGCTCTCCTGGATCTCCAGCTTGCTCATTATAAGAAATCTCTGCTTCATATCTACATCCTATTGGTTTTGTTTCTCTGGAGAACTTTTATTAAGATAGTTTGTCATGCGGGTACATACCCAGGAGAAATAGAAATGAAAAAACACCCACACATAAACCTGCACACAGGCCGGGCACGGTGGCTCATGCCTGTAATCCCAGCACTTTGAGAGGCTGAGGCGGGTGGATCATCTGAGGTCAGGAGTTTGAGACCAGCCTGGTCAACATGGTGAAACCCCGTCTGTAGTAAAAATGCAAAAATTAGCCAGGCGTGGTGGATACCTATAATCCCAACTACTCGGGAGGCTGAGGCAGGAGAATCGCTTGAACCCAGGAGGCAGAGGGTGCACTGAGCTGAGATCGCACCACTGCACGCCAGCCTGGGCGACAGAGCAAGACTCTGTCTCAAAAAAAAACAAAAAAAAAGAAAAAGAAACCTGTACACAAATGTTCAGAGCAGGATTATTCACAATAGTTAAAAAATAGAAACAACTGAATATCCATTAACTGATGAATGGATGAAATGTGATATGTCCATACAATGCAATATTATTTAGCAATAGAAAGGAATGAACTTGACATATGCTATGATGTGAATGAAGCTTGAAAACAATTTCTGCCAGATCTCAGAAAAAAATAATAAATGAAAGAATTCAGACATAACCACAATTGTATGATTATGAAATGTCCAGAACAGGAAAATCTATAGAAACAGAAAATACATTCATGGTTACCTAGGGATGAGGGGACTGAGTGGTATCAGCTAAGGGGAATAGGGTTTCTTTTTGGTCTGATGAAAGAAAATGTCCTAAAAATGATAGTGATGAAAGCTGCATAGTTCTGTGAATATATAGTAAAAGACATTGAATTGTACACTTTAATGGGTAAATTGTATGGTAGGGTAATTTCATTTCAATAAAGTTGCTAAGAAAAAGAAAATGCAGCCAGAAATGTAGTGAAAAAGTAGGTTGAACAACATGGAATTGCTCTCTCACCATATGACTATTTTTACTTACAAATATGGCAGTTTCAAATGTTTCAACCTATTGATAATTAAAACCAATGATGTTATTTTATGATTTTTTAGGCATCTTTTTTTTTTTTTTTTTTTTTGAGACAGGGTCTTGCTCTGTCACCCAGGCTGTAGTGCAGTGGTGTGATCAGGGCTCACTGGAGCCTTGACTTTCAAGGTTCAAGTGATCCTCCTACCTCAGCCCCTCAAGCAGCTGGGACTACAGGTGTGCACCACTATGCCCAGCTAATTTGTTTTTTTAACTTTGGTAGAGACAGGGTCTCACTATGTTGCCCAGGCTGGTCTCAACTCCTGAGCTCAAGCAATCATCCCACCTCGCCCTCCCAAAGTGCTGAGATTACAGGCGTGAGCCACCTTGCCTGGACAAGGTATCTTTAAATTTTCTATTATTCTAAATATTCACTTTTGTACTTAATTGTTTATTCTTTTTCTTAAAGAGGGCTTCCACAAATTGCATGAGTTTTAGGCCTCAAACACCCAGAACCAAGAGTGGGAATGTGAAGAGATAGAACCTTTTATAGGACAATTTGACAATGTGTATTAAGAATTTTTAGGTCGGCCAGGCGCAGTGGCTCACGCTGGTAATCCCAGCACTTTGGGAGGCCGAGGCGGGTGGATCACAAGGTCAGGAGATAGAGACCATCCTGGCTAACATGGTGAAACTCCATCTCTACTAAAAATACAAAAAATTAGCCAGGCGTGGCAGCGTGTGCCTGTAGTCTCAGCTACTGGGGAGGCTGAAGCAGGAGAATTGCTTGAATCGGGAAGCAGAGGTTGCAGTGAGCCGATATTGGGCCACTGCACTACAGCCTGGGCATCACAGTGAGACTCCGTCTCAGAAAAAAAAAAAAATTTATGCCGGGCGTGGTGGCTCACGCCTATAATCCCAGCACTTTGGGAGGCCGAGGCGGGTGGATCACCTGAGGTCGAGAGTTAAGACCAGCCTGACCAACATGGAGAAACCCCATCTCTACTAAAAATACAAAATTAGCCAGGTGTGGTGGCGCATGCCTGTAATCCCAGCTACTCAAGAGGCTGAGGCAGGAGAATCGCTTGAACCCAGGAGGCGGAGGTTGCAGTGAGCCGAGATCACGCCATTGCACTCCAGCCTGGGCCACAAGAGAGAAACTCTTGGAGGATGGAGGATGACTTTGATGAGTTGAGAGAGGAAGGCTTCAGATGATCAAACTACTCTGAGCTACGAGAGGAAATTCAAAACAATAGCAAAGAAGTTAAAAACGTTGAAACAAAATTAGAAGAATGGATAACTAGAATAACCAATGGAGAAAAGGGCTTAAAGGAGCTGATGGAGCTGAAAGCCAAGTTTCGAGAACTACGCGAAGATTGCAGAAGCCTCAGTAGCAGATGCGATCAACTGGAAGAAAGGGTATCGCTGATGGAAGATGAAATGAATGAAATGAAGAGAGAAGGGAAGTTTAGAGGAAAAAGAATAAAAAGAAATAAACAAAGTCTCCAAGAAATTTGGGACTATGTGAAAAGACCAAACCTACGTCTGATTGGTGTACCTGAAAATGATGGGGAGAATGGAACCAAGTTGGAAAACACTCTGCAAGATATTATGCAGGAGAACTTCCCCAATCTAGCAAGGCAGGCCAGCATTCAGATTCAGGAAATACAGAGAACGCCACAAAGATACTCCTCGAGAAGGGCAACTCCAAGACACATAATTGTCAGATTCACCAAAGTTGAAATGAAGGAAAAAATGTTAAGGGCAGCCAGAGAGAAAGGTCGGGTTACCCACAAAGGGAAGCCCATCAGACTAACAGCTGATCTCTCAGCAGAAACTCCACAAGCCAGAAGAGAGTGGGGGCCGATATTCAACATTCTTAAAGAAAAGAATTTTCAACCCAGAATTTCCTATCCTGCCAAACTAAGCTTCATAAGTGAAGGAGAAATAAAATACTTTACAGACAAGCAAACGCTGAGTGATTTTGTCACCACCAGGCCTGCCCTAAAAGAGCTCCTGAAGGAAGCACTAAACATGGAAAGGAACAACCGGTACCAGCCACTGCAAAAACATGCCAAATTGTAAAGACCATCGAGGCTAGGAAGAAACTATAGCAACTAACGAGCAAAATAACCAACTAACATCATAATGACAGGATCAGATTCACACATAACAATATTAACGTTAAATGTAAATGGGCTAAATGCTCCAATCAAAAGACACAGACTGGCAAACTGGATAAGGAGTCAGGACCCATCAGTGTGCTGTATTCAGGAAACCCATCTCACGTGCAGAGACACACATAGACTCAAAATAAAGGGATGGAGGAAGATCTATCAAGCAACTGGAAAACAAAAAAAGGCAGGGGTTGCAATCCTAGTCTCTGATAAAATAGACTTTAAACCAACAAAGATCAAAAGAGACAAAGAAGGCCATTACATAATGGTAAAGGGATCAATTCAACAAGAAGAGCTAACTATCCTAAATAGATATGCACCCAACACAGGAGCACCCAGATTCATAAAGCAAGTCCTGAGTGACCTACAAAGGGACTTAAACTCCCACACAATAATAATGGGAGATTTTAACACCCCACTGTCAACATTAGACAGATCAACGAGACAGAAAGTTAACAAGGATATCCAGGAATTGAACTCAGCTCTGCACAAAGTGGACCTAATAGACATCTACAGAACTCTCCACCCCAAATCAACAGAATATACATTTTTTTCAGCACCACACCACACCTATTCCAAAATTGACCACATAGTTGGAGGTAAAGCTCTCCTCAGCAAATGTAAAAGAACAGAAATTATAACAAACTGTCTCTCAGACCACAGTGCAATCAAACTAGAACTCAGGATTAAGAAACTCACTCAAAACCGCTCAACTACATGGAAACTGAACAACCTGCTCCTGAATGACTATTGGGTACATAATGAAATGAAGGCAGAAATAAAGATGTTCTTTGAAACCAACAAGAACAAAGACACAACATACCAGAATCTCTGGGACACATTCAAAGCAGTGTGTAGAGGGAAATTTATAGCACTAAATGCCCACAAGAGAAAGCAGGAAAGATCCAAAATTGACACCCTAACATCACAATTAAAAGAACTAGAAAAGCAAGAGCAAGCACATTCAAAAGCTAGCAGAAGGCTAGAAATAACTAAAATCAGAGCAGAACTGAAGGAAATAGAGACACAAAAAACCCTTCAAAAAATTAATGAATCCAGGAGCTGGTTTTTTGAAAAGATCAACAAAATTGATGGACCGCTAGCAAGACTAATAAAGAAGAAAAGAGAGAGGAATCAAATAGATGCAATAAAAAACGAAAAAGGGGATATCACCACCGATCCCACAGAAATACAATCCACCATCAGAGAATACTACAAACACCTCTACACCTCTATGCAAATAAACTAGAAAATCTAGAAGAAATGGATAAATTCCTCGACAAATACACCCTCCCAAGACTAAACCAGGAAGAAGTTGAATCTCTGAATAGACCAATAACAGGTTCTGAAATTGTGGCAATAATCAATAGCTTACCAACCAAAAAGAGTCCAGGACCTGATGGATTCACAGCCGAATTCTACCAGAGGTACAAGGAGGAACTGGTACCATTCCTTCTGAAACTATTCCAATCGATAGAAAAAGAGGGAATCCTCCCTAACACATTTTATGAAGCCAGCATCGTCCTGATACCAAAACCTGGCAGAGACATAACCAAAAAAGAGAATTTCAGACCAATATCCTTGATGAACATTGATGCAAAAATCCTCAATAAAATACTGGCAAACCGAATCCAGCAGCACATCAAAAAGCTTATCCACCATGATCAAGTGGGCTTCATCCCTGGGATGCACGGCTGGTTCAACACACGCAAATCAATAAATGTAATCCAGCATATAAACAGAACCAAAGACAAAAACCACATGATTATCTCAATAGATGCAGAAAAGGCCTTTGACAAAATTCAACAACCCTTCATGCTAAAAACTCTCAATAAATTAGGTATTGGTGGGACGTATCTCAAAATAATAAGAGCTATCTATAACAAACCCACAGCCAATATCATACTGAATGGGCAAAAACTGGAAGCATTCCTTCTGAAAACTGGCACAAGACAGGGATGCCCTCTCTCACCGCTCCTATTCAACATAGTGCTGGAAGTTCTGGCCAGAGCAATCAGGCAGGAGAAGGAAATAAAGGGTATTCAACTAGGAAAAGAGGAAGTCAAATTATCCCTGTTTGCAGATGACATGATTGTATATCTAGAAAACCCCATTGTCTCAGCCCAAAATCTCCTTAAGCTGATTAGCAACTTCAGCAAAGTCTCAGGATACAAAATTAATGTACAAAAATCACAAGCATTCTTGTACACCAATAACAGACAAACAGAGAGCCAAATCATGAGTGAACTCCCATTCACAATTGCTTCAAAGAGAATAAAATACCTAGGAATCCAACTTACAAGGGATGTGAAGGACCTCTTCAAGGAGAACTACAAACCACTGCTCAATGAAATCAAAGAGGATACAAACAAATGGAAGAACATTCCATGCTCATGGGCTGGAAGAATCAATATCGTGAAAATGGCCATACTGCCCAAGGTAATTTATAGATTCAATGCCATCCCCATCAAGCTACCAATGACTTTCTTCACAGAATTGGAAAAAACTACTTTAAAGTTCATATGGAACCAAAAAAGAGCCCGCATTGCCAAGTCAATCCTAAGCCAAAAGAACAAAGCTGGAGGCATCACGCTGCCTGACTTTAAACTATACTACAAGGCTACAGTAACCAAAACAGCGTGGTACTGGTACCACAACAGAGACATAGATCAATGGAACAGAACAGAGCCCTCAGAAATGATGCCGCATATCTACAACTATCTGATCTTTGACAAACCTGACAAAAACAAGAAATGGGGAAAGGATTCCCTATTTAATAAATGGTGCTGGGAAAACTGGCTAGCCATATGTAGAAAGCTGAAACTGGATCCCTTCCTTACACCTTATACAAAAATTAATTCAAGATGGATTAAAGACTTATATGTTAGACCTAAAACCATTAAAATCCTACAAGAAAACCTAGGCAAAACTATTCAGGACATAGGCGTGGGCAAGGACTTCATGTCTAAAACACCAAAAGCAATGGCAACAAAAGCCAAAATCGACAAATGGGATCTCATTAAACTAAAGAGCTTCTGCACAGCAAAAGAAACTATCATCAGAGTGAACAGGCAACCTACAGAATGGGAGAAAATTTTTGCAACCTACTCATCTGACAAAGGGCTAATATCCAGAATCTACAATGAACTCAAACAAATTTACAAGAAAAAAACAAACAACCCCATCAAAAAGTGGGCAGAGGACATGAACAGACACTTCTCAAAAGAAGACATTTATGCAGCCAGAAAACACATGAAGAAATGCTCATCATCACTGGCCATCAGAGAAATGCAAATCAAAACCACAGTGAGATACCATCTCACACCAGTTAGAATGGCCATCATTAAAAAATCAGGAAACAACAGGTGCTGGAGAGGATGTGGAGAAATAGGAACACTTTTACACTGTTGGTGGGACTGTAAACTAGTTCAACCATTGTGGAAGTCAGTGTGGCGTTTCCTCAGGGATCTAGAACTAGAAATACCATTTGACCCAGCCATCCCATTACTGGGTATATACCCAAAGGACTATAAATCATGCTGCTATAAAGACACATGCACACGTATGTTTATTGCAGCACTATTCACAATAGCAAAGAGTTGGAACCAACCCAAATGTCCAACAACGATAGACTGGATTAAGAAAATGTGGCACATATACACCATGGAATACTATGCAGCCATAAAAAATGATGAGTTCGTGTCCTTTGTAGGGACATGGATGAAACTGGAAACCATCATTCTCAGTAAACTATCGCAAGGACAAAAAACCAAACACCACATGTTCTCACTCATAGGTGGGAATTGAACAATGAGAACTCATGGACACAGGAAGGGGAACATCACACTCCGGGGACTGTTGTGGGGTTGGGGGAGGGGGGAGGGACGGCATTAGGAGATACACCTAATGCTAAATGATGAGTTAATGGGTGCAGGAAATCAACATGGCACATGGATACATATGTAACAAACCTGCACATTGTGCACATGTACCCTAAAACCCTAAAGTATAATAAAAAAAATTATGGAAAAAATAAAAAATAAAAAATAAATAAATAAATAAATAAATAAATAAATAAAAAAAAGAGGGGGTGGAGCCAAGATGGCCGAATAGGAACAGCTCCGGTCTCCAGCTCCCAGCCCCAGCGACACAGAAGACGGGTGATTTCTGCATTTCTGCTTGAGGTACCGGTTTCATCTCACTAGGGAGTGCCTAACAGTGGGTGCAGGACAGTCAGTGAAGCGCACTGTGTGCGAGCCGAAGCAGGGCGAGGCATTGCCTCACTCGGGAAGCGCAAGGGGTCAGGGAGTTCCCTTTCCTAGTCAAAGAAAGGGGAAACAGACGGCACCTGGAATATCGGGTCAGTCCCATCCTAATACTGCGCTTTTCCAATGGGCTTGGAAAACGGCACACTAGGAGATTGTGTCCCGCACCTGACTCGGAGGGTCCTATGCCCACGGAGTCTCGCTGATTGCTAGCACAACAGTCTGAGATCAAGCTGCAAGGCGGCATCGAGGCTGGGGGAGGGGCGCCCGCCATTGCCCAGGCTTGCTTAGGTAAACAAAGCAGCCAGGAAGCTCGAACTGGGTGGAGCCCACCACAGCTCAAGGAGGCCTGCCTGCCTCTGTAGGCTCCACCTCTGGGGGCAGGGCACAGACAAACAAAAACTCAGCAAGAACCTCCACAGACTTAAATGTCCCTGTCTGACTGACAGCTTTGAAGAGAGTAGTGGTTCTCCCAGCACGCAGCTGCAGATCTGAGAACGGACAGACTGCCTCCTAAAGTGGGTCCCTCACCCCTGAGCAGCCTAACTGGGAGGCACCCCCCCAGTAGGGACAGACTGACACCTCATTCAACCGGGTACTCCTCTGAGACAAAACTTTCAGAGGAACTATCAGACAGCTGAATTTGTGGTCTCACGAAAATCCGCTGTTCTGCAGCCACCGCTGCTGACACCCAGCCAAAGAGGGTCTGGAGTGGACCTCTAGTAAACTCCAACAGACCTGCAGCTGAGGGTCCTGTCTGGTAGAAGGAAAACTAACAAACAGAAAGGACATCCACACCAAAAACCCATCTGTACATCACCATCATCAAAGACAAAAAGTAGATAAAACCACAAAGATGGGGAAAAAACAGCAGAAAAACTGGAAACTCTAAAAAACAGAGCACCTCTCCTCCTCCAAAGGAACGCACTTCCTCACCAGCAACGGAACAAAGCTGGATGGAGGATGACTTTGATGAGTTGAGAGAGGAAGGCTTCAGACGATCAAACTACTCTGAGCTACGAGAGGAAATTCAAAACAATAGCAAAGAAGTTAAAAACTTTGAAAAAAAATTAGAAGAATGAATAACTAGAATAACCAATGGAGAAAAGGGCTTAAAGGAGCTGATGGAGCTGAAAGCCAAGTTTCGAGAACTACGCGAAGATTGCAGAAGCCTCAGTAGCAGATGCGATCAACTGGAAGAAAGGGTATCGCTGATGGAAGATGAAATGAATGAAATGAAGAGAGAAGGGAAGTTTAGAGGAAAAAGAATAAAAAGAAATGAACAAAGTCTCCAAGAAATTTGGGACTATGTGAAAAGACCAAACCTACGTCTGATTGGTGTACCTGAAAATGATGGGGAGAATGGAACCAAGTTGGAAAACACTCTGCAAGATATTATCCAGGAGAACTTCCCCAATCTAGCAAGGCAGGCCAGCATTCAGATTCAGGAAATACAGAGAACGCCACAAAGATACTCCTCGAGAAGGGCAACTCCAAGACACATAATTGTCAGATTCACCAAAGTTGAAATGAAGGAAAAAATGTTAAGGGCAGCCAGAGAGAAAGGTCGGGTTACCCACAAAGGGAAGCCCATCAGACTAACAGCTGATCTCTCAGCAGAAACTCCACAAGCCAGAAGAGAGTGGGGGCCGATATTCAACATTCTTAAAGAAAAGAATTTTCAACCCAGAATTTCCTATCCTGCCAAACTAAGCTTCATAAGTGAAGGAGAAATAAAATACTTTACAGACAAGCAAACGCTGAGTGATTTTGTCACCACCAGGCCTGCCCTAAAAGAGCTCCTGAAGGAAGCACTAAACATGGAAAGGAACAACCGGTACCAGCCACTGCAAAAACATGCCAAATTGTAAAGACCATCGAGGCTAGGAAGAAACTATAGCAACTAACGAGCAAAATAACCAACTAACATCATAATGACAGGATCAGATTCACACATAACAATATTAACGTTAAATGTAAATGGGCTAAATGCTCCAATCAAAAGACACAGACTGGCAAACTGGATAAGGAGTCAGGACCCATCAGTGTGCTGTATTCAGGAAACCCATCTCACGTGCAGAGACACACATAGACTCCAAATAAAGGGATGGAGGAAGATCTATCAAGCAACTGGAAAACAAAAAAAGGCAGGGGTTGCAATCCTAGTCTCTGATAAAATAGACTTTAAACCAACAAAGATCAAAAGAGACAAAGAAGGCCATTACATAATGGTAAAGGGATCAATTCAACAAGAAGAGCTAACTATCCTAAATAGATATGCACCCAACACAGGAGCACCCAGATTCATAAAGCAAGTCCTGAGTGACCTACAAAGGGACTTAAACTCCCACACAATAATAATGGGAGATTTTAACACCCCACTGTCAGCATTAGACAGATCAACGAGACAGAAAGTTAATAAGGATATCCAGGAATTGAACTCAGCTCTACATAAAGTGGACCTAATAGACATCTACAGAACTCTCCACCCCAAGTCAACAGAATATACATTTTTTTCAGCACCACACCACACCTATTCCAAAATTGACCACATCGTTGGACGTAAAGCTCTCCTCAGCAAATGTAAAAGAACAGAAATTATAACAAACTGTCTCTCAGACCACAGTGCAATCAAACTAGAACTCAGGATTAAGAAACTCACTCAAAACCGCTCAACTACATGGAAACTGAACAACCTGCTCCTGAATGACTATTGGGTACATAATGAAATGAAGGCAGAAATAAAGATGTTCTTTGAAACCAACAAGAACAAAGACACAACATACCAGAATCTCTGGGACACATTCAAAGCAGTGTGTAGAGGGAAATTTATAGCACTAAATGCCCACAAGAGAAAGCAGGAAAGATCCAAAATTGACACCCTAACATCACAATTAAAAGAACTAGAAAAGCAAGAGCAAACACATTCAAAAGCTAGCAGAAGGCTAGAAATAACTAAAATCAGAGCAGAACTGAAGGAAATAGAGACACAAAAAACCCTTCAAAAAATTAATGAATCCAGGAGCTGGTTTTTTGAAAAGATCAACAAAATTGATGGACCGCTAGCAAGACTAATAAAGAAGAAAAGAGAGAAGAATCAAATAGATGCAATAAAAAACGAAAAAGGGGATATCACCACCGATCCCACAGAAATACAATCCACCATCAGAGAATACTACAAACACCTCTATGCAAATAAACTAGAAAATCTAGAAGAAATGGATAAATTCCTCGACAAATACACCCTCCCAAGACTAAACCAGGAAGAAGTTGAATCTCTGAATAGACCAATAACAGGTTCTGAAATTGTGGCAATAATCAATAGCTTACCAACCAAAAAGAGTCCAGGACCTGATGGATTCACAGCTGAATTCTACCAGAGGTACAAGGAGGAACTGGTACCATTCCTTCTGAAACTATTCCAATCGATAGAAAAAGAGGGAATCCTCCCTAACACATTTTATGAAGCCAGCATCGTCCTGATACCAAAACCTGGCAGAGACATAACCAAAAAAGAGAATTTCAGACCAATATCCTTGATGAACATTGATGCAAAAATCCTCAATAAAATACTGGCAAACCGAATCCAGCAGCACATCAAAAAGCTTATCCACCATGATCAAGTGGGCTTCATCCCTGGGATGCAAGGCTGGTTCAACATACGCAAATCAATAAATGTAATCCAGCATATAAACAGAACCAAAGACAAAAACCACATGATTATCTCAATAGATGCAGAAAAGGCCTTTGACAAAATTCAACAACCCTTCATGCTAAAAACTCTCAATAAATTAGGTATTGATGGGACGTATCTCAAAATAATAAGAGCTATCTATAACAAACCCACAGCCAATATCATACTGAATGGGCAAAAACTGGAAGCATTCCCTCTGAAAACTGGCACAAGACAGGGATGCCCTCTCTCACCGCTCCTATTCAACATAGTGCTGGAAGTTCTGGCCAGAGCAATCAGGCAGGAGAAGGAAATAAAGGGTATTCAACTAGGAAAAGAGGAAGTCAAATTATCCCTGTTTGCAGATGACATGATTGTATATCTAGAAAACCCCATTGTCTCAGCCCAAAATCTCCTTAAGCTGATTAGCAACTTCAGCAAAGTCTCAGGATACAAAATTAATGTACAAAAATCACAAGCATTCTTGTACACCAATCACAGACAAACAGAGAGCCAAATCATGAGTGAACTCCCATTCACAATTGCTTCAAAGAGAATAAAATACCTAGGAATCCAACTTACAAGGGATGTGAAGGACCTCTTCAAGGAGAACTACAAACCACTGCTCAATGAAATCAAAGAGGATACAAACAAATGGAAGAACATTCCATGCTCATGGGCTGGAAGAATCAATATCGTGAAAATGGCCATACTGCCCAAGGTAATTTATAGATTCAATGCCATCCCCATCAAGCTACCAATGACTTTCTTCACAGAATTGGAAAAAACTACTTTAAAGTTCATATGGAACCAAAAAAGAGCCCGCATCGCCAAGTCAATCCTAAGCCAAAAGAACAAAGCTGGAGGCATCACGCTGCCTGACTTTAAACTATACTACAAGGCTACAGTAACCAAAACAGCGTGGTACTGGTACCACTACAGAGACATAGATCAATGGAACAGAACAGAGCCCTCAGAAATGATGCCGCATAGCTACAACTATCTGATCTTTGACAAACCTGACAAAAACAAGAAATGGGGAAAGGATTCCCTATTTAATAAATGGTGCTGGGAAAACTGGCTAGCCATATGTAGAAAGCTGCAACTGGATCCCTTCCTTACACCTTATACAAAAATTAATTCAAGATGGATTAAAGACTTATATGTTAGACCTAAAACCATTAAAATCCTACAAGAAAACCTAGGCAATACCATTCAGGACATAGGCGTGGGCAAGGACTTCATGTCTAAAACACCAAAAGCAATGGCAACAAAAGCCAAAATCGACAAATGGGATCTCATTAAACTAAAGAGCTTCTGCACAGCAAAAGAAACTATCATCAGAGTGAACAGGCAACCTACAGAATGGGAGAAAATTTTTGCAACCTACTCATCTGACAAAGGGCTAATATCCAGAATCTACAATGAACTCAAACAAATTTACAAGAAAAAAACAAACAACCCCATCAAAAAGTGGGCAGAGGACATGAACAGACACTTCTCAAAAGAAGACATTTATGCAGCCAAAAAACACATGAAGAAATGCTCAACATCACTGGCCATCAGAGAAATGCAAATCAAAACCACAGTGAGATACCATCTCACACCAGTTAGAATGGCCATCATTAAAAAATCAGGAAACAACAGGTGCTGGAGAGGATGTGGAGAAATAGGAACACTTTTACACTGTTGGTGGGACTGTAAACTAGTTCAACCATTGTGGAAGTCAGTGTGGCGATTCCTCAGGGATCTCGAACTAGAAATACCATTTGACCCAGCCATCCCATTACTGGGTATATACCCAAAGGACTATAAATCATGCTGCTATAAAGACACATGCACACGTATGTTTATTGCGGCACTATTCACAATAGCAAAGAGTTGGAACCAACCCAAATGTCCAACAACGATAGACTGGATTAAGAAAATGTGGCACATATACACCATGGAATACTATGCAGCCATAAAAAATGATGAGTTCGTGTCCTTTGTAGGGACATGGATGAAACTGGAAACCATCATTCTCAGTAAACTATCGCAAGGACAAAAAACCAAACACCACATGTTCTCACTCATAGGTGGGAATTGAACAATGAGAACTCATGGACACAGGAAGGGGAACATCACACTCCGGGGACTGTTGTGGGGTGGGGGGAGGGGGGAGGGACGGCATTGGGAGATACACCTAATGCTGGATGACGAGTTGATGGGTGCAGGAAATCAACATGGTACGTGGATACATATGTAACAAACCTGCACATTGTGCACATGTACCCTAAAACCCTAAAGTATAAAAAAAAAAAAAAAAAGAACAAGGAAAACCTTTGATTCACTAAACTGCAGGTCACTTCTCAGTAGTTTCGACCAGCACTTATTTTTTTGTGTCTGTATTGTTTACTTGGAATTTTCCTCTATACTTTGTTTAAATATCAGTAAAGATCTGAATGGCAAAAAAAAAAAAAAGCAGAAAAAAAAAAGAATTTTTAAAACATCCATGCTGTTGTTCCAGCCATTATATTTTCAGGGATCCCTACACAAGGGTGCCAGAGGGCAAGGCCTCTCAACTTTAATGTGAGAACTGTCTCCTGGGACTCTTACTAAAAATGCAGACTGGTCTGCTAGGTCTGGGAGTCCTGTCCAGTAGGTTCCCAGGTGATGTGGAGGCTGCTGGTCTACAGGCCCTCTCTGAGTAGCCAGAGGATGTTCTCTGGTTATCTCCTCAAAATTTCCCCCCACCCCCGACATCATGCAACAGCCACCCTCACATGTCTTGCCACAGTTGCCCTCTCAAGGACAGACAGGGAACCCAGACCCAAGGCAGTCAGGGCTAGCTTCCCTCCTTCATCCCTAGCCTTTCGTCAGGTGGCCCAGTCAGAGCAAAACAGGCCACTCCCATGGTCATGAACAGAAAAGTTTATCACCCAAGGGCTGCAGAGGAGCCAGCCTGAGGGCACCACTGCCAACAGAGAAGGGCAAACTCCAGGGAAATGGAGCAGGATCCCTGACTGAGCCTTGCCCAAACTCCCTTCCTCTTAACTGTTGAGTTTCACCACTGACTCCTGTTTGTTTCATGCTTGTTTGAACTCGGTTTTTGGTTACATGCAACTTGGACGAAAAGTCCATGACGGCATAATTGAACCTAGCAAAAAATTGAGACAACCCAAATGCCTCACAACATAGGACTGGTCAAATAAATGTTTGCATATCTATATGATAGAATGATTAGGTGGCCATTAAAAATCATATTCTCAAGAATATTTGATATCATGGGAAAATGCTCAGAATATACTCTTAGGAGAAAAGTAGGGCACAAAGAGGGAGCACTAGAAGGAAGTCAGCTTTCCTGGATGGTGGAATTATGAATGATTTCTAAGTTTTTTTTTATGTCATTTTATTTCTGCATTTCTAGCATATCCTACTTCTCATATTCCTATTTCCAGTACATATGAACAGCCTATTCCAGGATACCCTTTATCTCATTTTTAAATTTCTCCAAGCATTGCCGGGCGCGGTGGCTCAAGCCTGTAATCCCAGCACTTTGGGAGGCCGAGGCGGGCGGATCACGAGGTCAGGAGATCGAGACCATCCTGGCTAACACGGTGAAACCCCGTCTCTACTAAAAATACAAAAAAAATTAGCCGGGCGTGTTGGTGGGCGCCTGTAGTCCCAGCTACTCAGGAGGCTGAGGCAGGAGAATGGCGTGAACCCAGGAGGCAGAGCTTGCAGTGAGCCGAGATTGCGCCACTGCACTCCAGCCTGGGGGACAGAGCAAGACTCCGTCTCAAAAAAAAACAAAAAACAAAAAACAAAAAAATAAAATAAATAAATTTCTCCAAGCATAATGGATACCTCTTATTGTGATACAATCTACAGCTCAAGTGTTGTCTTTTATTTTGAGACGGGGGTGTCAGTCACTCTGTCACCCAGGCTGAAGTGCAGTGACATGATCACGACTCACTGTAACCTTGACCTCCCGGGCTCAAGAGATCCTCCTACCTTAGCCTCTTGAGTAGCTGGAACTACAAGGGTGCACCATCATACCTGGCTAAATTAAAAATAAAAAATTTGTAGAGATGGGATCTCACCGTGTTGCCCAGGCTGATCTTGAACTTGTGGGCTCAAGCCATCCTCCTGCCTCAGCCTCCCAAAGTGCTGGAACTACAGGTGTGAGCCACTGTGTCCGGCCCAGCTCAAGTGTTCTTTTAAAACCCTGTCACTGAGCCAGGCACAGTGGCTCTTCCCTGTAATCCCAGATACTTGGGGGGCTGAGGTGGGAGCATCACTTGAGGCCAGGAGTTCAGGACCAGCCTGGACAACAATAGTGAGACCCAGCATGTAAACAAACAAAAAACACTTCTGTCACTGTTCTGCTTCCAAGTCCTTGGTGGTTTCCTGCTGGGCTCAACAAAGGCCGCAGAACTAACGGGATCCTCAGGCCTTGCAACTTTAGCCTGCAACACTGCTATCTAACTCACATCATTTTTTTTTTTTCTTTTTTCTCTTGGAATGTGCCAGGCTCTCTGCTCCCTCAGGGATGTGATGTACACGGTTCAATTTTTAAATTCTACTTTTTTTTTTTTTTGAGACAGGGTTTCACTCTGTCACCTAGGCTGGAGTACAGTGGCGCCATCTTGGCTCACTGCAGCCTCAACCTCCCAGGCTCAAGTGATCCTCCCACCTCAGACTCCTGAGTAACTGGGACTACAGGGGCATTCCGCCATGCCCAGCTGATTTTAATTTTTTTTAGAGACAGGGTTTTGCCATGTTGCCCAGGCTGGTCTTGAACTCCTCGACTCAAGTGATCCTCCTACCTCGCCTCCCAAAATACGTGAATTATAGGTGTGAGCCACCATGCCTGATTTTTTTTTTTTTTTTTTTTTGAGACGGAGTCTCGCTCTGTCACCCAGGCTGGAGTGCAGTGGTGCAATCTCGGCTCACTGCAAGCTCCGCCTCCCGAGTTCACGCCATTCTCCTGCCTCAGCCTCTCCGAGTAGCTGGGACTACAGGCGCCCGCCACCACGCCCGGCTAATTTTTTGTATTTTTAGTAGAGACGGGGTTTCACCGTGGTCTCGATCTCCTGACCTCGGGATCCACCCGCCTCGGCCTCCCAAAGTGCTGAGATTACAAGCGTGAGCCACCGCGCCCGGCCACCATGCCTGATTTTTAAATTCTTTATAACATTCTGTATTTTCCAAATTTGCTACTTGATCATGTGCTATTTTATAATCAGTGCTATTAGGAGAAAGTTTATATTTTTATGGGAAATTAAGAATAAACTCAAAAACAAGAAATGACTTCAATCAAAACTTTCTTTTTAAAAAAGAATTTTTTTTGTAGAGCTAAGGTCTCACTATATTGCTCAAAGTGGTCTCAAACTCACAGGCTCAAGTGATCCTCCTACCTTGGCCGCCCAAAGTGCTGGGATTACAGGAGTGAGACACCAATTAAAACTTTCTTACAGTATGTCGCCCTATTTCAATTCAGTTCATGTGCTAAAATAACATGGCCAGGCACAGTGGCTCACACCTGTAACCCCAGCACTTTGGGAGGCCGAGGTGGGCTGGTCACTTGAGGTGAGGAGTTCCAGACCAGACTGCCCAACATGGCGAAATCCCGTCTCTACTAAAAATACAAAAAAGCAGCCGGGCAGCAGGCACCTGTAATCCCAGGTACTCAGGAGGCTGAGGCAGGAGAATAGCTTGAACCTGGGAGGCAGAGGTTGCAGTGAACTGAGATCACGCCACTGCACTCCAGCCTGGGCCAGAAAGCAAGACTCCATCTCAAAAAATAATATAAAACTAAACATAAAAATAACATGGTAACCCCCGCTGCCCCTGAATGTTTGCAAGGAGACTTTGGAGAAGCTGTACTTCAGACTAAGGAATGACTCCAAAGGCTGCAATTTCAGGCACCATGGGGAAATATTTTAAGGCAGGTATGTCTTTGTTATGCCTCAGATGCTGAGCTTTGATAATCACTTGCACCGGTTTGTAAGGCTGATGTTTTGGTTTATCTGGGCATAGGACCAGCTTTTCTCTCGGTAGAGAAGGGAGCCCCTCTTCACCACCCATCACCCAAATGAGTATTCTTTACCTCTGAGTGTTATTTCTGGACCCTCTGTTTTTGTGCATAAAAGCTTTTTCTTTGTCAGATCTGTGTTTTATTTTTTACTTATCTACTTAGGAATACATAATAAACTTGCACAGTTCAAAATTAAAAACATACAAAAGGGCATAAAAAGAAAAAGTCTCTCCCATCCCATCCCCTGGAGCCCGGTTCCCCTCCTGGGAGGCAAATTATGTTGACAGTTTCTTGCGATTCCTTCCAGACGCATTTACATGCTTTTTAAAAAACAGGATTACACTCACGTTATATATCTAATTTTGTATGCTTTTTGTCCCACTTAACACTACAGTAATAACATTAATAGAGAGTTATGTAAAGAGACTAAAATGTTTCTTAACATTAGCAAAAACTCTTCATAAACATTCATAATGACTGCAAATATGCTGTCCAAGGGAGATGAGCCGTTTTACTGTTTACTGCTGGACAAATAGAGTTTTCCCCACTTAAATCCTCCGATTCTGTCCAAGATCAAACTATCTACATGAGTTCGACTAGAGACTGAAGTTTAGTTTAGACCCAGATCAGCCATTTGCTCCCTGGGGACACAGGGCTCTGGGGTCAGAAGGAGGCCCAGTGCCAAGCCAGAAGGATAAGCAGGTGGTCCCTGGTCTACGTGGCCTGCACGGGCTGGCTGTGTGTTCCAGGCCAGTAGAGGAGATATATTTAACTGGGTCAGATGCTGCTGACTGTGTCATGACCCAGGAGGATTGTGCTGTTGGTAAACAAACCAGAATGGCCTGGCTGCAGCCAGCCCTCCTTCCTCCGCCCTCTCCTCAGCTTGCTGACCTGGCAGGGGGTGTGAGAAGTGGAGGAGAGCATGACCAGGGAGAGGGCTCAGACGCAGGGGCCCCTGCAAGGCACCTCGCCCAGGAAGGATTGGGAAGTGGCCTTGTCTCACTGCCCTTAGTTGTTTTTTCCCTATTTACCTCCTGCCTCTCCCAATGCAGCACAGCCTGGGCAGCCTAGGAGGCATTTCTGCTCCCTGCCTCCTCCCATGCTTCCGTCTCTCCCTCCACCCCAGTCAACCTTATTTGCCCTGCTAAGTAAGTGGAGTTCATTCATTCATGTATTCATTCATTCCATTCAACTCATTTAGCCATTTATTTATTGAGCAAAATTCTTTCAAGGGCCTAAGATAAGCCAGGCTTTGAGCTGGCCACCAGGAATATAACACTAGGCCAAGTGCAATGGTTCACGCCTGTAATCCCAGCACTTTGGGAGGCTGAGGCAGGCGGATCACCTGAGGCCAGGAGTTTGAGATCAGCCTGGCCAACATGGTGAAACCCCATCTGTACTAAAAATACAAAAAGTAGCTGGGCATGGTGGTGTGCACCTGTAATCCCAGCTACTTGGGAGGCTGAGGCAGAATCGCTTGAACCTGGGAGGCGGAGGTTGCAGTGAGCTGAGATTGTGTCACTGCACTGCAGCCTGCCTGGGCAACAGAGAGAGACTCCATCTCAAAGAACAAAAAACAAAAAACAGGAGCATGCCAGCTCCTGCCTTACTGGAGCTTAACTCTAGTGAGATGAGAGATCATCCAATAACTAATTGGGTATTGGTGAAAAATAATGCTATCAAGAGCAGTAATAACCAGGCTGGGTGGGTGGTTCCTGCCTATAAATCCAGTATTTTGGAAGGCCAAGATGGGAGGATCATTTGAGCCTGGGGTTTTGAGACCAGCCTAGGCAACACAGGGAGACCCTGTCGCTAAGTAAGTAAATAAATAAATAAATGAAAAGAAAAAATAACAACAATAATAACCAACATTCACATAGTGTACACTTAGTGTATGGAGTGTTTTCACCCGAAAGCATATCTAATCCCAAGAATCTGAGAGGTAGCTAATGGTTGTCAGTCCTGCTCTACAGATGAGAAAATTGCAGCTTTGGGAGATTAAGTAAACTGGCCAAGGACTTACATCTGGTAAGTGGAGCCCCAGCACTTGAATCCAGTTCCTCTGACTCCAAGCCCATGTCCTTCATGCAACAGAGGAGCTATTGGAACTGGACGAGAACAAGTTTCCGGTCTAGCTCTTCATTTTGCATTTGAGGAGACAGAGGTCCAGAGACAGTAAAAATGCCTTGACTAAAACACACCGCTGAAAACAGAGACTGGAACCTCCAGACTCCCAGCCCAGGACTCTTTCTTTGCATCTAAACAGCAGTCCGACGCCCTGACACGGGGGACGAGCCCTGGTGCATGTGGAGGTGTGGGGTGGTCATGGTAGGTCAGCCTCCTCCCTCGGCCACATCCCCAGCTAGGCTGCCCCGCTCTGCATAGTTCCTCTTCTGAGGTAACAGTCCAGAGCACCCCTCTGAGGTCCCCTCATCACTGCCTGCCTCCTGCTGGGTGAGAGGGCTTTCAGTCAACCAACATGACGTAGGTACCTACTGTGTGCAGGCTCCGCTGGGATACATTAGGACCTTGGTCCCTGCCCTCTTGGGCTCACAGTCAGAATGAGGAGGAATCGATGAGGACATGGTGCGATAGAAGCTGCAAGAGAAACAGCATGGGTGGCAGAGATGCATGGCAGGGCCCCAAAGCCAGACCTAGGTGGTCAGGGATAGGGAAGCTTCAGGGAAGGCTTCCCAGAGGAGGTGACATCTCAGCTGAGCCCTGAAGCCTGAGTGACAAATTAGCTAGGCTAGAGCTGGTAGGGATGAGATTTTAGGATGAGGGAATGGAGGAGGGTTCGAGCCCCAAGGTGAGAAGGTCCCTGCCTGTGGCAGGGGTGTCCCAGTTTCTGCCCCACCAGCTCCTGTCAGTGCATATCACGTTGCTCGGGCTGCAGGTGGCCTGTGAGCAGGAACTGGGTCTCCTCTGGAAACCTCCATAGGCGAGGGCCTGCTCCTATGGAAGGCATCCCACATGGGCAGCTTGTCATCAGCTTTCACCACCCATGGACTCCCCGTCCCTCCTGCCAGAGCCCTCCCCGTCTCCTGCCACCCTCTTTGCCTGGCATAGGACATGACTGGGCCCCATGAGGGGCTGTGCCTGGCTGGACATGACTGGCTGGGGGGAAGCTGCAGGTGGGTACATTACTTACCTGAGTCCCCTTCCTATCCCAGTCACCAACACCATTAGGCCGTGCCCAGGAAAGCCAAGCTCCTTTCCTGTGGGGACAGGGAGAGAGATGGTGGATGTAGGGCGCCACTCCATGAAAGACGCACAAACGCCCCTCTAGCTTAGCACCGCAGGTGGGGGAACTAGCAAGAGGCAGTCCCTTCCCCTGGTATGCATTTGGGGCCCTGGCCTCTCACAGACAGATCAAGGGAGAAAGAAACGAACCCATCCAAGATGGAGGTGGGGGCCAGCAGCGTGGTCTGCGCTGCTGCAATCAGGCACCCGCCAGGGGCGCCATGCCTGGCTGGTCTGCCCTTGCCCATGTGGCTTCCAGCCCCACATTCCTGCGCTTTGCACATAAACCTTCAGATTGAATAATAGCCTGGGGAGGCAAGCTGGCACTTACCCTTGAATATGATTAAGGTTTTTATGGGGTCTTTCCCTCCAAGGTGACATGTGACGTTGCATTCAGGGAGTCATTGCCCATGGGAACCACATTTCCCACAGGTCCTCTGAGCTCATCCTGGGGCCCCGGAACTGTGCCCCATGCTGGGGTAAACCGTTCCTGCCCTTGGGGGTGTTCGAGTTAGTGAGGACAGACCTGTAAGTAGATCAAGCCAATAACATGTGCTGGGCACAGAACAGATCTGGGCAGAGGTGGCAGGGGTGGCAGGGAGGGTACCAGGCGGCCGCGTGAAGCCAGGGCGGGTGCTGAGGGGTGTGAGAGGGTGGGCAAGCTGGTTGGAGGGGCATCTCGGTCGGGACAGCGGTAGGAGAAAAGGCTGAATGGTCACAGGTAGCATGAGGCAGAAGGGGTCGCAGGTGGCTGGGGTCTGTGGAGAGCAGGGCCCAGGTTGTCCATGTGGAGGGGGCCTGGCCAGACCTGCATTTTAAATTATGTGGAAAATGAATATACAGGGCACAGAACGGGATGGTAGATGCGTTTGGACGTCATGACGCTAGCCCGGGGAAAGAGTGGGGTGAGGGTGGTGGAAGTAGGGCAGGCACTGCAAATCCTCAGGGCAGGTGAGATGGGCAGAAATTTTGAAGGTTGAGGAGGGAGCTCGGCCCCAGGTTCCTGGCTCAGCTGGGAGGTGAGTGTCAGGGTTGGGGTGGGCTTGTGGGCATGGGCACCCCAGGGCTGAAGCTTCCTGGGAAGGGGATGGTCCTGGCAAGGGACAGGACCCAGGATGGAGCCAAAATGGAGACGGCAGTGCCAGGCGGAGGAACAGAGGCACAGGGGGTTAGAGCCAGGAGTGCACAGCACAGAGTCCCAGGCGAAGGAGGAGAGGCAGGAAGGATCAGCTAGGGCGGTGGGGCGGGGCAGGGGCGCGGAAAATACCCCGGGAGTTCCCTGGGGTAAAGATGGTGCCACCAGGAAGGGCTGAGGACCTGGCTGAGCCTTCAGGGCATGTCCAGCTCTCCTCACGCCCAAGGAAATGCCTGGGGCAAGGGTGAGGTCAGGGCAGGCTGAGGAGGAAGGACAGGCCTGCAGGGAACTCTCCACTGGCAGCAAGAGGAAAGATAGAGGACAGTGGCCCTCCCTGGCCGCCACCCCGGGCTTTGTGACCTAAGCCGGGCCCCAGCCGCTGGGCTGGTGGTGAAGGGTAGAGGACAGGCTCCTGCAGGCTTTGGCCAAGCCCATCTGACAGCCACCAGCTCCACTAATAAAGTGACCCTGCTGTGTCCCAGTTCTCTACAGCCACCATGTAATTTAGTGTCCAAACAGACACTTTTGAGAGTCAAAGTCATAATTACTCCAGAACAACAGAGTAAACTAGGGCTGACCTGGCCATGCTGGGGTCCACGGTCGCCCTACCCTCAGAGAGCGGCAGGGCCCTCTGCTCACACTCGGGCCATCTGGGACACGCCCTGTGATCACTGCCTCCCCTCCCCTGGCCTCGGCCCTGGAGCATCCTATCCCTCTTCAGATCCAGGCCTGGGGAACGGGGGAGTCTCCCCCATTTGTGGTCCTTCTTCCCACACCTTCTGCTTCTCCAACTGACATTTCCCTCTTCAAGGGCATGACAGCCCCCAGAGGAATGCAGTCCTTCCTGTAGCCCAGTGGGGGGACAACCTGGAGAGACCCCCACCAGCCCTAGAAAGGTACACGAAGGCTACATCCTCCTGCACGGTCCCTGGCCCCTGCTGATGAGAGACCCCACCCTCTTGGCAAAATCCTGGGATCCCCAGTCTCCTCCCTCCTTCTTGCCTCGATTTCCAGGAGGCTGCCAGGAGGCAGATCCACCGCCGTCCCAGCTCCTGCCTTTCCTCCAGGCCTCACCAACACCTGCCCGGAACATCTCAGCAGACTCCCACCACGTCTTGCACCGGCAACCCATCTTTCTCTGGCTACAAGCACAAGCCTCCGGGCCTGAACAAGACACCAGTCTACCTTAAAACAGACAAAACAAAGAAAAAGAACAAAACAAACAAGAGACCCTGCGGTGGGAAGGAAAACGTGAAAAAAACACAAGCATCACTACAGAAGTCAACTTCTCTAAAAGAGAATGTCTAACACTTCCTCCACCATCGGACCCCAGAGCAGCTTCCTGCCTCCTCCCCAGCACCCCAGAGCGTCAGCCACTCAGCGTGGCCCTTTCTCCTTTGCCAGAATGCCCCTTCTACCCCCTGGATTTCTACCGCTTCTCTAAGGCCCCCAGAGCCAGCCAGCCTTGCCCACCCCTGAGCTCCCGTTACCCTTCCCAGGCCAGGTGCGGGGGTGGTTGTTTGTCTGCTGCCCACGGCAGTGGGAGGCCAAGGGGCCTGGGCTGTTGTAGATTCAATAAAAAGCAATGAATTGGCTGATCCTTCCCACCGACTCCTGGCTCTCCAGGAACATGCCCTAGAGGCACAGATGGGATGATTCTGCAGCCCCTGCTAACTCTGAAATTCCCTAATGCTGCGGCCTAAGGCAGGGCACCCAAACATCACCCTGCTCAAGTCTTTCCCAGCTAAAGAGGAAAAGAAACAATCAGAAAACTTTTTGTTTGTTTGTTTGTTTGTTTTTTAAGACGGAGTCTTGCTCTGTCGCCTAGGCTGGAGTGCAGTGGCGCGATCTTGGCTCACTGCAACCTCCACCTCCTGGGTTCAAGTGATTCTCCTGCCTCAGCCTCCCAAGTAGCTGGTACTACAGGTGCCCACCACCACGCCTGGCTAATTTTTGTATTTTTTAGTAGAGACCAGGTTTCACCATGTTGTCCAGGCTGATCTTGAACTCCTGACCTCAAGCGATCTGCCCGCCTTTGGCCTCCCAAAGTGCTGGGATTACAGGCGTGAGCCACCACACTATTACAGTAAATGTTAATAACTATATCCGACATAAACAAAAGCTCTTGGGGTCCTCTACAATTTTTCATTTGTGAAGGGGTCCTGAGACCCTCCTGTGCCCTCAGTTATCCCTGTTTCTCTCTCTTCTTAGCAACCATGTTTCCTGAAAGCTGCTTCCCCTCCCACTGGCTCCTCAGCCCTGCCTTGTGGCTTCCCATACTGTTCCTGAAATTGCTCTCACTGAAGCCACAAGGGACCTCCCTGGCATTTCATCCAGTGGACACTCTTCCGTCCTCGTTTCTCTTGACATCTTGGCCATCTTGGCAACATGACCATGTTGTGCACCTCCTGGAGACACCTTCCACCCTGGCTCTCCTCACCCTGCCCTCTCCTCGTTCTCCGCCTACCTCTCCAGCGCTTGTTCCCGACACCTCTTCTTGCTTTGCTCAGACCACCGCGGACGGGGTCCTCAGGGCCTGGCCCGGCCCTATTCTCCTCTCCTCCCCTACCAGGGCTTTAAGCCCTGTCTCCACATGTATGGTTCCCAAGTCTCTAACTCCAGCCCAGCTTTCTCTCCTGACTCCCACACCAACATATCCAGCTGCCCTGAACACCCCCGTGGAAGTCACTCCTCCCCGCACAGGCACCCCTAACTTAAACGCAAGGCTATCTCCCCCCGACTCTTTCCAGATCTGCCACTGTCCCAGGAGCCCCAGCCCTACTGTCTCTACCCTCCTTTCACTCTGCTCACCAAACCAGCCACCAAATGCTGTCAACCTCACCCCTAAACAATTCTGCAATCCCTCCACTCTCCATTCCCACTGGCACACCTCGGCTTGGGCACCCTTCAGCTCTCTCTGGCCTCTCTCCTCCAATCTGACTTCAGCCAATGTTCTCTCTTAAGCACATCTCTGCCCTGCTCAGAATCCACCAGAGGCCCCCATTGACCCAGGAGGAATGCCACCCCGCAGCACGGCACAGCACAATTCACCAGGCCAGCAGTTCTGCCACCTGTCTGGCTCGTGTCTCCTGTCCGGGCTGCTCTGTTCCAGCTGGTCTGAGTTTGCCTCCTCTCAGGCATGTGCTGTTCCCTTACTCTCTGTCCCTCAGAGGCCCCTTCTCAGGTTCCCTCTCCGAGAAAGCCAAGAAGGCCCTCCCTGACTGCCCTGCTCAAGTCAGAAGCCCTTTCTGGGTGCTCAAGGCCCCCTTCTCCTCCCATTCCACGCTGAATGGTCACCATCCGTTTCTAGACTCCAAGTTCCTTGAGGAGGAGGAGTTCTTTACCGCTGTATCCCCAGTGCCTGGAATGGTGCATGGCACACAGTGGGAGCTTAAGGAAATACTTGCTGATTGAATGGCTTGATGGATGCGAGCCCCCTACGTGCAGCTGGCAAGCAGCCCTCCCCACCATCAGCTCCCAGGATGGAGCAGGGCTCTGCTCTGGCTGTCTGGCAAGAGGCCCAGGAAACGTAGGAGGCAGCTGCCCAGGGCTCCCTGCCACCTGCTGCCTCCTCCTTTTGTGTTGCCCTCACCAGGCTCCCAGAAGAACCTGGCTGGACTCCACACTCTTCCCATCAATGGCCAAGACACAAGGCCGCCAAGACATGAGCACACGGCCCAGGCATGGCACCCTCCCCAGCCACAACGGCTGCCCAACTCGATCGGAGTTGACCCTGCCAGAGACACCCAGACCAATCCAGGACACCAGCCACAAGAACAGCAGCAAAACATACCACCCAGCCTGCCCCATACATCATCCCACGGCATCGTCCCCTCACAGTGAACTCGTGCCCAGAGGGCTGAAAGCTTTTTCCGAAGTGACTGGGCAATGAGGAGGAGGCTGGGTTGGACTCTCAAGGCACTTTTTAAAAAAAATTTCCTTTGTATTTTTTATAGAGATGGGGTCTCACTGTGTTGTCCAGGCTGGTCTCCAATTCCTGGGCTCAAGTGATTCTCCCACCTTGGCCTCCCAAAGTACTGGGATTACAGGCATGTGCCACCACACCCAGCCCTTGGCCTCCCAAATTACTGGAACTACAGGCATGAGCCACCACACCCAGCCCTTGGCCTCAAGCTCTTCTGCTGCTAAAGCCTGTCATTTTGGCTCTGCCCCATTCTGCAAGTCCAGGGGTTGAGTAGCACTAAGAGGCCACTCCTGATGAGGAGCTCAGGCCCAGGCTGAGATCCTGGAGCTGTGATCTGTCCCCAAGGGCTAGACAAGAAGAACATATGGGGACAGGCAGGAGGTAAACTTGGGGCCCGCATTCCAGTGTGGGTGAACCGGGGCAGATGATGGTAATGGGGAAGGCACAGACAACACCACACCCCCGGAGGCAACAGTGAGCACTCAGACTCTGAAAGTAAAAGGGACACCAGGTCCTCCAGGCTACAGGTCCCTGCCATCAGCCTTGCCTTAAAAGTTGTCATCACCCTACCCTAACCTACATGCTCCTTTAGCAGGACACCAGGGTTCTGGCCTAGCTGTTAGGAAGAGGCAGCCGCTGGCCCTGCAGCTGGAGGAAGAGCTGGTCTGAGCTCCAAGCCTGCCAGCCTTCTTGGGGCAGCTGGGCAAGATGAGACAGAGTCCAGGTTGGTGGCAAGGACACTGCTCACAGGGCTGCCAAGTAGAGCATGAGCTGAATTCTGCACAACTCAGGGGGCACTATTTGCATGCGTAAGGCATGAACTGTACCCATGAGAGTGATGTCACCTGCTAATTCTGCCTGCCCAGCTGCCCCTGCCTGGGAGAGAGGGAAGGAGAGGAAGAGGGAGCATTTTCCCCTCTTAGGAGCCTTCCAGGGCATCACCACCTCGCCTGCCCCAAACCCCCATCTGAGAAAGAACCACATTCCAGCACAGCACAGATAAAGAGACAGTTTTATGGATAACAGTATGGGACAGACTGGGAAGGTTGCCAGGGCCCGTAGTGATGAGCTTCCCAGGAATAGACCAACACACAGGCAGGAGTGGCCCAGACAGACAAGTAGATAGACAGACAGAGGGACAAGGAAACAACCAAGTGGGTAAGAGGCCCAGGCCAGGCTCAGCAGCTGTGTCCAGGCATCAGCTCCAGCTCTGCTCTGGGGAACTGGTGGAGGAGAAGGGCTGGCCGGGGCCTCAGTCCTTACAGGGCTCCTTCTCCTCATGCCCTACTATCCCTCATCCAGCCTGCTGGGATCCTTGGCAGGTGGAATTCCCAGGGCTATGGATGGCTGGGCTGCGGAAGCAGAGGATGGAGGCTCTTGGAGACTCCCTGGGGAGGTGGAGGCCTGGGTGGTGTGGGGTTAGCAGCAGCACTGGGGGGAATCTGATCAAGTTCCAGGATGGGGCCACTGCTCAGCAGGGCCCCCGTGTCCAGGGCAGGCCCTCCGCCTGCCCACCACACCAACATGGTGCAATAAATAAAGTTTCAAGTAGTAAGTCAGTGTCAAGCAGGAGAGCTGAAGGCTGGCAGACAGGCAGGGGCTGAGAAAGAGAAGCCTCCAGCCACCCACCATGTCTGCTCAGTGGGCTCAAGCAGTCGCAAGTCTGTCTTGTGCACTGGAGTGGGTGTCTGGCACTGATGTCCACATGAGCACTCCCTGCAGGGGCTCAGCCCCTCACACCAGCGCCAGAGCCTGCTCGGTGGGGCAGAAGCAGGGCAACATGGTGCCCACAGCGTCCACGATGGCCGCCAGGTGCTCGTCCTGCGCCTGAGGCCCACAGAGCTGCATGAAGTCTGCCAGACGCAGCAAGTATTCAAGGTTGTGGCCAGAGAAGCCCCGGCAGGCCAGGATCTGCGTGGCAATGGCCTCTTCAGGTGCAGGGCCCAGGTAACCAGGGTTCTGTGGGGTGGCCACATAGGCCAATGCCTTCAGTGGTTGGTCAGGAGCATCTTGGGGATAGAAGGTGACCTCCTTGGTATCGTAGCCTCCAAGCACTGCCTCTCGCACATTCAGGTACTTCAGGGCCTCACTTACCTGCTCCCCTTGCACTTGGTATGCCACGCCCCAAGTGCAGCCCTGGGAAGAAATAGGGACACCCGGGGTCAGTCATGACAGCTCCTTGCTGCTCCCTCTCCTATCCTAATATGCCACCCCCACCCAGGACTGTGCTCTATTAAGGGAGGCTGTGGTCGGCTGATGAGCCACCTGGTGGCAGTACCTCAAGCCCTTGTTCTCTCTTTGTTAACAACAGTTGAAAGGCCAGGTGTGGTGGCTCAACACTTTGGGAGGCCAAGGCAGGTGGATCACTTCAGGTCAGGTGTTTGAGACCAGCCTGGCCAACAAGGTGAAACCCTGCCTCTACTAAAAATACAAAAATTAGCCAGGCATGGTGGCATATGCCTGTAATCCCAGCTACTCGGGAGGGTGAGGCAGTAGAATCGTTTGAACCCAGGAGGTGGAGGTTGCAGTGACTTTAGCCTGGGTGACAAGGGCAAGACTCCTTCTTAAAAAAAAAAAAAAAAAAAAAAAAAGAATAGTTGAGGCCAGGTGCAGTAGCTCACGCCTGTAATCCTAGCACTTTGGGAGGCTGAGGGCGGGCAGATCACTTGAGGTCAGGAGTTCCAGAACAGCCTGGCCAATATGGTGAAACTCTGTCTCTACTAAAAATACAAAAATTACACTTTGGGAGGCCGAGGCGGGCGGATCACGAGGTCAGGAGATCGAGACCACGGTGAAACCCCGTCTCTACTAAAAATACAAAAAATTAGCCAGGCGTGGTGGCGGGCGCCTGTAGTCCCAGCTACTTGGAGAGGCTGAGGCAGGAGAATGGCGGAACCCAGGAGGCGGAGCTTGCAGTGAGCCGAGATCGCGCCACTGCACTCCAGCCTGGGTGACAGAGCGAGACTCCGTCTCAAAAAATAAAAAAAAATAAAATAATTTAAAAAAAAACACAAAAATTAGCTGAGTGTGGTGGCGCATGCTTGTAATCCCAGCTACTCGGGAGGCTGAGGTGGGAGAATCGCTTGAACCTGGAAGGCAGAGGTTGCAGTGAGCCAAGATTGCATCACTGCACTCCAGCCTGGGCAACAGAGCGAGACTCTGTCTCAAAAACAAACAAACAAAACAAAACAAAACAAAGCAACAACGACAAAACAGTTGAAAAAGTGGTCTAGTACCAGGGAGAACAGGATTCCTCCCCAAAGTGTGGTCCAGGATGTGGTGGCATCACCTGTAAGCTTGTTAGGAATGCTGTGTCTCAGGACCCACTGTCATGCTACTGAACTAAGATCTGCATTTTAACAAGATCCTCATGTGATTTGGTGAGAAGCACTGAGCTAGAACACGTTTCTACTCTGCCAGAGAAGCATCAGACAGAGCTAGCCTGCAGCCAAGAGCCTATGAGCTCTATCTGCCGGTCCCCCTTCACACTGGGCCAGGGTCCCCTTCCTGATTCAGGCACTTACCTCATGATCTTCAAGGAGCGTCACCACACGGCCAGGCTAGGGAGAGAAGAAAGATTTTGAAATAGACAAGTTAGAAATCAGCTCTGCCATCAGCAAGGAAACCTTTATCAATCCCGCTGACCCGGGCCTCCAAGTGCCCCGCTCTGCATGCTGAGTCCTATTCATGCAGGGGAAGGTGGGGGAGCGATGCACAGATGTAGGAGAAACATCCAGAAACACTGACAGATGTCAGTGGTCCCAGCTGGTGATCAACCCAGGGATCCACAGGTTCACAGACTCCAGCCATCACAGTGATGCACTGGGCACATACATTTAAATATGCCACAAACCCCAGACACAGGTTTACACATTTCTTTCTATTGGCCCAGAGAGCCCCTGACATTCCAGGGCACTGGCGCCCAGTATCCCGCCCCCAACCCCCTCTCTCCCCTGGGCACGGTTGGATGCTCACCATCTTGTCGCTGCCCCGATGGAAGGTATCTCCCTGCCAGAAACGGCGGCTGTAGCCGCGCACGAAGCCCACACGGCTGTCGCTGTAGGCGAAGTCGGGCCTCCACACCAGGGAGCCGTACCCGAAAATCCACAGTGCTTGAGGGTCGCCGTCGTTTCGGGGGAACTGAGCGGACGGCGTAGGGGACTGCGAGGCGGGCGGGGTGTTCGGGGCTGCAGACTCCTGCTTCATGGTGCCGGGCACAGGGATAGGCCCAGGCGGCCTCCGGGGCTGGTCTCCGGCGTGGGCACGGAAGGACCGACGGACGCACACACCTGACCTGGCACCGCTCGGTCGCTCCAGCTGAGCGCCCCCCGTGGAGGCGCCCTTTAAACCCTCTTGCCGGGAGACCACGCCCACCGCGGCCGGCTGCCGCGGTGATTGGGGTGGGGCAAATCCCCTTTTGGCCAATCAACTTCGGATTCTGCTTCTCACTTAACCGCGCCCCGGGCCCAGCGCGCCCGCTGATTGGTTCAGCTCCACCTCTGTGGCAAACCTGGCAGGAGTGATGCAACGGCAGGGGAGGTTTCTCCAGCGCCGGCATGCAGCAAGGGCGCCTCGGATTGCGTCAGGCGGCGGGCAGGGGGCACCCGCCGGGCACAGGGCGGGCACCAGGCGTCTCCCCAGCCGCCCCCTCATGGCCTGGACCCCTTGGAGGTACGGCGAGCGAGTCCCAGGCGGTGTCTGCCCAGCCTTGCCGCTCGTGCACCTGGCCGAGTCCCTGCCAGCCTAGGCGGCACAGACTCAGTCCCAAGTCGAGTCCAGGGCACGTCCAGAAGGAGCGCTCTGGGTGTCGTAAACTTCCGTCTCTGGGGCCCCTCCTGAGATCATGCACTGCGGGAAAGCTGTCGGAGGCGCCGTCCGCATTCCGCTCAAGTGCCTCACGCCGTTGGCCAGTGTGAGCAACTGGAGAAACTGGGCCATGGGGGCTGCAGGGGGATCTGCAGAGACTGCGGGGCTGAGTTAGGTAGGCCAGGCGCCCGGAGCTTGCAGGCCTCACATGAGGGCTACGCCCCGGACCAGGTGTGGGACCCCTCGAGCCCAGGTAGGCTCGGGGAAGAGCCTGTTAGAGCGCTTGGACCGACCGGCAGTCACTTTGGAGGTGGTGGCTGCACCTGCGGAGAAAGGCTATAAAGATGCAAAACCCAGGCTCGTCTTGCCCCCAAGGCGATGGGTTTAGTTCTTCCTGGACGTAAGATTTTGCAGCAATGATTAATCCATAGGCACAAGGTTCCTGGAGCAGCGGGCAAGGAGGGCCCAGTGAGGCCCCCACGAGACCATGGCCAGCTAACTGGTCTCCCTCGGCTTCTGGCCTCCCAGCTGAGTCCACAGGCCGCCTGGGGTTGACCCCCTACGCAACAAGTGACTGCCCTCAGGGGATGTCGCTGACTGTAAAAGGGAAACAGAGGCAGCTGAAGGCCTTCTCTCCAAACTGGCCAGGAGATGGCTGGCAGGGGAAATGTGCAACATGGCTTCTCATTCGATTCTAATTAAATATTTAAAGTAAACGTGATCTGCACACTTCACATATTCATTCCGAACGTGTCGCAGATATAAGTGGGAAAGTTGCACAACAGTGTGTATAGTGCAAAGCTATTTCTTTAAAAATAAAAAGTATTCGTGTAAGAAATAATCTGGAAGAATATACCTAAACGGTTAGCAGAAGCTGGCACCAGAGGAGGACTTTCAGTATCAAACTTAAACAATAGTGAAAAAGTCTGGATTTTTACAAGGAGCATGAATTCCTTTTCCAATCAGGAAAAAAAAAAAAAATACTGGCAAATGGTCCTTTCTGGTTATTCCTTTCTTTTTCGCTTTCTCTCCATTTCCCACATTCACTCTCCCTCTTCTCTTCTATCCTGTCCCCTTTAGTTCATGTGAGCACCTCCTTTGCTCGTAGCTTCTTAGAAGAATGTCCTGTTCTCCGCTCACCAGCTGTGGGTTGTAGTCCGGGAAGTGGGAAACTGGTATCCACACATTGCTGAAGTATCTGAATTGGCACAAACAACCCTTTGAGAAAGCAGCTTGGTGATACAAATCAAGAATCATAAAATATCCCTGCCCTTTGACCCAATACTCCTTCAGGAAATTATTAAAAATACGAGAAAAGCCATATGCCTGAAGATTTTCAATGCATTGTTACTTTTTTTTTTTTTTTTGAGGCGGAGTCTCTCTCTGTTGCCCAGGCTGGAGTGCAGTGGTACAATCTCGACTCACTGCAACCTCCGCCTCCCAGGTTCAAGCGATTCTCCGGCCTCAGCCTCCCAAGTAGCTGAGACTACAGGCACCTGCCACCACGCCCGGATAATTTTTGTATTTTTAGTAGACACGGGGTTTCGCCATATTGGCCAGGCTGATCTCAAACTCCTGACTTGGTGATCCACCCACCTCAGCCTCCCAAAGTGCTGAGATTACAGGCGTGAGCCACCACGCCCGACCATTACATATTATGGCAAAAACAAAAGAAGAAAAACTACTTAAATATCCAAAATTAGCTAAATGTTTAAGGAAATTATGTCAATTTACCATTCACATGATGGAAAAATGCACACACACACACACAAACACAAAGAAAACAATCTAAATACCCAGCAATAGATAATTAGTTAACATAAATATATAGTTCATTAAATTTGTGCAGACATTAGAAACAATTACGTCTGTTGGGCCGGGTGCAGTGGCTCACGCCTGTAATCTTAGCACTATGGGAGGCCAAGGTGGGCAGACTGCCTGAGCTCAGGAGTTCGAGACCAGCCCGGGCAACATGGTGAAACCCCGTCCCTACTAAAAATACAAAAAAAATTAGCCGGGCATGGTGGCGGGTGCCTGAAATCCCAGTTACTCGGGATGCTGAGGCAGATGAATTGCTTCAACCCAGGAGGCAGAGGTTGCAGTGAGCCAAGATCGCACCACTGCAGTCCAGCCTGGGCAACAGAGCAAGACTTTGTCTCGGGAAACAAACAAACAAAACAAACAAACAAAAGTAGTAAAAATGTGTATGATTGCATATTAAGGCAAAAATGCAAAATATAAATTTTCACATGTACTATGATTAAAACTTAAAAACAGTAACAATAAAGATAGGGAGGCAGCAAATACTAGTGTGTTGGGATTGTGAGCAATTCTTTCCTCTATTTTCCAAGTTTTATGATAAGTAATTTTTAAATAATAATAAGTTAATTTTTGCTGGGCGTGGTGGTTCACACCTGTAATCTCAGCACTTTGGGAGGCCAAGCAGGAGGATCACTTGAGCTCAGGAGTTTGAGACCAGCCTGGGAAACATAATGAAACCTCATCTCTACAAAAAAATTTTTAAAAATTAGCCGGGCTTAGCAACATGCACCTGTAGTCCCAGCTACTCAGGAGACTGAGGCAGGAGGGTTGCTTGAGCCCAGGAGGTCGAGGCTGCAGTGAGCCATGATTGTGCCACTGCTCTCTAACCTGGGCAACAGAGCAAGATCCTCTCTAAAAAAAAGTTACTTTTAAAGAGTCATTGGTGGTTTTCTGGTGGGAGAGGGATGGATAGCATACCTGAAACATTTAGGGAACACTTTCATGATGCCCGTTCTCAGACCTCCTCCCACCCTGACCGAAGTCCCAGTGTTTCATAACTCTTTTGGCAATGTCCTCAATAACCTGATCTTGCTCCTGGCAGAGTCAGACACTCCCTCCTCTATGCTCCCACAACACTTGACGCCACTGCAGTTTACTTATCTGTCCCTTCCAACTCGTGCTTACAACAGAAACGCTCATTTATTACGTGCATACCATGTGCCAGGCAATTTGCTAAATGCCTTTACATCATCCATTCTAATTACACATTTCTTCACTACTTTGTGAGGCAAGTATCATTTCACAGATGAGCACGCAGGAAGGCTAGGTAAATCCTGTTGGTGAAGTAGCAGAAAGTAGTGGAGCCTGGGTCTGAAGGAGCTGGGCCAGCTCCAGAGCCTCCTTGCTGGGAATCATTTGCGTCCTGCCTCTCACTCACCTGAGCGCTTCCCCAGAGCGTGGTTCATCGTTGAAGGCCCGAAAGAACCAACACAAGCCAGGTATGTGGAAGATCCTCCACAAATATAGGTAGAATAAGTGAGGCTGTTGCTTGGAAAAGGCCAGGGCTATATCCCGTGTCCCGCATAACACAAGTTCAACCTCGACCCTCAAAATAGGAATCTCCACAGAAGCTGACCCAGGGAATCTGCAACGCCTTCCTGGGAACACGTCTTGCCTGTTCCCATTCCTTGCTTATTCTTGCCAGCATCTGTCCCTTTTCCTCCCAGCAGGACACTCCCAGGCAGCAAACCACTCACTTAGCTGGTTCCTCTCTGTAACTTCAACTGCAAACCCTTCCTGTCTTTCCTTCTAACGCCCTGCAGGAGGGGGCCGCCAATGTCATGCCCACAGAGGTGCCAGTTCGTGGGAGGCGATGGGCCCAGGCATCACCTCCACCTTGCAGAATCGCACATGATGTACACTTGGTGGTTTCCTTTTTTAGATCTTTCCCAAATTAACGTTTCCTTATTGTTCCCCTCCGGGTGGCTACCTCTCATCTCCTGAGGGTCTGTTCCTTCTCTCTTCTCTTACCAGGGTTTGGCATCACCTCCTGGTCAGCATGTTTATCTGAAACAGGGGAAGGCTGTTTTAGGAGCTAGGGAATGATGCTAATTCATACGCTAAAGGATGACGTTGCCTTATAAAGCTGCTGATTTCTGAAGGATGAAAAACCTTCCCAGAGGCCTAAGTGCACCGTGTGCCGGAGCTTGTGGCATCAATGGGCCTGCTGTGTCCAAAGAAAGAGGCTGAGGCGGCCGAGCTCCAGCCTGAAGCACCTGGGCACCCAGACAACAAAGAGGTCGGCTTCCTTTGTCCGGACTGTGAGCAAGAGGAAGCTGCAGCCCACGAGGGCCACCCACAGCCTGACACCTTCAGCAGTAAACAAGATAAAATAACTTCTTCAAGATAAGCCTGAGCATTAGGTGTAAGAGTTGGTGTCTGAACCAGGGCCTGTAATGACCTTTCTTATAGTCTAGAATAAACGAAGACAAAGGAGATTTCAATGAAGAAGTTATTCAAGATGGAGTCAGAGTGTTCATCGAAAAGAAAGCACAACTAACACTTTTAGGAACAGAAATAGACCATGCTGAAGACAAATTATCCAGTGAGTTTGTGTTCAATAACCCAAACATCAAAGGAACGTGTGGCCGTGGAGAAAGCTTTACTATTTGACACCTCAGGATGCCTCTGACCATAAGCTCTGGGAAAGCTCCTGGAAGCCCTGGGGCTCACAAATAAATCATATGATTGTTACATGCTTAATGTGTGCCTGCCTTGTGAGAAAAAGATAAGTGATGAATTTTGGAAATGTGTTAGATTCCAGAAGAAATGATATTTGTAGTCTCTGTAAGGGACAGAAAATGAGAAGCCATCACTCTCTTTGGACCATTTAACTCTCTTGCATCCTTTGTTTTAGAACCAGTTTCATTAAAGTTGTCTTCCTGGGCCCCTGTTTCTCCATGTCCTGAGCGGTGTGCACTCATTGGGTCTCTGTTGGATGGCCTGAACATGCATCTCCCTCGGCATTTCTCCCAACCAGATGGGGGACTCCTACAATTCAGGGACAGGACGTCCTGACTGCTGGTAGTAACATGGTGGTGCGTTGTTTTTCCACCCAAACTTAACATAGCCTGTTTACGTTTTTATCAAAACTTTCTTTTTGTTGTTGTTTTTTCTTTTTTATCAAAAATTTCATTGTCAGATGCCTTACTGCGTACCCCTTAATAGTACCGGGCAAAGATTTCCTTGAACTATAGTACAGAATAGTTCTGAATGATGGTGTGAAAAGGTGAGAAAGACTTCATCCATCTGTTTTTTAATCCATTTCTTTTGCCACCCTATATGTCTGCTCAAAGATGGGATCTCAAGCTGACTTTTAGTTGAGGGGTCTCTTAAAAGCCATCTAGCCCACCTCTCTCAATTCTGTACACAAGGAAGCAAAACCCCAGGGAAGCCAAAGGGCTCCTGTCCGCCCCCACTCCACAGGCTCAGGGAGAGCAGGGACTCTACCCCCACCTCCCCTTCCTTGTAGATGACACCTGTGCTCTGCCCTCCAAAGCAATCAGTGAAGGCAAATGGTCTGGCTTGTCTGGTCAACATTTTGATATAATTTCTTTATAATTTTATGGAGATCAGCTGGGAACGGTGGCTCACGCCTGTCATCCCAGCACTCTGGGTGGATCACTTGAAGCCAGGAGTTTGAGACCAACCTGGCCAACATGGTGAAACCCTGTCTCTACTAAAAAATACAAAAAACAAAAATTAGCCAGGCATGGTGGCAGAGGTTGCAATGAGCTGAGATCACTCTACTATACTCCAGCCTGGGCAACAGAGTGAGACTCCATCTCAAAATAAATAAATAAATAATATATACATATACGTGTGTATATCTATATACACACACACACATATACATGTGTATATATACACATATAAATAAAATTTTATGGAGATCATATATTTTTATTTTATTTTGAATAGGAAAAATATTTTAAAACCCTTTTATGTGAGTTACTTTCTTGTTTCTTTAACCTTTGAAACAATGGTTTGTAGCAGAGAAGACATTGTAGCAACCTAGAATTATGCTTTTGGAATGTGGTCCTAACTGTGAAAGAGAACATGGGGGATCTTTTCTTAAAACCCTACTATGCATACACTTTCTGCATGCTTTTTTTGAAAGCTGGTTCTCATGGATTCAAGTAGCTGAGTTCCATTATTTTTGTTTTACCTATTAAAGTAGCTGGCACAAAAATGCACTGAAACCGTCGGGTATGGTGGCTCACACCTGTCATCTCAGCACTTTGGGAGGCGAAGGCAGGCAGATCACCTGAGGTCAGGAGTTCGAGACCAGCCTGGCCAAGATGTTGAAATCCCATCACTACTAAAAACACAAAAATTAGCTGGGCCTGGATGCACATGCCTGTAGTCCCAGCTAGCTACTCAGGAGGCTGAGGCAGGAGAATCACTTGAACCTGGGAGGCGGAGGTTGCAGTGAGCCAAGATCATGCCATTGCACTCCAGCCTGGGTGACAGAGCGAGACTCAATCTCAAAAAAAAAAAAAAAAAACCAGAGAAAAAAAAATGCACCAAAACCTAAAGCAGCAGTTTTATGTAAACGTTCATGAGTTTGCATCATTAATATAATTGTTGAGCCACTTATAATTTGCGCAAAACTGTATGTACGTAGAGATTCAGTCGTCAATTTAAAAAATGTGGTCTCTCTGTGATCATAAAAAAAAAGAAGAAGAAAAGAAAAGCCTTCCCAGACGTTGCCTCTAAGTTCAGCTTGCTCAGATTTGAGCTCGGCTCCACCATGTGCCAGCTGAGTGACCCTAGGCATGGATGGTGTCTTTAGTTCTTGGTTTTCTCAACTGTAAAGAGGGAATAAGTAATAGCATTGACCTTGCAGGGTCTGAAAAGGATTGAAAGAAATAATACCGTAGGCAGTGCCTGTCACATAGGAACACTCAAAAAATGTTGACTTCTTTACTTCAGACAATTTCACTTTCCGTTTCATCCAGGGCAGAGCCATAAGTGAACCTCTCATTCTGAAATAGCTCAGAAGAACAAAGTGGGTCAGGAGGGAGTGATCTAGGTAAGCATTTTAGGATCAGTAGAGGAAATCTCCAGCTATCTCACTCTCCATCCTCGCCATGCAATTCACAGATTGTTCTGGCAAGTAGGGTGCCAAAGAAATGTGGGGTGTTTTGAGACAGGGTCTTGCTGTGTCATCCAGGCAAGTGAAGTGTCTCAATCTCGGCTCACTGCAGCCTCGACCTCCTGGGCTCAAGTGATTCTCCCATCTCAGCCTCCTGAGTAGCTGGGACTACAGGCACGTGCCACTATCCAGCTAATTTTTATTGTTGTTGTTGTTAGAGACTGGGTTTTGTCATGTTTCCCAGGCTGGTCTCAAACTCCTGAGCTCAAGCGATCTGTCCACCTTGGCCTCCCAAAGCGATGGGATTACAGGTGTGAGCCACTGCACCCGGCTGTGTTTTTTTGTTTGTTTGACCCAGGGTCTCACTCTGTCCCCCACGCAGGAGTGTAGTGGCACGATCATGGCTTACTGCAGCCTTGACCTCCTGGGTTGAAGCGACCCTCCCACTTCAGCCTCCCAAGTGGCTGAGACTTGCAGGTATGCACCACTATGCCCAGCTAATTGTTTTTGTTTGTTTTTGAGACAGGATCTAGCTCTGTCACCCAGGCTGGAGTGCAATGGCACAATCTCAGCTCACTGCAGCCTCCGCCTGCCAGGCTCAAGCAATCCTCTCACCTCAGCCTACCGATTAGCTGGGACTACAGGTGCATCCCACAACACCCGGCTAATTGTTTTGTATTTTTGTAGAGACGGGGTCTCCCCATGTTGCCCAGGCTGGTCTTGAACTCCTGGGCTCAAGCGATCCACCTGCCTTGGCCTCCCAAAGTGCTGGGATTATAGGTGTGGGCCATCGTGCCCAGCCAAGGCATGTTTCTAAAAGACAGAATGGGTAATGGTCTTACCCAAGCACACTATTAGCAGAACAAACATCCTATTGACAGAACAAACAGTTGCTCGAGCCAAGAGAGATCTTCTGTGTATGCATGGGGTGAAGGTGCTAAAATAAATAAATTAGTAAATAATCCACCATCTACGAGGAACCATACCTCCCACGGACCTCTGAGAGGTAAGTGTGTCTGCAGGTCTTCAGGTCTTGTGCAAAGAGGACCTAGGTCCCACCGACATTCTGGCCAAAGGAGGGGCAGATGGAGTAGTGGATCCCTGCATACAGTCCACCTCAGAAGAGGGAGAGACAGTCCCAGGCAGCTGTTCTGCAGGGCGTACCAGCCAAACCCAGGGCCAAGGGGGGAAGGCTGCTTGGCACTTGGTCCATGAAAGCAGGGACTGTAAAGATTCACTCATATCCTAGCAAAAGGGTGCCTGGGATGGCGGAAAAACCTGGCTTCCTGCCCATTTTCTAGCCTCCAAGGAGGTGGAGAGGTCCAGCTGACCAGGCACCTCTGGGGTGGCCAGTGTTCCAGTTATCCAGAGCTCAGTCCTCATCTACCTGGAAGGAAAGAAGCTGGGGTTCCAACAGAGGACTGGTGGTGGTGCTCCCAATTCCAAGGAGAGAGAAAAGTACAATTTGTGGGGACGGGAAGCAACCCATTGCAGGGCTGAGGAGAAGCTGTAGTGGGGAGCATTTCATTGGGGTGACAGGGCTGTAAAGAGAGGAGATCCACAGGGTTGGGGTGAGCCTGAGATCTCATGGAAATGCTGTGGTGTGGTGGGACCTGGCTCTAGAAGAGAAGCCTCAGAAAACCAGCATTGTGGAGAAGTCAGGGTGCTCACAAGGGGCCTGGGTGGTGCTGTAGATTCCGCAGCCCACAGGCAGCCAAGGCTGTGAAGCCCTTTCAATGAATGAGAGCAGCTGGGATCCCTTCTTCCCCAGGGCCCACTGGTAATAGAATGGAGAATGTCCAGGGCCTTTCAGATCTCTTCCACCAGAGAGACAGAAAAGGAAGCGCTGAGGAAGGGAGTTGCTGGTAGGGGAATGAAACTGAACAGACTGGGCTTAGTACCATGAGCCTTGCCCCAACACCTGCCACTGTGGGAAAAGGACAGCAATCCTTCAACAAGTCAAATGGCCAGTGTCGGTGTGCAAAACCCCAAGCCTCACCAGGAGGAGGGGTCACTAGAGACAGACAGGCTAGCCATGCCTGGCAGGGCTGTGGCTCTGCCCTGCAGGGGGTGTGCCATGACACAGGGCGCTTCTGGGCCAGAGCCGACCTGTTGCTAAATCCGGATTCCTGTGATGCTGGTTACCATCATGAGGGTCTGGCTGTAGACTCACTTGGCTTCTTGGGCCGTGTCCTGGTGTCAGAGAAACTTTGGGGATGAAGAAAATAAGCTGAGCCCACTCTTGACCAGAGTGTTAAGGGGTACCATGCCCCAGAGGCCAGGGAAAGGTGGCAAAAAGTCACTTGTGGCAGATCTCCAAAGGGAAGGTGAGTCTTAAGGACTTGGGGGTCCTGCTGCCCCTTCCCACAGCAAGGGCCTCCCTTCTACCCCTGCCTATATCAGAGGAGGTTGACCTAGATTAGTGATGCTCCTGGAAGGCAGGAGCATGTGGAAGTGATGGTGACGGAAACCTGTGATCTCAGCTGCCTTGCTTGGTCCTAGGGCTACTGCTGGTGTCACAGTAGGTAGACAGGCATGAGCAGCACAGGAGAGGGCCCTCGACCCCCACCAGGAATCTCAGGCAACCATCAGGTGATGGTCAGTTGGTTGTTACCCTGTCCCTCTAAAATAACAATTGTTGCAGCCCGCACCAGGGAAAGGCAGTCTCTGAATAGAGAGGAATACAGGAAACTGATCAGCAGCTTCCCGATAAGATCTCAGGAGGTGCGCAAGTGGGCTCAAGCGAGTACACTAGGAGGCAAAATGGCGGAGCTCAACTGGTATCTGACCTTCCTCTAGCAATGCTCGAGTAGTGAGGGAAAAATGCCTCAGGTGAGCATGTGCACAACTCCAGTAAGCACACTGCACACGCGACCCCTCCCAAGAGTTGGCAGGCCTCAGGCATGCGGACCGCCCATCCTCAGGGAAGAAGCAGGGAGAAGGGATGCAAGGCTCCGGAAGCACGCCAACATAGAAAACCCCAAGTCAGAGGTCAAACGCGCCCTTGAATCTCTCAAGTCGCCCACTTGACCTTCTTCCAAGTGTACTTTACTTCCTTTTGTTTCTGCTCTAATACTTTGTAATAAACTTTCACTCCTGCTCTAAAACTTGCCTCAGTCTCTCCTTCTGCCTTATGCCCCTTGGTGGAATTCTTTCTTCTGAGGAGGCAAGAACCGAGGTTGCTGCAGACCCCCACGGACTGGCCGCTGCTAACACTGGGACTATCCTAATAGACCCCAACCTCCCTAGGTCCCACCCCGCTGATGTGGGCAGGGGCAGTGGGAGCTCCAGAAAGTGGCTCACTTAGAGATGCGTGAGGAGGATTAACCCACCAGCAGAGGTTACAACACTGCTCACAAACGCTTCCATACATCCTCATTTCAACCCCCCTAGCAATGCCTAACAGGCATTACCCGCAGAGAGGTTAAGGATAAGCAGCTAGATAGTTAGCGGCCCTGGGCAGACAGCAAGTCCTGCCTCCAATGCTAATCAGTGTTGAAGGAATGAAGTAGGTGGACTTTGTCCTAGAGCACCCGGCAATGAGGGGTGGCGCTGGAAGGGAGCTCCAGCCCCATAACTCAGACCGGTGTCCGGCCCTGCTCGAAGCCATTCCCTTCCCTTGAGGATGTCTCTGGACCAGGATGGCCGGAGGCCTGTTGGGTGGCGAGGGGGACTGGCTGCTGCGACGGCGGGGGCAGGGGAAAGGGCCTGTTCCCCTGGACACTGTGAGGATATCTGGGGGAAAGCCCCGCACTGGGTTCTCCCCAGTTTGCCCGTTCGGCTTAGGGGCTCGGAGCCCGGAGGGAGCTCGGGCGTCTGGCCGCCCCCTGCCGCCTTCGTCCCATCGGCCCGGGACGGAGAAGGGCGGCCCCAGAGAGCCTCCCGGGGTCGACGGCCCCTCCCGCGCGCAGCCCCGACGGCCGCGCAGCGCCTCTAGTGCCGGGCGGCGGGGCCCGCGCAGTCCAGCCCGCCAGCCCGCCCGCGGCTCCGCTTCCCGCGGCCGCGGCCCGGGCGAGATTGGGGAAGCAGGAGGCGGAGCCGAGCGGGCGGGGGAACCTCCGAGAAGCTCGCGGCCTTCGGCGGCTTCCCGGCCCGGGAAGTGAGCCGGGTCGGCTGCCGCAAACAGGAAGTCGGGCTGTAACAAAGAGAGCGGGGGGCGGGGAGCCGCGGGAGCTGCGGGGCACGGCGGCGGCAGGTGGAGGGCTGACCCGGGCGGGCAGGCGCACCTGCCCCCTCCGCCGCCGCGCAGGGCTCGGGGCGCCCTGGGCGCGAGGGAGGGCGCAGCCGCCCAGGGGAGGCCGCTGGGACCTCGCAGGCGCATCCCCACCCGAGGAAGGGACAGTCACAGTTCCCCCAGTGAATCACTTCCACCCCCTTCCCGGAATGCAGCAGACCACGTGGGGCGGAGGGCTGGGGCCGCTGATCCTGTGGATCCAGGGGGAGAGGCTGGGAGACCTGCGGCGAGGGGACCTGCGGAGAGCTCTGTGGGTCCCAGTCAAGAGATGGAGCATCCACACCACCTTGATTTAGTCTGGCGGCCTTTTCTAGCCTGGGATGGGAGAGGTGGGAAGCACTGTCCTTTTTTCCCTACCTCCTGACCAGGCTGACCCTGGCCGTGAGGCAGGAGAGGGAACCCTGGCTGAGCAAGCAGAATAAAGTCATTTCTCCTTCTGCCCAACCCCTCCCTGACTCTACCAGCCGAGGGGCCCTGGAAAAGCAGCTGTCCTCAGGTCACCGTGGGGTCAAATTGTGGGGTCAAATGGATTCTCCAGGCAGGGCACTGGCTCCAGGCTGTTAAGGAACTACTAAACTCTGAATTCCCTGGTGAAATACCCATGCAAATTAAAGGTGGGCATTTGCTAACCTGTGGAAGACACCTCACAGTGAGTCCAGAACCATTATCTGGCCTCCTTTCTGCCAAGCCTAGGAGATCTCCTGTACCCCAGGACACTCAAGTGATCAGCAAGGTCTTGGGTGCCTTACCTATCAGAAGGGGATGGACTCTCAGGAAATCCTGGGGAGAAGGGGCTTCCTCCCCTGTGGCCTGTTTACACCCCAAGTGCCTGCCCAGCTTCTGGCATGTTGTTAAAGCTGGAGCCTGGCATGAGCTGCAGGTCGGAGCTGCCCAGACCAAGTTCCCCACGGGTCCCCACTTTCCCCAGAAAGCCAGCTTTTTTGGTGGGCTCTCCAGCTCCCTATCTAGCCCATCAGAGCAGCTGTGAGCTTTGCCAGCCAACTCCTCTCCGGGGCTCTTCTCTGTGAGTCTGGCAGCCTGTGCAGCCCGTCACAGCCTGGTGTTGTGGACGTGCAGGCCTGCGGGTGTCCTACCTGTCCCCCACATGGGAGCCTCGTCATCTTGCCTTCGTGTCCCAGCCCAGTTCCCCCCTCCCGTACCCCCCTAGGGCCTGGGAGCTGCTTTCCTGTTTCATTTTGGGCAGGAAGAGTGAGGTCGTGTTGTTCTTCCCCCTGCTGCCGGCTCAGGCTGTGGGAACGGTTCCCTGAATGCTTTCCTGTTTGATACCCTGTGTGTACAGTGAAGGGAACAGGGAGCGATGAGTGAGGCGTGGAGCGTGTGTGTGCCCCCGTGTCTCTGGCATAAGCACCCAGGTCTGGGGTGGGCATGGTGTGTCTGTGTCAAGGAGAGAGGAAAAAAGGGAGGGTAAGTAGCACTCCAAACCCTTGCACTCCATTAGGAGCAGGGCATCTGGTGGGTCTATTTTGCTTTACTGTGGACAGGCTGAGAGCTAGGAGCATCTGCTCAGCTTTTTGTCAGTGGCTCATTTTTTCATAATTTGCTCTCCAAGGAGCATATTTTCGGCTATAGAGAGGGCTGTGGCACCCTAGGGACTATCCTGTGCCTTAGAGGAAGCTAGGCATGAAACTCCTAGTGAGACTGGAAACCCCCTCATTAGTGCCTCAGCAAGAGAAACCTGGACTCAAGGAAGGCTACCTCCTCCTCCCCTTTCTCCCTGCCTTTGCAGTCTTCGATAAATTCCAGCAGCCATGGGCAGATAAGGTGCTCAGACTCTCAGCGCTCTTGTCTGCTACAAAGAGGAAAAACAAGGCAAACCTCCCTCCTGCCCTGTCTCCTGACCTGTACCCTGCTGGGGCTAAGAAAAGAGCCAGGCACCTTGCAACAGCAGGAGGAAGGACCCAGATGTCACCAGGGTGCAGAGGCCCCATCCCATCCACCGACAAGAGAATGCTTTTTTTTTTTTTTTTTTTTGAGTTGGAGTCTCGCTCTGTCGCCCAGGCTGGAGTGCAGTGGCTCGATCTTGGCTCACTGCAAGCTCCGCCTCCTGGGTTCATGCCATTCTCCTGCCTCAGCCTCCCGAGTAGCTGGGACTACAGGCACCCACCACCACGCCAGGCTAATTTTTTTGTATTTTTAGTAGAGACGGGGTTTCACCCTGTTAGCCAGGAATGGTCTCGATGTCTTGACCTCGTGATCTGCCCGCCTCGGCCTCCCAAAGTGCTGGGATTACAGGCGTGAGCCACCGCGCCCAGCCAAGAGAATCCTTTTGAATATGAGAAAAACAGGCAGAACTAGGGAGCCCCGTAAGCTTTTTCAGGCTTTAAGAGAGGAAGGAAGAAGTGATTCAGGTCAGGAGGAACATGCCCCAGGAATGGTGAGGGCATAAAGAGGGAAGGGGGCGCTGTACCACCTCAAAGTCAGCAGGCAAGGAAGGCTGGCTGAGGCTGGGGACTAGATGGGTGAGGCTCGGCTCCTCAAGGAATGGAAGAAGACAAGGGCCTGGGGTATGACATGCCAAGTCCAAATGTCTGCACAGGTCCCAGGGGTTCCGGCGGGGCACATGGCAGCAGTAGAAGAAGGGAGTTTAGAATTTTTTGGGTGAGAGGGCAGGGGTGCCATCACAAAGACAGGACCCAATAAGTAATAAACTCCTGTACACATCTGTTTCATATTATAAATACACATTATATACAAAATAATGTTATAAAATGTAGAAAGGTCAGTGCTTCTGATTCTTAAATTATTGAAATACTAGACTCCAAAATAAACTACAAAAAAAAAAAAAAAAAAAACAAAATAAAAACTCATATTATTGATTTCTGAAGACCAGCTTTGAAGGTGGTCTGGGGCAGTAGTGGACCACAGCCCAGGCTCGAGGTCGTGGAGATGGGCTTGAGGGAGGAAAGGGCCCAGGCGGCCGCAGCACCTGATTTCCCCCTCAGTGGAATTTCCAACATACTGCCCTGAGTGCCCCAGTTAGGCCTGGCACCCTTGGCTGGTGGGAGGGGCAGGCCCTCTGCCTGTCTGCTTATAGGAGCCCAGGGCCAGAGGGTGGTGGAAGCCGGGTAGACGGACATTCTTGCCCAACGGGCTTAGACCAGAGAGCCAGGCCTGCATACGGTAGTGGGAGGCATGGGGCAGAAAGCACTCCCCTCCCTCAAGCACTCACCTCACCTCCAGGGCAAACCCCGCCAAGAGACGAACCCAGTGGTTTTCCAGCCCACAGGAGGCCCTGCCCTCACTGGCCCCCTCTCTCCTTTCTGATTTGGGCTCAACTGTCGCCATGGAGCCTGGGCCAAAGGCACTTTTGGAAACACGGATGCCAGTGGAGGTCACAGCAGCTCCAGGCCCCATGGGGCTACTGCCACTGTCTCTGGAAAACAGGCCGGAGCCCCGGAAGGAGCCCCCTGAAGGCCACTGCTGGCAGGGCAGTTCCCAGTGGCATCTCTCTTCTCTTCTGTTCCCCTGGCTGGTGCAGCTGCCAATCTGATGCCAGACAGACACCCAAAGGTGTGGAAGGGTATTGCATCTCTTGGCAAGTTCACAGTCTGTCCGGTTCCTGCCATTCCCTCCTCCTCCTGAGAGCAGCACGTTGCATATGAAAAACGTCCCATCCAGGATGCAATGTAAACAAAGCAGAAGGAAGGTCCAGCCACGGGGCTGAGCAGGGATGTCCAGGTAGGCTCCTGCCTTATACCTGGGAGCAAGCGGAAGGCAGGGAAACAGGTTACCCTGGGCACGCGCACTCCCTCCAGGCCCTCCCTGGGCCTCCCTGGGAGAAGGCGATGGGGCAGGCAGAGGCTAAGGGCAGGTAGGGCAGTCCTCCCCAGGCTTCGGCCCAACACACACAGGGGCCTGGGAGCTTGTGCTCATGAGGTCAACGGAGGAAGCCAGTGGGAAGGGGCAGGAAGGGCACAAGGGGTGAGGGGTCCCCTCACCCATCAGAGGCTGGCAAGCAGTGCCGTGGCTGCCCATACAGCAGGAAAGGACCAGACCAGGCTTGCCGCCATGGTTCCTGTTTCACACCCTTAGTGGCAGTGAGGCCAGCGGGGACCCAAGAGTCCACTGAACTTGGCCTGCCAAGGCAGGGTTCCGATCTACCCTTCAGGAATGGCCCATGGGTCAAGAGTGACCAGGCCACTTTCCCACCCACAAAAGGCAGAAGGGAAGGCGAGCCCAGCACTCACCTCCGTGGCAATGACACATTCGTTCCTCTCCTCTGATATCAAACACACAGATTGGTACATGGAGTCCCTGGGGGAGCATATCGCTGATATCCGACACTCTGGCTTTTCACTGAGGGAACACAAGACAGGCGTGTAAGGGAGGGACGGGGAGAGGCTCAGGGGGAGGGAGGACCCTGGAGAGCCAAAGGGCACCTGCAGGGTGGTTCTTGGGGAAGACACAGGAGCTGGACGTGCCCAATGCTGGGCTGCTATGGGGGGGCACTTAGGAAAAGGTCCGTAAGAGAGCCACAGGCCTCCCAACCTCACCAGAAGGGTCTGAGCCCTGCAAAAAGCCAGTGCTGCCACTAGAGGCAAGCCACACTGTGGAAAGACGGAAGTCACAAGAGACACCCTAGGGACACTTGACATGTGTGAATGAACAAATGAATGAATGGGAGGGAAGGACAAAGGACCCCTGACAGAAATCCTACTGCAGGATCTTCCTGTCAGTAACAATCTCTCAGCTGCTTAGCTGCTTCCCACCTGGTCTAGGAGGAGCCCAGGCAGAACCAGGTCGGGGCCAGTGGCCAGGCCCTGGGCTTCTGGGTGCCACTCACCTGTGTAACCGCAGTGGCGCCTTCTCCCCTAAGCTCTTGTCACTGTGGGGAAACTTTCCTGTCATGGTCCCCCGCCCCAGGGGCCCTGGGGCCAGATTATAGTCCAATGTGTGGTTTTGCTGTTTGCCACAGTTGGACTTGTCCAGGCCACAGTCCACTTCCAGCTCCTTCTTCTGGTTTGTGTTTTTAAGCTGGGCGGCAGGAATCAGGTTGTCCTTCTGGAAGTCCGACAAGTTGTTCATGGCCTCCCTGCTGCCGTCGTCTGGCCGTCGAAGCCGTAGCTGCCGCACAGCCACTGCCACCATGCCCAGCAGTACCAGCAGCACTGCCAGCCCCACGCCCAGCGAGACGGCCACCCAGGGGAAGCTGGGCGGCAAGCCCACGGGGAACTCGCAGCGGCTGCCCACAAAGCCATAAGGGCAGTTGCACACGAAGGTGTCTGTGGAGAGGTCAGTGTAGCAGGTGGCCCTGTTGAAGCAGGGACTCGAGGCACAGGCATCGATGGATGTCCGCACCTCACAGCGCCGGCCAGAGAAGCCGGCAGGGCAGGTGCACATGAGCCCATTCTCCAGGTCATGGCAAGTGCCACCGTGGGCGCAAGGGTTACGGGCACAGTCGCTGACGTGGCGTTCACAGTAGGTGCCCGTGAATCCAGGACGGCAGCGGCACATGCGGCTTGGACCTCGGTTCAGGCACTGTCCCCCTGTGAGGACGCACGAGACACAAGTCAGTGATGGCCTGGGAGCCCCCTGGGGCAGGGTGTGGGAGCCCCATTCCAGCAACATGCTTGGGCCCTTCTACCTCCACGTGCAGAGCCCATTACAAAGAGAACTGCACAGTCAGGAGACCTGGAGTTTAGCATCACCCTGATTCTCTCGGCCTCAGTGGGCTCATGTATAAAAATGACTAAAAAAAATCTTCCGGAACTTTAACGTAGAATCAGACTGATAGGCTTGAGTTTGGACCTCAGCTGTCACTCTCTGTCCTGAGATCTGGCACTTGCTGCTTAACCGTGTCTCTAAGCCTCAGTTTCCCCATTTGTTAGACTGGAGTAGAATGCTAGCCCCTTCATGGGATAGCTAGGAAGGTACATGAAGGCAAGAGCCCATGTTTGGTATATCGTTAATGCTCGGATAAGTACAATCATGATTGTTTTACTTCATCTTCACAACCACATGAAGGACAGAGGACAGGTATTATAGTTTCCCATTCAGTGATGAAGAAACGGCAGTGCCAGAGTCCTCAGTGAGAGAGCAGACTCCCTCTCAGCCCTTCCCACCCCTCTCCAGCTCCTGAGCGCTGCCTGCCTGCCTGCGTCACAGAGGGTCACCTGGGAGCCAGGTAGACAAGGATTACCAACAGGCTTTGTGCCTCAAAAGGTGCGAACATTCAAGACGCTTCATGCTACCTCATGCTCTACCTGGGCACAGGGCAAGATGAGGCCTCCAGGAGCAGGGCTCTGACTGAATCACTGCCTCCTCTGAGGAGAAACACGAGGCCTCCAACATCCCTCTCTCCAGCTTAGGACTTCCTGGGGAGGGTCAGAGGCCACCCCAGCCAGGACAGGGTTCTGACATGGGAATAGGAATGGAAGCTATGCAGGGTGCACACCACCCTTGCTCCTAAGGCCTGCGTGCTACTAACCAGCTCCGCTTCCACAGCCCCCCAGCTGATCAAGCAAGCTCTTCGCCCTCCAGAGCAGATGGGGGGCCACAGTGGCAGACAATGCCTCGCTCCTCTCCTGACCCTCCCTCACCAGAAGTCTCTCTCAGCCCCAGGGCCAGTCCACCAGGTTAGCAGGGCAGCAGGACGCACCGTTGGCACACGGGTTGCTGGTGCACCTGTCCACTTTCTTCTCGCAGTTGGAGCCGGTGAAGTTGGGGGGACATTCACAAGCATAGCTGGCCCCCTGGTTGCGCTCCCGGCAGGAGCCCCCATTGAAGCAGGGGGAGTCTGCGCAGCTCAAGGTGCTGTGTTCACAATGCAGGCCATAGTATCCCGGAGGACACAGGCAGTGGTAGCCATCCTCCTGGTCCTGGAGAGAGACAATAAAAGGGCCAAAGTCAGACCCTGGGGGGCAGGGATGCGTGACTGAAGGCTGGGCTCCACCTGCCCACAATGCCTGTCCATGGCTGTACATCCACTAGCTGCCTAGGCTAGGGATGCCCAGACACCACCTGATACCTCTGTCTTCCTACGCTGGTCTGGGCCTCACCTTACAGCTGCCTCCATTGCGACAGGGGTTGCTGTCACACTTGCTGAGCTCCAGCTCACAGTCCACACCAGTGTAACCTGGGCGACAGGTGCAGGTGTAGCTTCGCTGCCCACTGTTGGAGCACGTTGCCCCATTCTTGCATGGGGAGTGGTGGGTGCAGTAGTTGAGATCTGCAGAAACAGGAACCAAGCAGCTGAGCAGGGCCAGGGAATGCATTCACCTCCAGGCTCCTTGCAGTCCATGTTTGCCCTCATGTTTGGCTCAAAGACACCTCAACTCAAAGTCTCCCAGGCCCAAACATCCTTCCTCCCCCACCAATAAAATCTATCTTTCTTTCTTTCTTCTTTTTTTTTTTTTTTTTTTTTTTTGAGACGGAGTTTTTTGCTCTGTCGCCCAGGCTGGAGTGCAGTGGCGCAGTCTCGGCTCACTGCAAGCCCCGCCTCCCGGGTTCACGCC